>NC_044032.1:543514193-543842985 GCF_901765095.1 Microcaecilia unicolor | reverse complement strand
TTAAACTTCATGAACTCATGGGCAAATGCATTCCAACTAAAACTCAACACAGAAAAAAACACACAGTTTCATCATCTAATCCCAATACAACACATACAAACCCACAAACATTAACACCCCAGTATACACCCTCCCTATTTCAGACAGCCTGAAAATTCTCGGAGTAACAATCGACTGAAACCTCCAACTAGAGTCCCAAGCTAGACTCACCATAAAGAAAATGTTTCTCTCAATGTGGAAACTAAAATGTGTGAAACCATTCTTCCTGAGGGAAATATTTCGCAATCTGGTACAGTCAATTGTACTAAGCCACACAGACTATTGTAACGGAATCTATGCAAGATGCGAAGAACAAATCATAAAGAAACTTCAAACCGCCCAAAACACAGCAGCACGGCTTATATATGGAAAAACGCATTTTGACAGTGCCAAACCACTCCGAGAAAAACTGCACTGGCTTCCAATTAAGGAACGTATTGCATTCAAAATCTGCACAACAGTTCACAAAATCATCTACGGCGAGGCACCGTGATACATGACAGACTTCATCGACATACCACTCAGAAGCACCATAAAATCAGCACGATCATACCTAAACCTCCACTACCCAAGCAGCAAAGGGGATTCAAATACAAACCCACCTATGCATCCAACTTTTCCTACCTGAAAGCACAATTGTGGAACGCACTACCAAAAGCAGTAAAAACTATGCTCAACCACATGAATTTCCGGAAACCACCGACCCAACATAAAAAAACCTGGACATTTGCGACACAACGTAACCAAAGATCGTAACGGACATATCCTAACTCTTCCTTTCCCTCACTAAGTTCTCCCCAATTGTCTTTACCATACATGTATCTCACTCTACCATAATATCACCTTGATATTACTCGCAACTTGAATTTGTTCACACCGGAATCGGTTAACGCCGATTACGGTACCATGTAAGCCACATTGAGCCTGCAAAGAGGTGGGAAAATGTGGGATACAAATGCAACAAATAATAATAATAATAAATGGAATAGCATCAGCCATTTCCTTCACAAAAGAGGGGAACGAAAGGTTCACCGGAGACTTTCTCTTTTCAACTGAAGGGCAGGGTTTAGAGGGGATGCCATATGACTCATCCTCCGAAAAGTATCTTGGATCCTCCTCTGACTCCTATGAGCCTTCATCATCGGTGTCAGACAGAAACTGCTCGTGGGAGGACCAAGATGAAGCCTGCCTCGACTTTGAGGAGCCATGTCCTCTTGAGGGAAGAGCTGGCTCCCGCTTCAACTCCGGCAAAGCTTGCTCTACCAACATAGAGGGTGTACTGGCTTGGGTGGTAGTCGACGTCAGAGGCCGCAATGCAGGCTGAGGGCCAAGCAGTGCCACAACAGGCAGCACAGTAGGCACAAGCACCCCCGATACCGATGTATACGTTGCAAAAGGCCATCCAGTAGTTCAGGGAGCAAGGCCTAGATACACTCATCGAGGGCCAAAACCGGGAAAGACTGTGGTGCCAGCTCCAAAACAGGCTGCAGAACTGATGGGGCTGAGACAGGAGTCGGGTCCTGACTGCTTGGGGAGAGACGCATCAGTACCTCCTGAATAGAGGGAGAAGTGATCTTCCTGACGCAACGTTTCTCAGGTGACGAATCCCTCGATGCCCTGGAGCTCTCATCACTATGCCCTGTCCAGCAGTCTGCATCGAGACAGGGGGAGACCCACTCTATGCACTACTGTTCCCAGTGTCCATGGGTCTCGAAGCAGCCATAAGGACTGATGCTCCTGATGCCGTCTTCGACGTCAATGCCAACGCTGCCGACCACAATGCTGATGTAAAGGACTCGGACCTGATCCAAAAATCTTCTCGCGTTAAGCCTCTCTGGACACCTGAGTCCTCTTCTTCATCCGAAGACAAAGGACACAGTCACGACAAATAAAGGAAACATAAAATGTGGTAAAAAGGAACTAAAACTGTACGGGAAGAGAAGGGGATCGAAGCCCAGAGCTGGCACCGTGAAAAGAATCATGAAAAAAGCTGAAAAGACACCAAAAAAAGAACTCTTCCAGACTGGGAGTGAAGAGAAACCAAAAACATGACCTCTCCTCACTGCAGTAGAAAAACAACTACAGTAACAGTGCTCTCGCAGCGAGAAGGAAGGCACCTGCAAAAGCATGCTGGAGCATGTCTCTTGCTCCACAAAGCACTGTTAAGCTTGTAATAAACTCCGGACTGGAAATGTAGCACCACATTACCCACTTGTGAGAATGAATGGCCTGCTTGTCCTCAGAGAATTAATGTTATATTTGCAAATGTTCTTAGTTATAGCTAACATCTATTTGCCTGGTTGATGACAACTACACATTAACTTCAAGAACTTTCTCCTGTGTGCTGATGGCCAAACTATAACTTATTACCTTGTCCCAGAAGTTTACTTTCCAAATGCATGACTCTGCACTCAGCAAAAGCTAGTTCACTGCCAAGTCAATTTTGTGAGATCTCTTTGTAGCCCTTCATTATTAGATTTTAATCATTTAAATGTTTTCTTCTTTTTATCACCTGCAAACTTTGCTCTCTTGGTTTGTTCTCTTTCCCAGATTGTTTAGAAATATACTGAGTTTTAGGGGGTGCTTTGGGGGGGTACATTCTTTCAAGTCATGCTATGCCATTCCTCAATTCCTGTTAACCTCTGGAACTGCAATTGATTGGTCTACACTGGCAGCTATGTAAAAAGAGATATTACATTCACTACATGAACAAATTGGATTTTATTTCATTTGCAGTAATTTGTGACAGTTCTGATCACAGCTGATCTTAGTAGTTGAAGGGAACTGTACTAGAAAGCAGTGTATATAATTTTTTTTAAATCCAAGCTATAGTATTTTAGCTGAAAAAGCATACATATTGCTATTTTCATCATGAATTCTAAATATGGTACTTGCACAAAGGATACCGCTTTCGTTTAGAGTGGAACATATTTGGAAATTATAAATCCAAGTAAAAGAAGCTCAACTTGTCAAAAAGTGAATACAAATAAACTACATACTACAAACAGTATTAAATGCAGGTTATCTGGATTGCTATACAGAGGATCTGTCTTTGATTCCCAGCTCAGATCTGCTCCCAGGGTTGGGGATGGTCTCACAACACCTACCCCCTTGTTTACTAAACTGCGCTAGTGGCTGCCATGCACTAATGCCGACATAGCCCATTCACTTTGAATGGGCTGTGTCGGCAATGGCCTAAGGCTTAGTAAACAGGGGGGCTAGTTATCTCTGTGTTTAGGGCATATATTTGCAAGGTTTTAGAAGGAGCTTCTATTCTTATGTTCTTATGAGCCCTGGTGCTTATCAAATACTCTCTCTCTAAAAATGACCAAACCTAATGAAAAAGGAAGGGCATAAAAAAATTTGAAGGCACTTTATCTTACCTTTGTCTCTCCTAGAAAATCTTTATATTCTTTTAACAATTTTTGGTTTCTAAACCGATCTGCAATGAAACAAGTTTCAATACATTTATCATTTGCATTTAAAAATGAAACTCCTGGATTTCAAAAGACAGCAGCTAATTTACTATCTCTGTATGAACATACTACTGTTTAAAAGTAAACATAATGCAAAATACAGATTATTACTCCATGACTCTTGAAGAAGAGAATCAACCTATGCTAAGAATTTCTACAGTCTATGGTCAATGTTTAATAATTAACACAAAATTGATGTATATCATACACAGAACCTTTAAACAATCAAATGTTTACTCTTCTTGTGTCTCTCTTAGAACATATTTAGGGTATTTAATAATTCCTTCCATTATGAAGAAAATGTTGAGTAAACTAAGCCCTATGAATCATTACAACCATATTTCACAGTACTTCTAGGCTCCATCAAATGCAAGCTTGTCTTCAGGAAAGAGTATTTCTAGAGAATTTGAAACATTTCAGGGCTTGGTGTGCCAAACTATAAATGAGAACAGAAAGACTCTACAACTGATCAACAGTATATTAACTCTGAGGTGGCATGTAAATCTGTACTCTATGGGCTAGATTCAGTAAATGGCACCCAGTGCTTTTCTATAAAGGGCATTCCAGGATTGGTGCTCTTTACAGAATAACGCTGGGTGCCAAATTCTGTGCCCAACTTTGGGTGCGAGGACTTACACCAACTAAATCCAGGTGTAAATCCTGGTGCGCAAGTTGGGCACTCATCTGCGGTATTCTATAATAATATGTACAATTTTCCGGAACACCCCGACTTATCCATGCCCTTCCCATGGGAATGTCCCCTTTGCAGTTGCGAGCAGGTGCTATTCTATAACTGGGATTATAAGTGTATTGTCTCGCTGATCTGCTGTTTGAGCCCATTTCACCTTGCATCCACTGGAACACGTTTCCATGCTAAAATTTGGATGCACAATTAGCACCTAACTTTAGGCGCCATTTATAGAATTGCCCAATAAGTGAATACAAGAATAAATTAGACATTAGTTGTTAAAGGAGTGGAGGAGTGGCCGAGTAGTTAGGGTGGTAGACTTTGGTCCTGGGGAACTGAGGAACTGAGTTCAATTCCCACTTCAGGCACAGGCAGCTCCTTGTGACTCTGGGCAAGTCACTTAACCCTCCATTGCCCCATGTAAGCCGCATTGAGCCTGCCATGAGTAGGAAAGCGCAGGGTACAAATGTAACAAAACAAAAAAAAATATTTTCTGAAACATTATACTAACATTTATCAGTTCAAATGAACTATGTACTTTTATACAGACAAGCATCAATCTGCAGATTTCAAAAGAAGAATATTAAAAGTATTTTGGATTATGAATTACATTTTCATGCTTTCCACACCTCCTGTGATTGTTTCATATCTTCTAGCTGATCATAGGCCTTAAAACGGAAGCTTGTTCCAAGACTGAACCTTCAATACTACTCACATGCAACCAACAGTCACCCACGTCTTGCTAAAAGTTTCAAATGGGCATTTACTCAATTTCATTAAAAGCAACGTATGGCAAACCAATATATATAAATGGGTGAAAGAATCATATCTGTGCACTTCTGGGAAGATTTCACTAGAATGGTGGTCTCATGGACCATAAGATTATCCCCAGAAACCTTCTCTCAAGGTACAGCATCATGCAAGAAAAATATTAAGATTTGAGAATTATAATAAGCAATTAAAGATTCAACATTACTTTTCTTAATAAAAATACATGAAGTTCCCCAGATAATGTAAATTATTTAAGGTAGTCTACAGAATAAAGTTTTAGTGTTATGGGCTGTTAATATTTTAACAATTTGTACATACCTTCATTGTAAGCTCTCTCTTCTTCTTTACGCCACTTTCTTTCTCTCATGAGTGCCTCTGGGCTACCCCATACTTCCAAAGCTCTTAAAAGATACACATTTAACATTTAAACTTAAATTTTGGAAAATGTTGATTTAGATGTTATTTATTATTTTAATTAATCATATAAATAAGATAGCTTTTTTGCTACAGCAAAACATTGGGAGTCAAGAAACTTGTAATAGGTGAATTTAACCACAAATCCAAAACTGACAACTTAACAAAACTTATTTTGGCTTTAGCTGTTTTATTCCTGAGACTAAGCAAGTACAAAAAGATTTTGAACTCTCACACTCATAGTTCCGATTTTGGTAGATCTAATTAAATTGAGTCCTCTAGTTATCAACAGACTGCATTACTACCACAAACTACTATTAACAAGAAGTTGAGGAGCAAATTCAAGAGGCAAGACAGATTCTTTAACACAGAGCAGTACAGATTTTTAAAAAATCTTTAAAAGAAAAAACGAGATTATATCAGTCTCACTTTGCTTCCACATCAGATCTCAGGTACACGGTAAAAGCTTCAGCATCATCATGGGGACTTCTCCGTCGGATTTTCCGCAGCTGTTCCAAGTCACTATGGAAAGGGACAAGGGAACAGTTTGGTTATCATTAACAAAAAACTTGGACTTACAGCAATAACATAAGACAAGCCAAAGAAATTAAAGTCAAGTAAAGTCAGAAGCAGAGAGTCAATAGTTTGAATTGCTGAATCTTATGGATGCAAGTCTATCAATGTCACTGTGGCCACTTTGGCTTCAGGATCATCATTTGATATTGAATCCAGATAAGACTGTGCTTGCTAGATTACTGATGTCCAATGTGTCCTTCAGGACCACTAGAGCTTCTAGAAAAACAAATACAACTGGTATAGTGAATGATACATACCTGTAGCAGGTGTTCTCCGAGGACAGCAGGCTGATTGTTCTCACGACTGGGTGACGTCCGCGGCAGCCCCCACCAACCGGAAGAAGCTTCGCGGGCGGTCCGCACGCAGGGCACGCCCACCGCGCATGCGCGGCCGTCTTCCCGCCCGTGCGCGACCGTTCCCGCCAGTTGAATGACAAGCAAAAATGATGAAAACACAACTCCAAAGGGGAGGAGGGAGGGTAGGTGAGAACAATCAGCCTGCTGTCCTCGGAGAACACCTGCTACAGGTATGTATCATTCACCTTCTCCGAGGACAAGCAGGCTGCTTGTTCTCACGACTGGGGTATCCCTAGCTCTCAGGCTCACTCAAAACAAGAACCCAGGTCAATTGAACCTCGCAACGGCGAGGATACAACAGAAAATTGACCTACGAAGAACAACTAACTGAGAGTGCAGCCTGACCAGAATAAATGCGGGTCCTGGAGGGTGGAGTTGGATTTACACCCCAAACAGATTCTGCAGCACCGACTGCCCGAACCGACTGTCGCGTCGGGTATCCTGCTGGAGGCAGTAATGTGATGTGAATGTGTGAACAGATGACCACGTCGCAGCCTTGCAAATCTCTTCAATAGTGGCTGACTTCAAGTGGGCCACTGACGCTGCCATGGCTCTAACACTATGACCCGTGACATGACCCTCAAGAGCCAGCCCAGCCTGGGCGTAAGTGAAGGAAATGCAATCTGCTAGCCAATTGGAGATGGTGCGTTTCCCGACAGCGACCCCGAGCCTGTTAGGGTCGAAAGAAACAAACAATTGGGCGGACTGTCTGTGGGGCTGTGTCCGCTCCAAGTAGAAGGCCAATGCTCTCTTGCAGTCCAATGTGTGCAACTGACGTTCAGCAGGGCGGGTATGCGGCCTGGGGAAGAATGTTGGCAAGACAATTGACTGGTTAAGATGGAACTCCGACACCACCTTCGGCAGGAACTTTGGGTGGGTGCGGAGCACTACTCTGTTGTGATGAAATTTGGTATATGGAGCATGAGCTACCAGGGCTTGAAGCTCACTGACCCTACGAGCTGAAGTAACTGCCACCAAGAAAATGACCTTCCAGGTCAAGTACTTCAGATGGCAGGTATTCAGTGGCTCAAAAGGAGGTTTCATCAGCTGGGTGAGGACGACGTTGAGATCCCATGACACTGCAGGAGGCTTGATAGGGGGCTTTGACAGAAGCAAGCCTCTCATGAATCGAACGACTAAAGGCTCTCCAGAGATGGCTTTACCTTCCTCACGATAATGGTAAGAACTAATCGCACTAAGGTGATTCCTTACTGAGTTGGTCTTGGGGCCAGACTCTGATAAGTGCAGAAGGTATTCAAGCAGGTTCTGTGCAGGACAAGAACGAGGTTCTAGGGCCTTGCTCTCACACCAAACGACAAACCTCCTCCACTTGAAAAGGTAACTCTTTTTAGTGGAATCCTTCCTAGAGGCAAGCAAGACACGGGAGACACCCTCCGACAGACCCAACGCAGCGAAGTCTACGCCCTCAACATCCAGGCCGTGAGAGCCAGAGACTGAAGGTTGGGGTGCAGCAACGCTCCGTCGTTCTGCGAAATGAGAGTCGGAAAACACTCCAATCTCCACGGTTCTTCTGAGGACAACTCCAGAAGAAGAGGGAACCAGATCTGACGGGGCCAAAAAGGCGCTATCAGAATCATGGTGCCGCGGTCTTGCTTGAGCTTCAGTAAGGTCTTCCCCACCAAAGGTATGGGAGGATAAGCATACAGGAGGCCGGTCCCCCAATGAAGGAGAAAGGCATCCGACGCTAGCCTGCCGTGTGCCTGAAGTCTGGAACAGAACAGAGGCAGCTTGTGGTTGGTCTGAGAGGCGAAAAGGTCCACCGAGGGGGTGCCCCACTCTCGGAAGATCTTGCGTACCACTCTGGAATGGAGCGACCACTCGTGCGGTTGCATGACTCTGCTCAGTCTGTCGGCCAGACTGTTGTTTACACCTGCCAGGTATGTGGCTTGGAGGAGCATGCCGAACTGGCAAGCCCAACGCCACATCCCGACGGCTTCCCGACACAAGGGGCGAGATCCGGTGCCCCCCTGCTTGTTGGTGTAATACATTGCAACCTGATTGTCTGTCCGAATTTGGATAATTTGGCAGGACAGCCGATCTCTGAAAGCCTTCAGTGCGTTCCAGATCGCTCGGAGCTCCAGGAGGTTGATCTGCAGATCCTTTTCCTGGAGGGACCACAGACCCTGGGTGTGAAGCCCATCGACATGAGCTCCCCACCCCAGGCGAGATGCATCCATCGTCAGCACTTTCGTGGGCTGTGGAATTTGGAATGGACGTCCCAGGGTCAAATTGGTCCGAATGGTCCACCAGAGCAGTGAAGTGCGGCAACTGGTGGAGAGGCGGATGACATCTTCTAGATTCCCGGTGGCTTGGAACCACTGGGAAGCTAGGGTCCATTGAGCAGATCTCATGTGAAGACGAGCCATGGGAGTCACATGGACTGTGGAGGCCATATGACCCAGAAGTCTCAACATCTGCCGAGCTGTGACCTGCTGAGACGCTCTGGTCTGCGAAGCCAGGGACAGGAGGTTGTTGGCCCTCGCTTCGGGAAGGAAGGCCTGAGCCGTCTGGGTATTCAGCAGAGCTCCTATGAATTCCAGAGACTGGGTTGGCTGGAGATGGAACTTTGGGTAATTTATCACAAACCCCAGCAGCTCCAGGAGTTGAATAGTGCACTGCATGGACCGGAGGGCTCCTGCCTCCGAGGTGTTCTTGACCAGCCAATCGTCGAGATATGGGAACACGTGCACTCCCAGCACTCCCAACACGTGCACTCCCAGTAGATACGCTGCCACCACCACGAGGCACTTTCTAAACACCCGTGGGGCAGAGGCGAGCCCAAAGGGCAGCACACAATACTGAAAGTGCCGTGCACCCAGGCGGAATCTGAGATACTGTCTGTGAGCTGGCAGTATCGGGATGTGAGTGTATGCGTCCTTTAAATCCAGGGAACATAGCCAATCGTTTTTCTAAATCATTGGCAGAAGGGTGCCCAAGGAAAGCATCCTGAACTTTTCTTTGACCAGGAATTTGTTCAGGCCTCTCAGGTCTAGGATGGGGCGCATCCCCCCTGTTTTCTTTTCCACAAGGAAGTACCTGGAATAGAATCCCTGCCCTTCCTGCCCGGGTGGTACGGGCTCGACCGCATTGGCGCTGAGAAGGGCGGAGAGTTCCTCTGCAAGTACCTGCTTGTGATGGGAGCTGAAGGATTGAGCTCCCGGAGGACAATTTGGTGGAAGGGAGGCCAAATTTAGGGCGTATCCGCACCGCACTATTTGGAGAACCCACTGGTCGGAGGTTATGAGAGGCCACCTTTGGTGAAAAAATTTTAACCTCCCTCCGACCGGCAGATCGTCCGGCACGGACACTTTGAGGGCGGCTATGTTCCCGTGGATCCAGTCAAAAGCCCGTCCCCGGCTTTTGCTGTGGAGGCGCAGGGGGCTGCTTAGGCGCACGCTGTTGACGAGAACGAGCGCGCTGGGGCTGTCCCTGTGCCTGTCGAGGCCTTCGGGCCGGCTGGGTGTACCTACGCTTGGCAAAAGCATAGGGCGCAGCCTGCCGGGCCCGGGAAAAACGTCCACCTGCTGAGGTGGATGCTGAAGGCGCCCGGTGGGAGAGCTTGTCAAGGGCGGTTTCCCGCTGATGCAGTTGGTCCACCAGCTGCTCGACCTTCTCGCCAAAAATATTATCCCCCCGGCAAGGGACGTCGGCCAGTCTCTGCTGGGTGCGGTTGTCCAGGTCAGAGGCACGCAGCCATGAGAGCCTGCGCATCACTATACCTTGGGCCGCAGCACGAGATGCCACGTCACAGGTGTTATAGATACCCCTGGACAGGAACTTTCTGCACACCTTCAGCTGCCTGACCACCTCCTGATAAGGCCTGGACTGCTCCGGCGGGAGCTTATCAACCAGGTCCGCCAGTTGCTTCACAGTGTTCCGCATGTGGATGCTCGTGTAGAGCTGGTAAGATTGGATGCGGGTCACGAGCATGGAAGATTGGTAGGCCTTTCTCCCAAACGAGTCCAGAGTGCGAGACTCCCGCTCCGGGGGCGCCGAGGCGGTATCCCTCGAACTCCGTGCCCTCTTGAGAGCAGAACCCACGACCGCCGAGTCATGGGGCAATTGGGGCCGCATTAACTCTGGGTCCGAGTGGATTCTGTACTGGGACTCTGCTTTCTTGGGAATGGTGGGATTAGATAATGGTCTCATCCAGTTCCGAAGCAGTGTCTCTTTGAGGACATTGTGCAACGGCACCGTGGAGGACTCTCTAGGTGGTGATGGATAGTCGAGGACCTCGAGCATCTCAGCCCTCGGCTCATCCACAGAGACCACGGGGAAGGGAATGCAAATAGACATGTCCCTTACAAAGGAGGCAAAGGAGAGGCTCTCAGGAGGCGAGAGCTTCCTCTCTGGTGAAGGCGTGGGGTCAGAGGGAAGGCCCACAGACTCCTCTGAGGAGAAATATCTGGGGTCCTCCTCTTCCCCCCACGAGGCCTTTTCCTCGGTATCGGACATAAGCTCATGTAGCTGAGTCCTTAACCGGGCCCGGCTCGACGTCGAGGCACCGAGGCCTCGGTGTCGTCGAGCGGTGGACTCCCGCGCCGGCGGGGACGAAGCTCCCTCCATCGACGTCGACGGGGACTCCACCTGCGTGGAGGTCGAGACCGGCGCCGCAAGCGGCGGCGGTGTCGAAGGCCTCGGCACCGGGCTAGAGCTCGCCGGCGCCACAGTCAACGGCGCCAAGGGCGCAAGCACCCCCGGCGCCGGCACAGCCTGGCGCATCAGCCCTTCCAGGATCCCCGGAAGGATGGCTTGGAGGCACTCGTCCAGGCCCGCTGTCGGGAAAGACGGGGGGGCCGGTAGAGGCGTCGGTGCCGGAAGCTGCTCGGGTCCAGGAGACTGCACCGAAGTGCTGGGACCCTGACGCGTCGGTACCTCCACTACCGAGGGGGACCTCTCCTCTTGACGTGGATGCTTCGGCGTCGACTCCTCTCCGGCACCGAGGGCCGGGCGCACCGATGGGGACCGATGACGGTGCTTTTTCTGTTTTTTGCGGTGCCCGTCATCGGCGCCCGGTGGAAGGTCGATCCCCCTCGGTCTCGAGGGGCCGGGTCAGACAGGGTTCGGTCCCGAGGGCCATGGGCAGAGGGAGTGACCGGGGCCGATTGCCCACGCGGCCTCTCACCCCTACCGTCACCGGAGGACCGGCGGGCCGACGGGACCTGTACTCCTGGGGTCGATGCCATCGGTGCCGATTTCGCGGACATCGATACCGGTACCGAAGAACCGCCGTCGATACCGATGCCGTCGAGGTCGACGTCGAGGGGCCGGCGCAAGTTCCAAAAAGACGGTCCCGAAGAACTTGCCTCGCAACCTGAGTCCGTTTCCGGAGACCAAGACACAAAGAACACGACTTGATATTGTGCTCCGGCCTAATCAAAGTGTATATGTGATAATATGCCAGTACTCCACAAAATCCAACCTATATGCTATGGTGGCAAAAAGGAAGCCATTACTCAAACAAGCCTGCCTTAAATTCTTTTTAATGTGACTACCCACTTATTTTTGAACATTCAAAAATGTTTGCACCGTAAAACTACCATTATTTGAAAAAAACAAAAAAAAAACACCCAGGGTACCAGCTTACTGTTAATGATGTCACAATGACAGATTTCTGTAACCAAATAATTTGAATTTGAACAATTTGCACTGGATAACATGATAATTTCTTTAAAACATTTTGGATCGGAACGGCGATCATGGTCAAAGTGTCAGTAGCAGACAAAATGTGAATCCGGACACTACATGAACAAGTTTTCACAGCAAAGGCAATAGTGGATGTAAATCATTTCAAGAACTAGAAGCTTCAAAACCACCAGACCTAAATCCCTTGATCTATCATGTCTAGGAAGAAATGTTGTAGGCCTATCACAAGCTCCACCAAAAGGCGCAAACAATCACCAAATTTAAGGAAGCGCTACAGATAATCAGGAACAGCCTGACACATGAACCAATCAACAAGGCTGTTAAGAACATAAGTGTTGCCATACTGGGACAGACCAAAGGTCCATCAAGCCAACAGTGTTTCCAACAGTGGCCAATCCAGGTTACAAGTACCTGACAAAATCCCAAAACAGACCAATACATTTTATGCTGCTTATCCTAGAAATAAGCAGTGGATTTTCCCCAAGTCCATCTTAATAATGGCTTATGGACTTTTCATTTAGGAAGTTATCCAAATCTTTTTTAAACCCCACTGTTACCTACTTTTTCTACATACTCTGGCAAGAAATTTGACTTAATTACACACTGAGTGAAGAAATATTTTCTTTGACTTGTTTTAAATTTACTACTTTGTCACTTCTTTGCGTGACCCTTAGTCCTGGTATTTTTGGAAAGAGTAAACAAGCGATTCACGTCTACCCATTCCACTCCACTATTTTACAGACCTCTATCATATCTCCCCCTCAGTCGTCCTTTCTCCAAGCTGAAGAGCCCTAACTGCTTTTACCTTTACTCGTAGGAAAGTCATCCCACCCACTTTATCATTTTCGTTACCCTTCTCTGTACCTTTTCTAATTCCACTATATCTTCCCAAAGTGACTGAAGGCCCATCTTAACGCTGGGGGTGGACACTTTTGAGCATTCACAGTGACTGCAAAATTCTGACACACTGTCAAACTGCATCTTTTGAATGACATTATTTTACTGCGTTTTAGCTTGAACATTTTTAACGCATAAAAATTGCTAGGTAGTAACGTAGCTTAAAATAATTAAATGTTTAATAGTAATACGTAATTATGATGACTAAATAAGTAGTAAAAATTTTCACTGAAATTCAAAGTGGTTGCTGAGAAAGCTGCAAAAAACTGTAAGGGGTTACTTTTTTTTTATAAATACACATATACACAGTGTCTAGAAAAAATGAGACCCCCAAATTTTTCCAAATAACCCAAGTGCACTATTACAATCAAAAGTAAAGGCTAAATAATATTGCAAATAAATAAAAACAAAATTTTATTTACAAAAAACTTAAAACTTCCTTATCAAGGTTACAAAAGGCTCCTACTGAGCTGACTACAAAATAGAATTACATAAATATGAATAAAATAAGAAACTCACAAACAATAGTTCTTCTGAAAAATCCTAAAATAATGAAATTACAATCTAGGAACCACCTAGGAATCATCCAGGAGCATTCCAAAGGGAAAGGCTTCAAATCTTCTCAAAACCTCTTCTTCAATAATTCTTCTCTCTTATTAATGAAGTTAAATCATTCCACTCCAAACAAAGCCCAGCACCTTCATAACTGAATGAGTTCAAGCAGCCCCTTGGAGCTCAAGTAGCCCCTTAGAGCCCAGGGTTCAAATCTCAGCACCACAAAAAAAAAAAGTGTCCATTCATCAACATGATTAGCTCTGCTGGCAGCTTCACCCAGCATAGGGCTGAGGACTGCCCTCTGCTTGTTTTTTCACTCAACACAGGACTGTGTTTCGCATTGCTACATCAGGAGAGAGATAAACACCTCGTAAATCAGCAAAGAACTATGAAACAGCACAGCTGCAGAGTAGTCATCAAAAAATGCAAGCCAAGTATACTATTATTAAAAACAAATTACTATTATTGACAGTTTGTTAATGGCATTGAACTGATATGGGTATATGGGGGTATATAAGCATTGTATTGGTATTAGGTGTTACTGCAAAATGCTATAAAAACTGGATGATCCCCATTTTCAAAATTACATCATTCAGGAAGTGAACATTAACATCCATTTCAACAAAATGGCATTTAGTGAAGAAGATAAAGTTGCAATTAAATTTTTGAGACAAAATAAGGTATATGGCGCAAAGCATTTGCTAAGGGAGTTTCCTAATAAAGGTTGGGCTAATGTATTTTCAAAGGTCATATTAAATGTTTAAACAATTGCAAAATATTTTAAAACTATGTAAGGGATCCTGTTTTTTCTGGAGTGTGTGTGTGCATGTGTACACACAGTACAGTCTTGATTATCCGACCTTCGCTAATCCGACAGACACTAACTCCTATTCACTTGTTCAGTACCCATATCTGTTTTATCATTCCCACCTCAGTAATTCCCTTATCCCTTTATTTGTCCTGTTTGTCTGTCCTGATTAGATTGTAAGCTCTGTCAAGCAGGTACATCGCTACAGAAATGATTAGTAGTAGTAGTAGTAGTAGGCACTCCCCCTCCCCCCTGTGACATCATCACATTTCTTTCTAATAATCTTTTTTTAGAACAATATTTGAAACTCGGGAACTCTATGCCTTTGTTTACGCTGTGTTTTCCGTATTATCTGGCAATGGGTCGGTCTTGTTTACTTGGATAGTCAAAACTTACTGTATGACAGAGAGAGATTTCCTGAGCAGCAGGTCTATGTGAAAAATCAAGCCATGAGGAAGCATGCCACAGTTTTGTGCATAAGAGTGGGATTCATAGTTACCTGTGTTACCAGTTCTATACAAACTATATAGCATGATAGGAAACAGACAAGTCTAAACTACAGATTTTCCCTGCTTCTACTATATATTCGGTGGCTATCACTGGATCCAAATGATCAGCATCAAGGTCAAGCGATAAATTGCAAATCTGTTGAAGCCAGATTTTACTGTTTATAGTTTATTAATTTACTATACTGCCTTATAGGAAAGCACACTCGCAAAAGGTCACACAATCATACTGCAACATCCCCCAGACCCATTATGAATTCCCATCAAAGGCCATAGTTAAAAAAAAAAAAAAGGCCTTAAGACGACGTTTAAATTGACTCAAAGACCTTTCATCCCTCAAGTACCCCGGAAGTACATTCCAAAGTACTGGACCTATCACAAAAACTCCCGATTCCTCATTCTTGACAAATGAGCCTCATGCAGACTGGGCACTTGCAGTCTATAGGTGTCAATCAAACACAAATTTCTTGCTTGCACATAGGGTTTAATTAGTGCTGCCAATAAGGGAGGCATTTTTTTCATAATGTGCACAAGCACCAAAATCTTAAATCTCACTCGATAATCCACTGGCAACCAATGATACTGGATGTACAGCGGGGTAATCGAGTCAAACCTATGCAACACCCCCCCCCCCCCCCCAATAACCGAATTGGGGTATTTTGCCTGTAATTTCTTCAAATTATTTTGGTAGCCCTACTAAAACTGCATTGGCATAATCTAACTGGGTCATGAATAAAGCAAGTAATAAAGTAAAAAATGCTTCTTGATCCACGTATCCATGAACTGCATGCAACTTACGAAGAGTCATATAACCTTTCCTAACATCAGTCGCCTGCTGGCAGAACTCTAACCTCAACCACAGGCACCACCTCCCCCCAGAACTTCACAGTTACAGTTGGCCTTTCTTTTTTCCCCTGCGACCCAACATTTAATTGTTTTATCTAAATTCAAAACTATTCGCTTCTGCTTCAACCAATCAGCTACGCCCACTGGACAACGCTGGAGTGTCCCTATGTCACAGGACTCCAGAGAGACCCAAGCAACCAACAAAAAATCATCAGCATACACATATGGACTGATTCCAAAAGATTCAATCAAATTTACCAGTGGCCTCATAAAGATATTAAATCATACTGGTGATAAGGCTGACCCCTGAGGGACACAACACCACTGCTACTGATTGGACAACTGCCTTTTCTGTACTACAGAAAACTTCTTATTTGTTAGAAAATCTTGGAAACAGTCCATTGCCACTCCCTCCAGGGCAACAGATCTCAAACAATTCAGTAACTAAACGTGGTCCACCACATCAAAGGCGGAGGCCAGGTCCTGAGAAACCACGAACACTATCTACCCATCATCCAAAAACAAAATTAGGTAACATTTCACTGAGAAGAGCAACTAAACTGGTTTCAGTACTATATCCCACTCGAGATGCTGCTTGCCTAGTGCAGGAGAGTGTTAGCCTCCACATACTCCACCAATTGTTGAACCTCCACCTTTGCTAACACTTTCATAAAAAAACACATTTGAAATGGGACGCTAGTGCTTAACCTTAAGGATCCAAGGATTTATTTTTCAATATAGAATGAACTACTGCATGTTTTCACTCAAAAGGAACCCTGCCTTCCAATAAACTCTGATTCAACATATCCAACCCCAAAGGCAGCAAACCATGCTGAGGGACCAAACCCCAGCTAGAGGGCTCTAACATAGGAATGGTTTTCAATACTCGATACACCAAATGCTCCTGCTCTATTAACAAAATCAAATCAAAGGCCTTCCATCTAACCATATTCAGAGGCAAAACCGGCTGGTCTCCAACCGACTCTGGTTCAGTAGTGTTATTAGCTTTCGCTGACTGATCCTAACAACTAGATACTGGTGGCAAATACTACTAATGATAGCACTTGCTGAAGCAACTATAAATCCTCTTTTAATTTTGACAAGCCCTGAAATCAAAGGCAGTAAATCTAGAATGAGTTCATCCTGCACTGAAAAGATAAAAATGGGAAATCTCATAGCTTGGGTCTATTTGTTCAGTGGGTAAGTCTTCATATTCTAGGGTTATATTTCAAGACTGTATAAAAAGTGGACTCTTCCAAAGAACTGCCCATGAACTCCTGCGAGTTTCATAGCAACTGCTGGAACTATTCGTTAGAACTCGTCAAGTCTGCCACCAAAAGTGTATGCCAGAGAGAAGTTTTCTGGGGTCACTTAAATTTAATGTGGAATGTTTATGACTAAGTAAAATTTTTAGTTTATAATTTTAGTAACAATAACTAAATTGTCATTTGATTTTATCCCATTCTTCATGGCTTTAGTAACATACTAATTATTACTTTTCTTTATCAGAAGCTCTACCTTTTGGATTTGAGTCACTGGTTTCCTGGAGGCTCCCACAGTACCAAGCAGGTATGACCAACAAGTGAAAAGTACTACCATCTATGCTACAGACTGCTGAGACTCACCCAGAATCTGTGTAGCCCAAGAACATTGGGCACACAGACAAAAGAATGGAAGGTGAGTGTTTGCCTATAGTGCCCAGAGAGGAAGAGGGGGTTTTACACATTATGGGCTATATTCTAAATATAGCACTCAAAAAAAAAAAAGTTGGCACCAATACAAGAGCTATTCTATAAGACGTGCTTTAAGTTAGATGCGGATTATAGAATAGTGCTTACACCCAGAAATCGCACCTAACTTTAGGTGAAGCCATTTGTACCAACTGAAACGTGGTTCAAATGTACGCTCCTACAAAGCGAAGATACTTACCTGTAGCAGGTATTCTCCGAGGACAGCAGGATGATTGTTCTCACATGTGGGTCTGCATCCACAGCGGCCCCAGGAACAGAGATTTTCCAGCAAAATCTTCAAAACTTTTGCGACAGCCAGTAGAGCGCGGGATGGACATACCGCACATACGCGGCCATCTTCCCGCCCACGCACGTCCGTTCCCGCCTCAGTTAAATGAAAAGCAAATAAAGCATAACACAACAACTCCAAAGGGGAGGAGGGCGGGTTTGTGAGAACAATCAGCCTGCTGTCCTCGGAGAATACCTGCTACAAGTAAGTATCTTCGCTTTCTCCAAGGACAAGCAGGCTGTTTGTTCTCACATGTGGGGTATCCCTAGCCCCCACATTCACTCAAAACAAGAAAAAAGGTCAATTGGGCCTCGCAACGGCGAGGACATAACAGAGATTGACCTACGAAGAAACAACTAACTGAGAGTGCAGCCTGGAACAGAATAAAAATGGGCCTGGGGGGTGAAGTTGCCCGACCTGTCGCGTCGGGAATCCTGCTGAAGGCAGTAATGAGATGTGAATGTGTGGACTGATGACCGTCGCAGCCTTGCAAATCTCTTCAATAGTGGCTGACTTCAAGTGGGCCACTGACGCTGCCATGGCTCGAACACTATGACCCGTGACATGACCCTCAAGAGTCAGCCCAGCCTGGGCATAAGTGGAGATGCAATCTGCTAGCCAATTGGAAATGGTGCATTTTCCGACAGCGACTCCCCTCCTGTTGGGATTGAAAGAAACAAACATTTGGGCAGACTGTCTGAAGGGGCTTGTCCGCTCCACATAGAAGGCCAATGCTCTCTTGCAGTCCAATGTATGCAACTGACGTTCAGCAGGGCGGGTATGAGGACGGGGAAAGAATGTTGGCAAGACAATTGACTGGTTCAGATGGAACTCCGACACCACCTTCAGCAAGAACATAGGGTGTTTACAGAGGACTACTCTGTTATGATGGATTTTAGTATAAGGTGCATGGGCTACCAAGGCTTGAAGCTCACTGACCCTACGAGATGAAGTAACAACCACCAAGAAAATGACCTTCCAGGTCAACTACTTCAGATGGCAGGAATCCAGTAGCTCAAAAGGAGGTTTCATCAGCTGGGTGAGAACGACATTGAGATCCCATGACACTGGTGGAGGTTTGACAGGGGGCTTTGACAAAAGCAAACCTCTCATGAAGCGAACAACTAAAGGCTGTCCAGAGTTAGGCTTATCCTCTACACGTTGATGATAAGCACTAACTGCACTGAGGTGAACTCTTACAGAGTTGGTCTGGAGACCAGACTCTAACAAGTGTAGAAGGTATTCAAGCAGGTTCTGTGTGGGATAAGAACGAGGATCTAGGGCCTTCCTGTCACAGCAGACGGCAAACCTCCTTCATTTATAAGAATAACACCTCTTTGTAGAATCTTTCCTGGAAGCAAGCAAGACTCGGGAGACACCCTCAGAAAGACCTAAGGAGGCGAAGTCTACGCTCTCAATATCCAGGCCATGAGAGCCAGAGACTGGAGGCTGGGATGCAGAAGCACCCCCTCGTTCTGAGTAATGAGAGTTGGAAAACAGTCCAATCTGACACGGCCAAAAGGGTGCAATCAGAATCATGGTTCCGCGGTATTGCTTGAGTTTCAGCAAAGTCTTCCCCACCAGAGGTATGGGAGGATATGCATACAGAAGGCCCTTCCCCAAATGAAGGAGAAAGGCATCCAAAGCTAGTCTATCGTGTGCCTGAAGTCTGGAATAGAACTGAGGGACCTTGTGATTGATCTGAGTGGCAAAAAGATCCACCGAGGAGGTGCCCCACTCTCGGAAGATCTTGCGTACCATGCCCGATTGAGCGACCACTCGTGAGGTTGCATAATCCTGCTCAACCTGTCGGCCAGACTGTTGTTTACGCCTGCCAGATACGTGGCTTGGAGAAACATGCCGTGACGGCGAGCCCAAAGCCACATCTGGAAGGCTTCCCGACACAGGGGGCGAGATCCGGTGCCCCCCCTGCTTGTTGATGTAGTACATGGCAACCTCACTGTCCATCTGAATTTGAATAATTTGATTGGACAGCCGATCTCTGAAAGCCTTTAGAGCATTCCAAACCGCTCGCAACTCCAGGAGATTGATCTGAAGACCTGATTCCTGAAGGGACCAAGCTCCTTGAATGTGGAGCCCATCTACATGAGCTCCCCACTCCAGGAGAGATGCATCCGTGGTCAGCACTTTTTGAGGCTGCGGAATTTGGAAGGGACGTCCCAAGATCAAATTGGATCGAATTGTCCACCACTGAAGAGAATTGTGAAATTCGGTGGACAGTTGGATTACATCCTCTAGATTCCCCGCAGCTTGGTACCACTGGGAAGCTAGGGTCCATTGAGCAGATCTCATGTAAAGGCTTGCCATGGGCGTCACATGAACTGTGGAGGCCATGTGGCCCAGAAGTCTCAACATCTGCCGAGCTGTGAACTGCCGAGACGCTGTAGCCCAGGAAACCAAGGACAGAAGGTTTTCCACCCTTGCCTCGGGAAGATAGGCCCGAGCTGTCTGAGAGTCCAGCAGAGGTCCTATGAATTCTAGTTGCTGAACTGGAAGGAGATGGGACTTTGGGTAATTTATAACAAATCCGAGTATCTCCAGGAGTTTGAGAGTCATCTGCATAGACTGCAGAGCTCCTGCCTCTGAGGTGTCCTTCACCAGCCAATCGAGATAAGGGAACACATGCACTCCCAGTCTGCGTAGCGAGGCTGCAACAACTGCCAGGCATTTTGTAAAGACTCTGGGCGCAGACGCGAGACCAAAGGGTAGCACACAATACTGAAAGTGCTGTCTTCCCAGACGGAATCGAAGATACTGCCTGTGAGCTGGAAGTATCGGAATGTGTGTATAAGCATCCTTTAAGTCCAGAGAGCATAGCCAATCGTTTTTCTGAATCATGGGAAGAAGGGTGCCCAGGGAAACCATTCTGAACTTTTCTCGCACCAAATATTTGTTCAAGGCCCCTAGGTCTAGGATGGGATGCATCCCCCCTGGAATAGAACCCCAGCCCTTCTTGCCCTGGTGGTACGGGCTCGATCACATTGGCACTGAGAAGAGTAGAGAGTTCCTCTGCAAGCACCTGCCTGTGCTGGAAGCTGAAGGACTGAGCTCCCGGTGGACAATTTGGAGGTCTGGAGATCAAATTGAGAGAGTACCCTAACCGGACTATTTGAAGAACTCACCAGTCAGAGGTTATGAGAGGCCACCTTTGGTGAAAATATTTTAACCTCCCCCCAACCGGCAGATCGTCTGGCACAGGTACGTTTATGGCGGCTATGCTCAACTGTAGCCAGTCAAAAGCCCGTCCCTTGCTTTTGCTCGGGAGTTGCAGGGGCCAGTCTGGGCGCACGCTGTTGATGCGAACGAGCACGCTGGGGTTGAGCCTGAGAAGACTGTTGGGAAGGTGGATTGTACCTATGCTTATTGTAAGCATAGGGAGCATTCCTCCTTCCCCTTAAAAAATGTCTACCTGTTGAGGTAGATGCTGAAGGCGCCCGGTGGGAGAGTTTGTCGAGGGAGGTTTCCCGCTGGTGGAGCTGCTCTACCACCTGCTCGACCTTCTCACCAAAAATATTATTCCCCCAGCAAGGAACATCTGCAAGCCACTGCTGGGTCCGATTATCCAGGTCAGAGGCACGCAGCCATGAGAGTCTGCCCATCACTATACCTTGAGCAGCGGATCTGGATGCAACATCAAAAGAGTCGTAAGCACCCCTGGACAGGAATTTACGACACGCCTTCAGCTGCCTGATCACTTCCTGAAAAGGCCTGGCGTGCTCCGGAGACAGCTTATCCACCAAGTCCGCCAGTTGCTTAACATTGTTCCGCATGTGAATGCTCGTGTAGAGCTGGTAGGACTGAATTTTGGACACGAGCATAGAGGACTGGTAGGCCTTCATCCCAAAAGAGTCTAAAGTCCTAGCTTCTCGCCCTGGGGGCGCCGAGGCGAAATCTCTAGTACTTCGGGCTCTCGAGAGCGGAATCCACAACCGCAGAGTCATGAGGTAACTGCGCCCTCATCAACTCAGGTTCTCCATGGATCCGATACTGGGACTCCGCTTTCTTAGGGATGGTGGGATTAGATAACAGTTTCATCCAATTCCTTGTGTTCTGAGTATATGGTATCTTTATATATACTTAATTTATTTAATTTATTGCAATTATCACCTTTGGTGATTGGTGGAGAAATTAATATCCTAAAACTTATAAATACAGCACCTGCTCTTAAATTATAAACAGTAGCGAGTGCTCGCTAGAGCTCTTTTCCCCAAGATAAATCATTTCTTGTAACAACGGAACAGACTGATGCAGCAGTCCTTCCAGAAGACCGGGAAGAATAGCTCGAATGCTCTCCTCCAGAGTCGCTGTCGAGGAAGGCTGTGGAGCCAGTACCGGAGTCGAAGTCAGAATCTGTGAAGGTCTGGGAGGTGGTACCAGGCTGTCTGAAGATCGACGCACCGACACCTCTTGTATAGAGGGTGAGCGCTCCTCCTGGCATCAAGGCTTTCCGGGTGTCGAATCCTTCGACACCCCAGAGCTCCCGGTACCGTGTCTCAAGGGAGACCGGTGCAGATGCTTCTTCACCTTCGCGCAAAGCACGTCACCGGAACTCCTCGGTACCGATGAGGAGGACGAGGAATCCACACGCCTCCTCGGGGTCAGGTCCGACATTGGTCGGTCCCAGTGGGCCTGCACAGCAGGAGCCTTCGAGACAGGTGGAGACCCACTCGACGGCTCACTATTCCCAGCTAAAGGTGAAGTTCGGACAGCCATTACCTGCGCTCCCGATGTCGATGCCATCCCCAGTGCAGATATCGATGACGCCGACCTCGGTATCGCTGTCGACGCCGAGAAATCAGTCGGAGCTCCGAAAAGACGATCCCCAAGAGCTCTTCTCGATGCCTGTGTCCGCTTTTTCAAGCTCAGACACAACTTGCAAGCATCTGGCCGATGGTCGGGCCCAAGGCACTGGATGCACCAGGAGTGCGGGTCAGTGCCCGAGATCAACCACTGGCACCGAGCACACTTTTTGAAGCCACTGGGAGGCTTCGATGACATCAGCGGAAAAATCATGGCGGTGAAATCAAACGGCTCGATGGTGCCAACCAAGGGCACAAAAAGAGAGTACCGCGGACGTGCGGCCCAAGAAGGCCGCAACGGAAACGAAAGAAAACTTACCAAGGAGCAAAAACTAAGTAATAAGTAATGCCATACTGGGAAAAGACCAGGGCCCATCGAGCCCAGCATCCTGTCCACGACAGCGGCCAATCCAGGCCAAGGGCATCTGGCAAGCTTCCCAAACGTACAAACATTCTATACATGCTATTCCTGGAATTGTGGATTTTTCCCAAGTCCATTTAGTAGCGGTTTATGGACTTGTCCTTTAGGAAACCGTCCAACCCCTTTTTAAACTCTGCTAAGCTAACCGCCTTCACCACTTTCTCCGGCAACGAATTCCAGAGTTTAATTATACGTTGGGTGAAGAAAAATTTTCTCCGATTTGTTTTAAATTTACTACACTGTAGTTTCATCGCATGCCCCCTAGTCCTAGCATTTTTGGAAAGCGTGAACAGACGCTTCACATCCACCTGTTCCACTCCACTCATTATTTTATATGCCTCTATCATGTCTCCCCTCAGCCGTCTCTTCTCCAAGCTGAATAGCCCTAGCCTCCTTAATCTTTCTTCATAGGGAAGTCGTCCCATCCCCGCTATCATTTTAGTCGCCCTTCTCTGCACCTTTTCCAATTCTACTATATCTTTCTTGAGATGCGGCAACCAGAATGGAACACAATACTCAAGGTGCGGTCGCACCATGGAGCGATACAACGGCATTATAACATCCTCACACCTGTTTTCCATACCTTTCCTAATAATACCCAACATTCTATTCATTTTCCTAGCCGCAGCAGCCCACTGAGCAGAAGGTTTCAGTGTATTATCGATGACGACACCCAGATCCCTTTCTTGGTCCGTAACTCCTAACGTGGAACCTTGCATGACGTAGCTATAATTCAGGTTCTTTTTTCTCACATGCATCACCTTGCACTTGCTCACATTAAACGTCATCTGCCATTTAGCCGCCCAGTCTCCCAGTCTCGTAAGGTCCTCTTGTAATTTTTCACAATCCTGTCGCGATTTAACAACTTTGAATAACTTTGTGTCATCAGGTGTTTTTTTAAAAAATGTTTTAAACTGGAAATAAAAAGAGAACAAAAGGCGACAAAAATACATAGTAAAAATTTTTTTAGATACATTAAAAGCAGGAAACCGGCCAAAGAGTCGGTTGGGCCGCTGGACGAAAATGGTGTTAAAGGGGCGATCAAGGAGGACAAAGCCGTAGCGGAGAAATTAAATGAATTCTTTGCTTCGGTCTTCACCGAGGAGGATTTGGGGGGGACACCGGTGCCGGAAAGAATATTTGAAGCGGGGGAGTCGGAGAAACTAAACAAATTCTCTGTAACCTTGGAGGATGTAATGGGTCAGTTCAGCAAGCTGAAGAGTAGTAAATCACCGGGACCTGATGGTATTCATCCCAGAGTATTAATAGAACTAAAAAATGAACTTGCGGAGCTACTGTTAGAAATATGCAATCTGTCCCTAAAATCGAGTGTAGTACCGGAAGACTGGAGGGTAGCCAATGTTACTCCGATTTTTAAGAAGGGTTCCAGAGGAGATCCGGGAAATTATAGACCGGTGAGTCTGACGTCGGTGCCGGGCAAGATGGTGGAGGCTATTATTAAGAATAAAATTGCAGAGCATATACAAAAACATGGACTGATGAGACAAAGTCAGCACGGATTTAGTGAAGGGAAGTCTTGCCTCACCAATCTAATGCATTTTTTTGAGGGGGTAAGCAAACATGTGGACAATGGGGAGCCGGTTGATATTGTATATCTGGATTTTCAGAAGGCGTTTGACAAAGTGCCGCACGAAAGACTCCTGAAGAAATTGCAGAGTCATGGAATCGGAGGTAGGGTATTATTATGGATTAAGAACTGGTTGAAAGATAGGAAGCAGAGAGTAGGATTGCGTGGCCAGTATTCTCAGTGGAGGAGGGTAGTTAGTGGGGTCCCGCAGGGGTCTGTGCTGGGTCCGTTGCTTTTTAATGTATTTATAAATGACCTAGAGATGGGAATAACTAGTGAGGTAATTAAATTCGCCGATGACACAAAATTATTCAGGGTCGTCAAGTCGCAGGAGGAATGTGAACGATTACAGGAGGACCTTGCGAGACTGGGAGAATGGGCGTGCAAGTGGCAGATGAAGTTCAATGTTGACAAGTGCAAAGTGATGCATGTGGGTAAGAGGAACCCGAATTATAGCTACGTCTTGCAAGGTTCCGCGTTAGGAGTTACGGATCAAGAAAGGGATCTGGGTGTCGTCGTCGATGATACGCTGAAACCTTCTGCTCAGTGTGCTGCTGCGGCTAGGAAAGCGAATAGAATGTTGGGTGTTATTAGGAAGGGTATGGAGTCCAGGTGCGCGGATGTTATAATGCCGTTGTATCGCTCCATGGTGCGACCGCACCTGGAATATTGTGTTCAGTACTGGTCTCCGTATCTCAAAAAAGATATAGTAGAATTGGAAAAGGTACAGCGAAGGGCGACGAAAATGATAGTGGGGATGGGACGACTTTCCTATGAAGAGAGGCTGAGAAGGCTAGGGCTTTTCAGCTTGGAGAAGAGACGGCTGAGGGGAGATATGATAGAAGTGTATAAAATAATGAGTGGAATGGATCGGGTGGATGTGAAGCGACTGTTCACGCTATCCAAAAATACTAGGACTAGAGGGCATGAGTTGAAGCTACAGTGTGGTAAATTTAAAACGAATCGGAGAAAATTTTTCTTCACCCAACGTGTAATTAGACTCTGGAATTCGTTGCCGGAGAACGTGGTACGGGCGGTTAGCTTGACGGAGTTTAAAAAGGGGTTAGATAGATTCCTAAAGGACAAGTCCATAGACCGCTATTAAATGGACTTGGAAAAATTCCGCATTTTTAGGTATAACTTGTCTGGAATGTTTTTACGTTTGGGGAGCGTGCCAGGTGCCCTTGACCTGGATTGGCCACTGTCGGTGACAGGATGCTGGGCTAGATGGACCTTTGGTCTTTCCCAGTATGGCACTACTTATGTACTTATGACTTGAAATAAAAAGAAAGCGATACAAAACTCGCAAAAGGCGCCTAAGTTTTTCCTGGGACCTAAGGGAGAGAGACCGACACGCAGCCACTCTTCACCGCGGAAAAGAAAAAACTGAGGCGGGAACGGACGCGGGCGGGAAGATGGCCGCGCATGCGCGGTGCGTCCATCCCGCGCTCTACTGGCTGTCGTAAAAGTTTTGAAGATTTTGCTGGAAAATCTCCGTTCCTGGGACCGCCATGTACGCCGCCCCACATGTGAGAACAAGCAACCTGCTTGTCCTTGGAGAAAGCGAAGTTTCTTACCTGAAGCAGGTATTCTCCGAGGACAGCAGGCTGGATATTCTCACGTGTGGGTGACGTCACGTCGGCCCCCAGAGGATTTTAGCAAAAAATCATAGAAGTCTCTTCTGGAGCGTTCTACCGAGCGAGGCGCCCGCACTGCACATGCGCGTACACGATTTCCCGCCCGTCGCGTGGTCACGTTCCTCAGTTGAATCCAATAGATGAAAAGAAATCAACTCCAAAGGGGAGGAGAGAGGGTTTGTGAGAATATCCAGCCTGCTGTCCTCAGAGAATACCTGCTTCAGGTAAGAAACTTCGCTTTCTCTGAGGACAAGCAGGCTGATATTCTCACGTGTGGGGTATCCCTAGCCCCCAGGCTCACTCAAAACAACAAACATTGGTCAATTGGACCTCGCAACGGCGAGGTCATAACAAAGATTGACTTTAAACAAGAAACATCTAACTAAGAGTGCAGCCTGTAACAGAATAAAAATGGGCCTAGGAGGGTTGTAGCTGGATTCTAAACCCCAAACAGATTCTGCAGCACCGACTGCCCAAACCGACTGTCGCGTCAGCTATCCTGCTGAAGGCAGTAGTGAGATGTGAATGTGTGGACTGACGACCACGTCACAGCCTTGTAGATCTCTTCAATAGTGGCTGACCTCAGATGAGCCACTGACGCAGCCATGGCTCTAACATTATGAGCCGTGACATGGCCCTCTAAAGTCAGCCCAGCTTGGGCATAAGTGAAGGAAATGCAATCTGCTAGCCAATTAGATATGGTGTTTAAAAGAAATAAACAACTGGCCGGACTGTCTGTGGGGGCTTGTCCGCTCCACGTAAAAGGCCAATATTGTTTTGCAGTCCAAAGTGTGCAGCTTGCTTTCACCAGGACTTGTATGAGGGCGGGGAAAAATGTTAGCAAGACAATTGACTGGTTCAGATGGAACTCTGACACCACCTTTGGCAAGAACTTAGGGTGCGTGCGGAGGACAATTCTGTTATGATGAAATTTAAGATAAGGAGCATGAACCACTAGAGCCTGAAGCTCACTGACCCTACGAGCTGAAATAACAGCCACCAAGAAAATGACCTTCCAGGTCAAGTACTTCAGATGGCAGGAATTCAGTGGCTCGAAAGGGGGTTTCATCAGCTGGGTGAGAATGACATTGAGATCCCATGACACTGCAGGAGGTTTGACAGGGGGCTTTGACAAAAGCAAACCTCTCATGAAGCGAACAACTAAAGGCTGTCCAGAGATAGGCTGACCATCTACACGTTGATGGTAAGCACTAATCGCACTAAGGTGAACTCTTACGGAGTTGGTCTTGAGACCAGACTCTGATAAATGCAGAAGGTATTCAAGCAGGGTCTGTGTAGGACAAGAAAAAGGATCTAGGGCCATGCTGTCACACCAGACGGCAAACCTCTTCCATTTAAAAGAGTAACATCTTTTAGTGGAATCTTTCCTGGAAGCAAGCAAGACTCGGGAGACACCCTCAGAAAGACCCAAGGAGGCAAATTCTAAGCTCTCAACATCCAGGCCGTGAGAGCCAGAGACTGGAGATTGGGATGTAGAAGTGCCCCCTTGTTCTGAGTAACGAGAGTTGGAAAACACTCCAATCTCCTCGGTTCTTCGGAGGACAACTCCAGAAGAAGAGGGAACCAAATCTGACGCGGCCAGAAGGGAGCAATCAGAATCATGGTTCCACGATCTTGCTTGAGTTTCAGCAAATTCTTCCCCACAAGAAGTATGGGAGGATACACATACAGATGGCCTGTCCCCCAATGAAGGAGGAAGGCATCCGACGCTAGCCTGCCGTGGGCCTGAAGTCTGGAACAGAACTGAGGGACCTTGTGATGGAGTTGAGTGGCAAAAAGATCCACCGAGGGAGTGCCCCACTCTTGGAAAATCTTTCTGGCTACAGCCATGTTCAGCGACCACTCGTGAGGTTGCATTATCCTGCTCAACCTGTCGGCCAGACTGTTGTTTACGCTGGCTAGATAAATGGCTTGGAAAAACATGCTGTGTTGGCGAGCCCAAAGCCACATCTGCACAGCCTCCTGACACAGAGGTCGAGATCCGGTACCCCCTTGCTTGTTTGTGTAGTACATCGCAACCTGACAGTCTGTTTGTATCAGAATAATTTGGTTGGATAGCCGATCTCTGAAAGACTTTAGAGCATTCCAGATCGCTCACAACTCCAGGAGGTTGATCTGAAGACGCTTTTCCTGAAGGGACCAAGCTCCTTGAGTATGAAGCCCATCTACTTGCGCTCCCACCCTTAGAGGGATGCATCCGTCGTCAGCACTTTTTGTGTCTGAGGAATTTGGAATGGGCGCACCAAAACCAGATTGGATCGAATTGTCCACCACTGAAGGGAATTCCGAAAGTCAGTGGACAGCTGGATCACATCCTCTAGATCCCCTGTAGCTTGATACCACTGGGAAGCTAGGGTCCACTGAGCTGATCTCATGTGAAGACGTGCCATGGGAATTACATGAACTGTGGAAGCCATGTGCCCCAGAAGTCTCAACATCTGCCAAGCTGTGATCTGTTGAGATGCTTGAACCTTGGCGACCAGAGACAGAAGGTTGTCTGCTCTTGGCTCGGGAAGATAGGCACAAGCTGTCTTCGTGCACAACAGAGGCCCTATGAATTCCAATTTTTGAACCGTGTGGAGATGGGACTTTGGGTAATTGATGACAAAGCCTAGTAGCTCCAGCACCTGAATAGTCATCCGCATGGACTGTAAAGCTCCTTCCTGGGAGGTGCTCTTCACCAGCCAATCGTCGAGATAAGGGAACACATGCACTCCCAGTCTGCGTAGAGACGCTGCAACAACTGCCAGGCACTTGGTAAATACCCTGGGCGCAGACGCCAAGCCAAAAGGCAGCACACAGTACTGAAAATGCTGCGTTCCCAGCCAAAACCGCAGATACGTCCTGTGAGCTGGAAGTATCGAGATGTGAGTATAAGCATCCTTTAAGTCCAGAGAGCATAGCCAATCGTTTTCCTAAATCATGGGAAGAAGGGTGCCCAGGGAAAGCATCCTGAACTTTTCTCGAGCCAGATATTTGTTCAGGCCCCTTAAATCTAGGATGGGGCGCATCCCCCCCCTTTTCTTTTCCACAAGAAAGTACCTGGAATAGAATCCCAGCCCTTCCTGCCCTGGTGGAACGGGCTCGACCGCATTGGCGCTGAGAAGGGCGGAGAGTTCCTCTGCAAGTACTTGCTTGTGTTGAGAGCTGAAGGACTGAGCTCTTGGTGGGCAATTTGGAGGTTTGGATTCCAGATTGAGGGTGTATCCTAACCGGACTATTTGAAGAACCCACCAGTCGGAGGTTATTAGAGGCCACCTTTGGTGAAAAAATTTTAACCTCCCCCCGACAGGTAGATCGCCCGGCATGGACACGTTTACAGTGGCTATGCTCAACTGGAGCCAGTCAAAAACCCGTCCCTGGTTTTTGCTGGGGAGCTGCAGGGGCCTGTTTCGGCGCACGCTGTTGACGAGAACGAGCGTGCTGTGGCAGAGCCTGAACCGGCTGTCGAGAAGCAGGAGTGTACTTATGGCCTCTACAGGCGTACGGTGCACTTCTCTTCCCTTTAAAAAAACTTCCTAGATGAGGAAGCGGATGCAGAAGGCGCCCGGCGGGAGAGAGAGTCCATAGCGTTGTCACGCTGATAAAGATGATCAATCAACTCCTCGACCTACTCACCGAAAAGATGATCCCTCCGGCAAGGGATATCCAAAATCTTCTGCTGAGTTCGTTCCTCCAGGTTAGAGGCACGCAGCCATGAGAGTCTGTGCATCACTAAACCCATAGCAGAAAATCTGGATGTCACGTCGCAAGTATCGTAAATGCCCCTGGACAGAAATTTGCGACACGCCTTCTGCTGTCTGACCACTTGACGAAAAGGCTCAACCTGCTCCGGCAGGAGCGCATCAACCAAGCTCTCAAGCTGCCTCACTGAGTTCCGCAAATGAATGCTCGTGAAGAGCTGGTACGATTGAATTTTGCTGCGAGCATGCCAGCCTGATATGCCTTCCTCCCAAAAGAATCCAAGGTTCTATGTTCTCGCACCGGGGGCGCCGAGGCAAAGTTCCTAGAACTCTTTGCCCTTCTGAGAGCGGAATCCACCACCGCAGAATCATGGGGCAACTGAGGCCGGACAAAACTGGGTTCCCCGTGGATCCGATACTGGGATTCAGCCTTCTTGAGGATAGTTGGGCATGAAAGAGGCTTCTCCCCGTTCCTCATCAGCACTTCCCTGAGTGTATCATGAAAAGGAGCTGTGGTAGAAGACTTAGGTGGAGATTGATAATCCAGGACCTCGATCATCCACAGTCTCCACAGGGAAGGGAATGGCCTCAGACATTTCCCGCACAAAAGATGAAAAAGACAAGCTCTCCGGAGGGGAGAGCTGCCTCTGAGGTGAGTGGTTTGAATCAGATGGAAGACCTAGAGAATCCTCAGCAGAGAAAACACCATGAACCTCATATCTTCATCAGATGAGCCATCATCGGATGGGGCAAGCAACTCAGAAAGAGCAGCCCGGATCCGAGCCCGTCTCAACATGGAGGTGCGGTGACCTCGATGACAGTGTCGAGAAGTCGACTCCGGTGAAGCTTCCTCCACCGAAGGCAATGGAGAGTCGACCCGGGAGGCTACCGACCCCGATACCGGAAGCGGTACCGGAGAAGGGGTCCTCACCACCAGTGAAAGGCACAATGCTGCAGGAGCCTCCGGCACCGTCGGTACCGGTACCGGGCGCAAATGGTGCAGCACCGCTTCCGTAAAATCAGGAAAAATAGCCTTGATGTGCTCATCTACAGAAGCTGTCAGGGAAGGCTGCGGTGTCGGTTCGGGCTTCAGAGGCAGAATCTGCAGAGACTGGGGAGACGGTACCGGGCTGCCAGACGACCTGCGCGTCGATACCTCCATGACAGAGGGAGAGCGATCCTCTCTGCATCAACGCTTCTTGGGTGCCGAATGCCTCGACGACCCGGAGCTCGCGGTACCGTGTCTAGAAGGAGAACGATGACGGTGCTTCTTGGCCTTCACCCGATGCCCGTCATCGAGACTCCTCGGTACCTGTGAGGAAGACGTGGAATCCACACGCTTCCTCGGGGCTGGGTCCGATAGAGGTCGGTCCCGGGGGGCCTGCAAAGCAGGAGGCGCCGAGGCAGGTGGAGACCCGCTTGATGCATCACTGCTCCCAGTGTGCATCGGTCTTTTGGCAGCCTGTACCCCGTCTCCCGATGCCAGCGCTGCCTTCGACGTCGACGGTACCGATGTCGACGCCGATGCACAGAACCCAAAAAGCTTTTCTCTTTGGGCCTCTCTATAGAGCTCAGCGCGCTTTTTCATTTTTAGGCACAACTTACAGCTTTCCTGAAGATGGTCGGGCCCAAGGCACTGAAGGCACCAGGAGTGCGGATCAGTGCCAGAGATGGTCCGTTTGCAGTGGGCGCATGGCTGGAAGCCGCTGGGCGTCTTCGATGACATCGCGGGGAAAATCGCCTCCGCAAAATCAAAGGACGCAATTGTGTTTAAAAAAAAAAAAAAAGACAAAAAAAGGGAAAAATACCCGATCGAGCGACCTAAGAACAGTTGCAACGAAAAGAGAAAGGAAACTTAGAAAACAAAAAAACTAAGAAATAAAGGAACTAAATTTTTTTTTTTTAAATGAACCCTCGAAAAGGGTAAAAACGAACTTCTCAGAGAAAAGAACTTCCACTCCGGAGGCCTAGAGAACGCGAAGCGCTGGTTACAGAACTCCGTGTCTCCTCAGACACGGAAAAGAAAGAACTGAGAAGCGTGACCGCGCGACGGGTGGGAAATCGTGTACGTGCATGCGCAGTGCGGGCGCCTCGCGTGGTAGAATGCTCCAGAAGAGACTTCTACGATTTTTTGCTAAAATCCTCCGGGGACCGACGTGATGTCACCCACACGTGAGAATATCAGCCTGCTTGTCCTCGGAGAATAGGCATGTATCCCCATTGTTCTAAAACACGTGCTAATTTTAGGAACGCCCCCGTTCCGCCCATGAGCCTCCCATTTCTGCACCCCCTATTTCGAATTGCATGTAAAATAAAGGTGTGGATCCCGCGCCTAAATTTACATGCATAAAGTTCAAATTAGTGCCAATAATTGCTTGTTAAAAAGCCAATTATTGGCGCTAATTAGCTTTAAATTTTGCACACAAATTGGGCATGCACACAAATTAGCACATGCAATTTTTGGCTACAGAATTAGGGGGTATATTTCTCAAGTATGGGAGAAGAGTATCAACTTGCCTGCAAGCCCAGCATGATTACTGTATTTTCAGTAATTCAACTGGGGGGGGGGGGGAGGGGAAGGAAGGAGAAACAGTGGAAATATCTTTAAGGCAAAAACTAAATGCTTATACTTTGACACAAGTGAGCAAACTAACCTCCATCACTTGTTTGGGTTTTTTTTTTTCTTTTTTAATGCCACTCATCAGCTAGCAGAAATAACCACTGAAACAAGCTATCCCCTTCTTTTCCACTCTGCACCTTAGTGAATTACATCTATGGCGAGTTCTGGCCCAGGGAGGTGATCTGAACCTGGAACCACTGTGCTGGGACCAGTCTACCAATTCACATTTTAAGGTGACTTCTTCAGTCTGAGTTCTAAATATTATTGAATACAGATTCAGTAGTCCTCTTCTCAACTTATCGGTTTATGACTGTTGATTTCAAATCATATCTTTCACACCTAGCAATTTACCAGAAGGAAAGAAAAGAAACAATGGAGGAAAATGCCTCAAAAGAGCACCCTCTTATTGTGGCACAGCCTACTTGATCCGGGAGCATTCACTCTCATCATTGGCTCAAATCCTCCACCTCCTTAAGATTATTCTATATTTTTGATAATAAAAGTTCTCTCTTATTTTCTTTTTTTCTTATTATAAGCTGAACTTATCTGTGTGTGCTGCCAGTGTTATCCAAACGCCACGGCCGACCATGGTCAAAGTTTCGAACCTTCTTCAGGGTCCGTGGCAGGTCTCAAAAAGCAATCTAGTCGAGATGAGCTTTCTAATGAAGCGGTTTCTCCTTCTGGCACTGCTGCTGCAAAGAGGCAGTGGGGAGGGCTGAGCTACAAACAGTACACGGCCGTGGCGTTTGGATAACACTGGGCAGCATGCACAGATAAGTTCAGCTTATAATAAGAAAAAAAGAAAATAAGAGAAAACTTTTATTATCGAAAATATAGAATAATCTTAAGGAGGTGGAGGATTTGTGCCGATGATGAGAGTGAATACTCCCGGATAAAGTAGGCTGTACCACAATAACAGGGTGCTCTTTTGAGGCATTTTCCTCCATTGTTCCTTTTTTTTCCTTCTGGTGACTTGCTAGATGCGAAAGATATGATTTGAAATCAACAGTCATAAACCGATAAGTTGAGAAGAGGCAGTGCTTTTTTTGTGCCGGTACGCAACGGTACAGCGTACCGGCACCTTTCTTTTTGCCCCCCCCCCCCCCCCCCCACACGACACTCCGGGCGAGTCCTGCACTTACTTTTTTTTTTTTTTTTAAGACTCAGAACACGCGAATGTCCACCACCAATTCTCCGTTCCCTGCCCTCCCCTCCTAGCCATGTCCAGCAATTCTCCGTTCCCTGCCCTCCCCTCCCAGCAATGTCCACCACCAATTCTTCGTTCCCTCCCTTCCCCTCCCAGCAATGTCCACCACCAATTCTCCGTTCCCTGTCCTCTCCTCTCCCATGTCCAACAATTCTCGGACCTTTTTTTTGCACCCCCCCCCCCCCCCCCCCCGGGCGACATTCCCGGCGAGTCCTGACTTTACTTTTTTTTTTTAAGACTCAGAACGCGCGAACGATGCAGCCGGCAGCAATTGAAAGAGGCTGTCTGGCGTCTGCGTCGGAGCTTCCCTCACCCTCTGCGAGTCCCGCCTTTGTTGTTACAACTTCCTGTTTCCACATAGGCAGGACTTGCAGAGGGTGAGGGAAGCTCCGACGCAGACGCCAGACAGCCTCTTTCAATCGCTGCCGGCTGCATCGTTCGCGCGTTCTGAGTCTTAAAAAAAAAAAGTAAAGTCAGGACTCGCCGGGAATGTCGCCCGGGGGGGGGGGGGGGGGTGCAAAAAAAAGGTCCGAGAATTGTTGGACATGGGAGAGGAGAGGACAGGGAACGGAGAATTGGTGGTGGACATTGCTGGGAGGGGAAGGGAGGGAACGAAGAATTGCTGGACATGGCTAGGAGGGGAGGGGAGGGCAGGGAACGGAGAATTGGTGGTGGACATTGCTGGGAGGGGAGGGGAGGGCAGGGAACGGAGAATTGCTGGACATGGCTAGGAGGGGAGGGGAGGGAAGGGAACGGAGAATTGCTGGACATGGCTGGGAGGGGAGGGAACAGAGAATTGCTGGACATTGCTGGGAAGAGAGGGAACGGAGAATTGGTGGTGGACATTGCTGGGAGGGGAGAGAACGGAGAATTGGTGGTGGACATTGCTGGGAGGGGAGGGAACGGAGAATTGGTGGTGGACATTGCTGGGAGGGGAGGGCAGGGAACGGAGAATTGGTGGTGGACATTGCTGGGAGGGGAGGGAACGGAGAATTGGTGGTGGACATTGCTGGGAGGGGAGGGAACAGAGAATTGCTGGTGGACATTGCTGGGAGGGGAGGGAACGGAAAATTGGTGGTGGACATTGCTGGGAGGGGAGGGCAGGGAACGGAGAATTGCTGGACATGGCTAGGAGGGGAGGGCAGGGAACGGAGAATTGCTGGACATGGCTGGGAGGGGAGGGAACAGAGAATTGCTGGACACTGCTGGGAGGGGAGGGGAGGGAACGGAGAATTGGTGGTGGACATTGCTAGGGGGGGGAGGGAACGGAGAATTGGTGGTGGACATTGCTGGGGGGGGGAGGGAACGAAGAATTGGTGGTGGACATTGCTGGGAGGTGAGGGGAGGGCAGGGAATGGAGAATTGCTGGACATTGCTGGGAGGGGAGGGGAGAGCAGGGAACGGAGAATTGCTGGACATTGCTGGGAGGGGAGGGAACGGAGAATTGCTGGACATTGCTGGACGGGGAGGGCAGGGAACAGAGAATTGCTGGACATTGCTGGGAGGGCAGGGAACGGAGAATTGCTGGACATGGCTGGGAGGGGAGGGAACAGAGAATTGCTGGACACTGCTGGGAGGGGAGGGCAGGGAAGAGAGAATTGTTGGACATGGATGGCAGGGGGCAGAGAAGAATCGCTGGACATGGATGGCAGGTGAGGACGGGACAGAGGAGAATCGCTGGATATGGGAGGGCAGGGGAGAGAGGAGACATGCTGGGCATGGATGGAGGGGAGGTAAGATAGGAAGGAGATGCACATGGATGAGATTGGCAGGGGAGGAAGGAGAAATGCTGGAAATGGATGGAGAGGAGAGCAGGAGATAGAGGAGAATTGCTGGACATGGATGGATGGAGGGGTTGGCGGGGAGAGAGGCGAAATGCTGCACATGGAAGAATAAAGGAGGAAAGTAAAGAAATAAATGGAAAGGAAGCCCTGGAAACGTAGTTAAGAGAACAGCAGAATCAGACACTTGGACCAGTATGGATAGAAAACAGTCACCAGACAACAAAGGTAGAAAAAATCATTTTATTTTCATTTTAGTGTTTGGAATTTGTCCAATTTGAGAATTTACATCTGCTGTCTTATTTTGCACTGGGTAAACTGGAGCTGTAACATCTTACAGAAATGATTTATAATGAAAAAAACCCACAAGTTATTGTTTTTCTACTATACCAGTATATTTTCAATGATGTCTGCTTATATGCGCCATGGCTGGTATAAGGGGTGTGGCTATCATAGGGGTGGAGCCATATGTGGTGACTCCGCCCATAATGAGTACCGGCACCTTTTTTTCTTACAAAAAAAGCACTGAGAAGAGGACTATTGAATCTGTATGCTAAAAAGTTATCTTCTTCAAGTCGTACTAAGATATAATAGAAGATTCTAAATATTACTGAAAACATCATCTTAGGCACAATCATAACATAAACTGTTTAAAAAGTACCTTGGTTTCAGGCAGAATTCATTCATTGCTCGAATGCCTGTAATGAAGTTATTCTGCGTGTATCTAGCGCCATACTCACTCTTCTTCAGCACCGCTTTAACTGAATAAAAATTAAAAAGGAATCTATTTTCAACAGTACTGCTTTAAATGCTAAACATTCAGTCTAAGATTTCCATGTAATATTTCAGATTTTTAAATAAATAGAATGAGGAAAGGAATCCATTCAACTCTTGTCAAAAACATAAAAGGGGAGAAACTACTGCATAAATCAGATTCTAAATCATTTAATATACTGACAGCCAAACTATTTAGCCCACTATTTAACCTCAAGCATAGCAAGGAGACTGCCTTCAGAATTATGCATAGGCACCAAACACATGTAAAGAATGAAAAAAACAGAAGCATCCCATTCAAGCAAAGCCGTGGTAGCAATGACACAAGGCTACTCATTTTTGATTATTGAGGCATAAGCTTTCATCAGAGTCTACTTTGTCAGATACATAAAGTTCAGGAGGTGGGGTAAATATACATGAAGATACATGGGGATGGGGAGGGGGAGGGGCAGACAAGGGGGAGTTGGAAACAGAATAATGAGAAAGTGTTCAGAAGTGCAAAAGGGTGCGAAAAAGGCGTGGTGACAACTGCAGAGTTCAGTTAAAATTGACAACTGGTGAGTTACATAAAAGAAATAAGCTACAGCAGCCAGTGCATGTATATTTAGCCCCAAATAGTCAATGCTGGTGTCTGGACATGGCCTGGCACCGAAGATCCTGGGGCTAATTCTGCCCGTGGCAGTTAGCGTTTAAAAAAAAAACATTGACCATCACGGGCTGAATATTGACAGGAAAGAATATATTTACTGTATTTCTGCTGTTTTGTGAGACGCCTGCTTTTATGTAAGGAAAATTCATGATCTCTGTCTTCTCCCTTCAGCCTGGAGTTAGAGCCTGCTGTTCCTGTGCTTTATCTGATCACTGACCTGATTGCCATAATTTTTTGCAGCACTTGACCTATATCCAAGTATGTAATAAAACCAGCTAAGTATTCTATCAGATCTTTCTGAGTAGGTTACTTGGTCATATCTTGGGAAATACAAACGAACTGAGGGCTAGTGGCTAGCAGCTCACATCATACACCCCATGGTAAGCGCACATTTCTGTGCATGATAGCTTTCTGCACTGACCCCAGACAGGATTACCTAAGAATAGCTAAGCAGATTCACACCTGTATTAAGCCATGAATCCATTGTCCTTATTCAAACCTACAATGATGGTGTTAAACTTTTTTGATGAGTTCCAATTTAGCAGTTTCACCCTAGAGTGTCCCTTTGAAGTTCTGAAAAAAAAAATTCCTTGCAATGCCAGAGGTGTGGGAACTGCACTGTATCTTTATAGAGAAGTGCACACTCATAGGAGCCGACTCTGTGGGTGCTTGAGCACCCCCAATATTGAGAAAATTCCTTGTATGTGTCCATGGAGGGGTTATTTCCACTGGGCTTAGCACCCCCAATAAGTTTGAAAAGTTGGCTCCTATGTGCACACTTCTGTAGTTTTCTATCTCCACCTTCTGCTTTGTGGACTCAGCTCCCTCTTCCTGGACTAATGTGGTGGATGCTAAGGAAATTATAGAATTCTGTGCAAAAAATATTTGAAAATTCTGCACGTATTTTAGAAGTCTGCAGAATTACATATTTTCAATTTCTTTCTTTAGAATTCTCCTATCGTAAAGGCTCGGTTCTTCCCTGCTCCAGGCCCAACTCCCCCAACCCTCACTCTGCTTAGACTCAATCTCACACTCAGCTTGACCCCCCCCCCCCCCCCACACACACACACACAAGTTCAACAAAGTTTCTTTGCACTCCACTCCAAGGTGGAAATCCTCTAGCTTTCTTTCTCTCTATTTCCATCCTTCAGAAAGACTCCCATTTCTCTCCTATTATCTTTCTGAGACCCCCGGCACATAACACACATCCCCCACAGCTCTCTCTCAAACTCATCTCCAAGCTCTCTCCTGAATCTGCCCCCCACTACAAGGCCACACCTCTAGCTCCCCCCCCCCCCCCCAAAAAAAAAAAAACTTGACCTCTCTTCCCTCTCCTTGCAGCATTTATCCCCCCCTCTCCAAATGGGAAAGCTTGTAATCTCTCTTCGTACTCCTATACCTCCCCCCACCAGGAGCCCAAGTGGCACAAGTGATGGAGGAAAATGACTGCATTCTTCTCCTCCTCTACTGACATGGGCAGACTTCTGAATTTGAACCACGAGGCTATGTGGTAACCTGTACAGTTCAAATTTAGCAGTATGTCTCAAGTGGCAGGAAGAGGACGACGAAGCAGCCTGACATAACCACTTACCTCCTCTTCCACTTGTACTGATTAGGTTAAAAGGGCGAGAGGAGAACAGAGAGTAGGAGTAGAAGAGATTACAATCTGGGTCTGTCCTGCAGCATGATGTCCTGCACTGAAGGAAGAGGGTGCCAGGAGTGGATGGGCAGGCAACAATGGAATCATCCACTGCCTCCTGGTTCCTGTGTAGAACTCCGCACAGGACGGGAATTTTGAACAAATGCTGCAATGTACAGTGGCACAGAATTCTCTCAAGATTAACAAATTCAAATGAGCTTGAACAGTTCAAATGTAATTTAGGGATGAAGCGGGCACTTAAAGGGAAGGACAGGCAGACTGACACACACACACATAACAACCAGTCTTCCTGTAGGAAACCAACCTCAAAATTAAGAGGATTTAAAAAACATTTTTTTTTGTTTTGAGCATGTCTCTGAAATATAAAGTTTATGTAAAGAAACCTATCCATGCACATCTCAATACCATTATTAGAAATAAAATTAATGAAATCCTATACTATTAAGCATCTACACAGAGCATAGTCCTAAACTACAATATAAAGTACTCCTTACCTTTAATATGAAGAGGGAGTTCTTGAAAAACTGGTTTTTGTCCTAGATTACCAGGTTTCTGACCTGCAAAAGTTTGAAATATTTATGTTTTCCAAAAAAGAATGTTTGATAGAATTACACAATAACTATCCAAGAAAGGAAAACAAAGTCACCAATTTTGAATGGAGGAAAAAGGAAAATTGTTTACGTATAATAAGAGTTCCCCAGAAACAGCAGCAAAGCACAGCCACATTTGACACCACTGGATTAGCCAGAGTACCCAAAGCCCTCATATGCATATGTAAGCAATTAGTCTTGCAGTCCTCTCTCTTTTTTTTTTTTTTTTTTAGTTTGCTCTGAATTAGAGAGTTGCACGGGGACAGAAATCTTACCCATCCCCGCCCGTCCCTGCTGGAATCTTACCCGTCCCCACCCATCCCCACTGGAATCTTACCCGTCCCCGCCCATCCCCGCAAAAATTTAAACCACCCCAACCCATCCCCACCCGTCCCCGTAAGAATTTAACCCATCCCCACCCATCCCCGTAAGAATTTAAAAGTACATAAAAGAAAGTTCCAGTCAGCTCCCTCAGCTCTTTCTGGATTTGAGCCACAGCACTGTAGGCAAGGAAGGAACGGAAGTTGGAACTTGGCACACTCTGGTGTGCACATGTAAGATTTGTCTCTGATCCATTGGCAGTGGGTGCTGAGAGGCCGCCACATGCACGCGCCAGTAGGTCAGGTGACATCTGATTCTCGTGCCTGTGTCAGAGCTGAGGTCTATGCACCAGCCTGGGAGCAAAGAGGATTAATAGTAACATAGTAAGTGACAGCAAATAGACCTGAACGGTCCATCCACTCTGCCCAATAGTCACACTCATGATCAATTCATCATTAAATCAATGAGTGTGATATTATATACTTGATTATGGTCTTTCTTTCGTGTTTCTGGAACAAAGACCACAGAAGTCTATCTGGCCCCATCCTTATGTTCCAACTGCTGGAGTTGCCATCGAAGCCCACTCCAGCCTATTCATGTTCTCATTTGTGGGACACAGACCGTAAAAGTCTGTCCAGCACTGTCCTCATGTTCCAGCCACTGAAGTTGCTGTCTAAGCCCTTTCCAGCCCATCCTACACCAGATTGCCATGTATGAGACACAGACCATACAAGTCTGCCAGGTATCAGCCCTAGTTCATCACAGCCAGAGTCGCCATCTAAGCGTCACTTGACACATCCACACACATGCAGCCATTTAAGGTTAGCTTTTATATAACTTCCATTTTCTAATTAGAGATCCTCTGTGTTCATCCCACGCCTTTTTGAATTCCGTCATCATTTGTGACTCTACCACCTCCTTAATGGAAGACTTTCCACATTTATGCTGTTAAAGCAAGGAAGAAGAGGAGGAGGAGGAGGAGACAGCACTCAAATAAATTGGTATTCGGTAGATGAGAGGCTGGTGCAGGTGCAGCTTACACTTCCACGGGAAGCCCACAGAACTGGTTCCATCCCCGCGGGAACCCCGCAGGAACTGCCTCCGTCCCCGCGGGAACCCCGTAGAACTGCTTCCATCCCCGCGGGAACCCCGCAGGAACTGCCTCCGTCCCTGCGGGAATCCCGCGGGTTCCGCGGGATTCCCGCGGGGACGGAAGCCGTGAAGCTCTCTACTCTGAATGTCCCATTCTGCAATAACTCACCCACTATGCTTTAGGATTTCCTAGCTTAAAAGGAGAAATATGTATGTGCAAGATGAAGACTACTACTACTACTATTTATCATTTCTATAGTGCTACAAGGCATACATAGCGCTGTACACCATACACAAAAAGACAGTCCCTGCTCAAAGAGCTTACAATCTAGACAATTGACAATGAAATGTGTATTATCCGGTCCCCACTCTCTTCCTCTTCTCTTTTATTTTTTTTTTTTTGGGGGGTGGGGGGTGAAAAGATGAAGGGAGACGTGGCTACATTTTCCTGCTGTCTACAGAAAGCCCCTATTACAGGTAAACAATTTTGCTTTTTTATCTTATAAGTGCAAAATGCCCAAAACACTTTAGTCTTCTACCTTAGAGGTTATTCACCTCAAATCTCTCTAGACAAATTTGAAGTTTGTTGTTAAAAACAGTAAATTTTAAGTTTCAAGTTTCATTATTTCTGATCTGATGAAGAAGGGTTACCTTGGAAAGCTAATGTGTTCAGTCAGTCCAATAAGAAAGGTATCATCTTATTTTCTTTTCTCTGTTTTATTTCTAATCATAAATTTAAAAAGGAGTAGCAGCCTAATGGTTACTGCAAGTCACTTAACTCTCCACTGCCCCAGGTACCAGAAAAAAAAAAGGATGTAGGGCTTCTTTTTCAATGCTGCGCAGCAAATGAGAGAAAGCCCATAGGAACTGAAAAGGCTTCCTCTCGTTTACCGTACAGGAATCGCTAGTGCGGATTTGTAAACGAAGACCTTAGACTGAACTCACTAGGGACAGTGAACAAGTACCTGTATATAATATACAAACCACTTTGACCAACCACAAAAAGGCAGTATATCAAATCATTTACCCTGTGATATTAAAAGCATTATAGACTATAGGGATAAAAAATAGGCCTTTCCTTTAAACTGTCAGTATCGGACAGGGAAGTAGGTATCCATATCAGAAGAAGATCTAACGTAGACAATAAGACGTATAAAGGACTTTAATATCATATAGATGTAAAATTCTCAAAATACTTTAGTCTTTTTATCTAACTCACATATTTCTTTCAAAGTGATCTGCTCATAAATAAAAAGTATGGATAGAGTGCAGGCAGAGGCATGGAAAAAAATACAAAGTGATTCAAAGAACAATACGATTCCTCAGCACCCCTTTTTCTAACACCTCCCTCTCTCCCCTCATAGAATTTAAATGGGAGAATTTTCTTCACGGAATATATATGGAAGAACCCAAAAAACTACCACAGCAAAAGTGAACCTGAAGACAGTCCTTCCATCCAATAAAAGGAACGGAGAGGGTCCAAGGACCATACTGGAGACCACTGCCCAGTTAATGGATACCATAGCCAATTTGTCAAATAGAACTCTCTTGGTACATAAGTATTGCCATATTGGGACAGACCAAAGGTCCATCAAGCCCAGCATCCTGTTTCCAACAGTGACCAATCCAGGTTACATGTATCTGGCAAGATCCTAAAACAGTACATTTTATGCTGCTTATCCTAGATATAAGCAGTGGATTTTCCCCAAATCCATTTTAATAATGGCTTATGGACTTTTCTTTTAGGAAGCTATCCAAACCTTTTTTAAACCCCACTAAGCTAACTGCTTTTACTACATTCTCTGGCAATGAATTCCAGAGTTTAATTACCTGAGTGTAGAAATATTTTCTCCAATTCATTTTAAATTTACTACTTTGTAGCTTCATTGCATGTCCCCTAGTCCTAGTATTTTTGGAAAGAGCAAACAAGAGATTAATGTCTACCAGTTCCAATCCATTCATTATTTTATAGACCTCTATCATATCTCCGAGTCAAAATGGCCCCAACAAAATAAAACATAACAAAAAAGCCTCCAACATGATAGCCACTGTCAAAATGATCTGTTGACAATATGACCCCAGACAAATTGGCAAACCATCAAAATGGACCGATCCTACCTTGAAATAGCTCCATCTAAGGGTTTTTAGACACATGCACGGCTGTCACTTTACAGCGGCTTAGCTTGTTTTGATGCATGCACCTTCTTTTTGAGGCTACCACTTCACAGCAGCTTAACTTGTGTGAGAGAGTTTACTTGCTGTCACTTCACAGCAGCTTAGCTTTTGGAGAGTGTTTCATGGTGCCCTTCTTCAGTAAGTGTACATTCAGCTGCTTTCTTACTGATATTCGTCATGCCTCCCATCACATAATTTTATTCTTTGTATTATTTCTGCTATTTATTTGGACTCTTAAGTATAAGCGCTTTTAAAAGGAAGAAGCAGTGACACTGATTTAATCAAATAATGGGCACTTTTATCCTCGTATTTGCCATGTTCATTTTCTCTAAGTTTCACATTTTGTTTTCACCTAATGGGGTTTCTTGTAGCAGTCTTGCAGTTGCTCCCATCTTAATTATTACTATTTTATACAGGTTTGAGTGTTTTATCTGTGTAGCCTGAACTTGGTTTCTCCTACATATCAGAGTGTTCTGAGTACATTTCTTTTATTTTAATATGCTCCATTTGCTGCAATGAATTCATTTCTAGTTAGCAATTTATGCATGCCTCTTTTTTTGTACATTGTTTCTAGCCTCCTAACACAGGCTGGTTTTGGTTAGCTCTTAGTTTGGTGTGATCCACTGTATCACTTCACTCTGGTAGGATATGTACACACAGTTATTTGATTAGACACACTCGTGCCTTGATTAACAGGACTGTAAAACCATTAATTTATGTTCTGCTGAGGGACAAAAAGTAAGCAATCTACATATGCATATGTGTGTTTAAAAAGCTTTTCGACTTAAAGCCCAATTTAAATCCTCTAAGTGTGCTATCCGATTTTGAGAAAGCAAGTCAGAATGCAATGTCAAACATGTTTCCAGCCTGTTCTTAAAGTGTATGTTTATTTCATCTAGGACAACTGTCTTTGGAGGAAAGTATAGGACACAGATTTATCACAGGTGTACAGAGATAATGAAGGTACCATGATTAATATAAAGATGCTGCTTGTACTGAGTTTCCTGCCATTAGAAAGTCATCCCAGCGGGGTTTGAGAACATCGTTGAGACCTGCCCTCCTGAGATAACACCAGTGACTGATTCCTGGGAGAACACTTTTACTGGGCGTCAGCAGAGCCTCATTATCCCATTGCAATTTGGAACATACAGAACCATGTGGTGGATGGTTTACCGTGTACAAATAACTCTGTGGAAGCATGGCACCGATCATTCCAGCAAACCATCAACTGTCACCATCTATCAATATTTAAACTTGTCAATTATTTCAAGATGGAAAAAGATTGCACTGAAATAGAACTTTCTTGTTATCAAGTCTTCCAAATCAAAGCATACACAACTAGAGAAACATTTGAGGGCACTTGTTCCAATGAACAATGCAGATGATATCATTACGTTTATTAAAATTGTAGAGGCATATTTTCAAAGCACACAGTTACATAAGGACCCTATGGAACTTTGTAAGTCTAAGTGCTTTCAAACTGAGCCCAATAGTGCATTATCTGGTTACATCTATAATAATAATTCTCACCTCAAACGTTCCGAAGCTCACTCCGTGGCAGTGAAGCACTGAAAACCTGTACTGTTTGTAGGCTAGGCTGTCAGCACCACTCACCCTCACTCATAGACTCACCCTCAGCCACGCCCCATCCACACATAATTCGCAACTCCAACGTTCTAATGAAGCCTCAAATCTCCCAACGTTCTAATTTCATGGTGGTGTAGATCGAAATTTGCCCATGAGTGTTTGCTCCGCCCTCGCGTCACAACTGTTGAAGATTTTTGGCCTTAATTTTTGAGGTTGAATGGAGTGAGTTTGCCAGTTCAAAGGGTGGTGAAATTGCTGGGTGTATCTCTGGATTCAGATTTGACCATGAAACATCAGGCGGTGAGTGTTATTCAGACTTGCTTTATTCCATTTTGGTTACTATATAGGTTGAAACCGATGCTGCTATTAGGTGATTTTTGAGGAGTTATACGGAGTATAGTTTTGTCCCGGTTGGATTACTGCAACGCTTATTATCTTGGAATGTTTAAGTCCACTATTACAGCATTGCAGTCGATACAAAATGCAGTGGCAAGGTTAGTTACTGGAGTATTGAGGGTGACACATATCACCCCTATTTTGAAACAGTTGTATTGGTTACCAGTTTAATTTTGGATAGAGTACAAAGTGCTTTGTTTTGTGCATTAATATATTTTTCAGCTCCACAATATCTGAAGGATTGTTTTTGTATATACTGTACCAGTAGGAATTTGAGAGCAGAGAAAGCACTGTCTTTCTCTTGATTCATCTGTTCATGCAAGATACCATGACACAAGGTTTTCACCTTTTTCTATAACTGGGATTTTCTTGTGGAATTCTTTGAAGGGGCACTTGCGTTTTTATGCAGAGGCTTCACAGTTCACACAATTTTTAAAGACTTCTTTATTTAGGCATTTTTGTAACTCTGCTGAGACATTTTTGAGTAGCAATGCAACAGTATGTTTTAATATTAGTAGAATTAGTCGTTTTTGTTTGTTGTGTTAACGTTTTTAGTTTATTGTTTATGTATAATTTGTTTCTTGTAAAACTGCTTGGATTTAACCAGTATAGAAATCTGGAAAACAAAACAAAAATAAATAAATAAAATGCCAAGTTCGAAAAGACAAAAGGCTCTGGTTAAAAAGGACTCCTGATCTCTTTTTATTATGCTACCAACTTCATTGTGAACTTACCATCCAAATAAGGCTAAATCCTCTTACTATAGTCATCATATTTCCACGGTTTCCTACTCTAAACAAATGTTTACCATTTATAAATCTTTGACATTATCCCCACACTCCTCATTTACCTCTCAACCTGTCCTTGGATGCATTAGCTCAATATTTGTTCTAAAATCACTACACTGAGAATTTCCTTGCAGCCACAGCCTTTGATCCCTCTATCTTTCTCCTCTTTCAGGTCCACTGGTTCTTCTATTTGGACCACTTTTCAACCTCTTACTTTGACTTCATTAATACAGTTAGTTAATCATATGAAGCCATCAATCAGTCTGTGAGCTGAATCCTATCCCCTCTTTGTGGCTTGCTTGAAATACTTTAGCCTGCCTTCCCATACTCTATCTCAGACTCTCTGGTGGCAATTTTCCCAGTCTGTGGAAAACAGCAAAAGTTTGTCCTATCTTGAAAAACTCCATTCTAGACCCTGCTGATATCCTGTTATCTACCAAAAATTGAGAAAACAGTTTTTCGACAACTTTCTGACTTCGCTGATAAAACACTTGCCTTACACCCTTGACAATCAGGGTACTGGACTCACTTTAGTACCAAGACAGTCCTTGCAAGAGTCCTCAGTGAAACCCATTCCCACCTTGATAGTAATCAGGTTGCTCTTTTTTTTCTCGACCTCTCTGCTGCCTTTAATCTGATTGATCATTCGCTTCTATTGTCACACCTTCAATCCCTGGGTATTTCTGGCATAGTGCTTTCTTGGTTTTCTTCTTTCCTGTCTGATCGTTCCTTTAAGGATACCTCTACCTTGAACATCTGATTCATACCCCCTTCATTGTGGTGTCCCTCAATGGTCCACCTCATCACCACTACTGCTCAATCTCTTTCTCAGTCACCCCCCCCCCCCCCCCACTACTATTATTCTGAGTTTTTCTATATTTATGCTGATGACATTCTTCTGTACATTACTAACTGTATTACATAATGCATCACCCCACGTCAATCCTGTCTGGATGCTGTCGCATACTGGCTGATTTCCCATCAAATGGTCCTTAATCCAAACAAGACTGTCGCCTACTGGATCTCTGGTCATACAACTGGTCCCAATATAGATCTCCAGCTTTTAGGTACTACAATCGTTCTACTATCTTACAGTGACCCTCAACTTCCAATTGTCTTTTTCTCAAATCCAGTTTCTTTGTGCTGAGACACCTGTGCAGTGTACGGAAATATTTGTGTCACAATGCTTTTCACCCTTAAGTTCTCTCTCTCGATTTCCAAACTTGATTACTGCAATATCATCTTCACTGGACTGTTGCAGACCACCTTAAAAAAGCTTCAGACTCTCCAGAATACAGCAATCTGGCATGTTAAGAATTCAGTTTCTCCTCTTCTTAAAAGCCATCACTGGCTACCTGTGATTTACCGGATACAATACAAAGTATTCTTACTGATATTTAAAGCTTTCCATCTAGGATCTCCATCTTATGTATCTTCCTTAACAATACCTTACTCTCCTCAGTGGTTTCTTTGTTCAATTAACGACTACAGACTGGTACTTCCTGGCCCTAAGTGGCTAAGCATGAGTGTACTCGCCACAGTGCCTTTTACTGTCTAGCCCCTCCTATGTGGTATACTCTCCCTCTTGCTATTCGTAGAGAATTGTCGCTTCCCAAATTTAAAGCAGCAATAAAAACTTGGTTGCTTAGGCAGGCTTTTGATCAATGATTATGCTGGGGTTTATACAACTTGTTGGTTTTTTCCCCTGGCTCTCCATCAAACCTTTTGTTTTTCCCCTGGTCTGTCCGATATGTCTGTGAGATCTTCTTTCCCTACTATCCTATTTGACATTGTAGTTCCTTCTTTCAAATTTTTGTGTTATTTGTAATTTTAGTTTGTACACCGTTTAGCTCTGTGCGCCAGTTCAAGCAGTATAGCAAATGTCTACAAAGAATATGCCAGTCTATGATGCTTTTAACATCAGAACTGATCATTTTAAATTTATGATGAAACTTAAAATTGACTATTTTTCAACACAAACTACAAATTTATGTGATACCTCAGAGAGATTTGAGGTAGATACATCCAAGGTTTATCAACCCCCTTATCTCTGCCTTCGAGCAGATCATATTGAAAGAAATATGTGAGTTAAAAGAAAGAAAACTATAAGGCTCATTTTCAAAGCACACAGACTTACAAAGTTCCATATGTTACTATTGATTGCCTGGGACCTGCTCAGAACAGGATCATACATGGTCCTTTATTTTCAGCTCTAGGAGACCAAGCAAAAGAAATACACACACACACCACCAATAAAAAATTATATACAAAGGCCTTCGGGAGAGAGAACAGAGGGTCTCACATAATAGCAGTGAAGCCACCCGAACTGTCTCAAAATCCCTCAGGTCCTCTGCTCTTTTATTAAGAATGCATTAAGTCATAAATTGGTTATATCACAAATCATGGGACACAAACTTTGAAAAAATCATTGGCTAGATTATATTCTGCTTACATCTGCAAGTTCAGGGGTTCAGGGTACTTTCCAAAATTGCTAGAGGTTCCAGTAAAAATCTAACATCTATAGAAATGCGGAACATTACTCCATATTACATCTGCATATTTCTTTCTTACTTCCCTATTCCCTTCCAAACATTCCTTACTTAAGCTTGTTGAAACTTAATTCAGCAAGTGTCAGCAATCTGTAACTAGGTTAAATGCATCTGTCCTGCTCTGTCTTAAAATTATCTCACTTTCACATTTTTAATGCTTAACTCTTGATATTCCCTTCTGAACTGGGGGTGCTATCATTTTCATAGTACATCCTTAATATCATCACTATGCAACTTTGTAAGTCTATGTGCTTTGAAAATGAGCACCTAAAGTATTTTGGGTATTTTGCATCTACAAGGTAATAAAGTTCTTTACACGTGTGTTACTTACACTGGATTCTGTTTTTGGTGATGACTAAGATGGAATTCTTGACACCAACTTAGGAAAGAACTTAGGCTGCATGTGGAGAAGTACTCTTGTTTTGGTGAAACGTTAAGATGGATCAGCTACTAGGGCCTGCAGCTCACTGACCCTGAGAGCCAACGTGACTGCCACTTCCAGGTCAGGTATTTCAGATGACAGGAATCAAGTGGCACAAAAGGAGCTTTCATCAGCTGAGTGAGGATGACATTGAGGTGCCATGACACCGTTGGAAGTTTGACAGGAGGGCTCTGTCAACAGCAAAGCTGTCATGAAGCTAACAACTAGAGGCAATCATAGGTAACTATAAGTCAATTTCATCTCTACCTTTTCTTGCTAAATTGATTGAAAAGGTAGTATATGTAGAACATCTCCTATTTAGCTTCAGGAAACATCATGATACAGAGATGCTTCTTGTATCTTTACTCAATTCAGTTAAGACAGGTTTTGATAAAGAGTACATTTTGTTAGTTATTTTGGACATTTCTGTAGCGTTTGACACGATTGATCATTAACTTCGTTTGCAAGCAGTAGGACAGTGAGGAAAAGTTTTTAAATGGTTCTAATCTGTCTGAGCAAAAATTTCATGTTATCAATACTGATGTTAAATCTGATGAGATGTTTGTATTACAGGGGTCCCTCAGGGCTCCTGTCTTTTGGCAGTTTTATTTAATATTTTTCTGCTCCCTTTGTGCCAGCTTTTACATTGCTTAGGTTTACATTTTAAAATATATGCTGACATACAATTTTTTCAGCCAATTGATAAGTCTCTTGATGACTGTCTTAAATTGTTGCACCTTTACCTTACAAGTATTGTAAGGTTGAAAGTAAATCGTTTAAAGTTGAATATTTAAAAAAAATCAAATTTTGTTTGTGTAGTCAGTTTGATGACGCTTCCCTATACTTTCAAATGGATGGCTGCAAGACCCCAGTTCACTCTGACTAAAAAGCATCAAATAACCATGGTAATCCAGAAAGTGTTTTATAAATTGAGGATAGTCAAAAGAGTTAGGAATTATGTTAATGCATCTAACATCTGGAGGATAATGCAGAGCACAGTATGTCCTTTATTTGACTACTGTAACGATCTACTCGTACTGCTTTCTAAAAGTCCTCTAAAAGCTATTCCCACTGTTCCCCACAGGAGGCTCTTAAATAAACTGGATGGGCTGAAGATAGGACCCGAAGTGGTGAACTGGTTGACGGACAGACGCCAGGTGGTTAATGGAATTCGCTCGGAGGAGGGAAAGGTGAGTACTGGAGTGCCTCAAGGATCGGTGCTGGGGCCGATTCTGTTCAATATATTTGTGAGTGACATTGCCGAAGGGTTAGAAGGTAAAGTTTGCCTATTTGCGGACGATACTAAGATTTGTAACAGAGTGGACACCCGGGAGTGGAAAACATGAAAAAGGATCTGCAGAAGCTTGAAGAATGGTCTAAGGTTTGGCAATTAAAATTCAATGCGAAAAAATGCAAAGTGATGCACTTAGGGAAGAGAAATCCACGGGAGACGTATGTGTTAAGCGGTGAGAGTCTGATAGGTACGAATGGGGAGAGGGATCTTGGGGTGATAGTATCTGAGGATCTGAAGGCGACAAAACAGTGTGACAAGGCGGTGGCTGTAGCGAGAAGGTTGCTAGGCTGTATAGAGAGAGGTGTGGCCAGCAGAAGAAAGGAGGTGTTGATGCCCCTGTACAAGTCATTGGTGAGGCCCCACCTGGAGTATTGTGTTCAGTTTTGGAAGCCGTATCTTGCGAAGGATGTAAAAAGAATTGAAGCGGTGCAAAGGAAAGCTACGCGAATGGTATGGGATTTGCGTTACAAGACGTATGAGAAGAGACTTGCGGACCTGAACATGTATACTCTGGAGGAAAGGAGAAACAGGGGTGATATGATACAGACGTTCAAATATTTGAAAGGTATTAATCCGCAAATGAATCTTTTCCGGAGATGCGAAGGCGGTAGAACGAAAGGACATAAAATGAGATTGAAGGGGGGCAGACTCAGGAAAAATGTCAGGAAGTACTTTTTCACGGAGAGTGGTGGATACTTGGAATGCCCTCCCGCAGGAGGTGGTGGAGATGAAAACGGTAACAGCATTCAAACATGCGTGGGATAAACATAAAGATTGTCCGCTCATGTTTCCAGAGGTAGACTCGAACCCTCTGTGTGTTGAGCAGGGCTCCTATGAACTCCAATCACTGACAGGGTGGAGATGGGACCTGGGGTAGTTTAAAATGAACCCTAGTAGCTCAAGCACTCAAATAGTCATCCGCATGGACTCCCGAGCACCTGCCTCCAAGGTGCTCTTCACCAGCCAATCATCAAGATAAGGGAACACATGAACTCTCAGTCTGTGTAGCGACGCTGGGCTACCGCTACACATTTTGTAAAAACCCGGGGAGCTGACATGAGGCCAAAAGGTAATATGCTGTACTGAAAGTGATGTGTTCCCAGCCGAAATCAAACATACTTCCAGTGGGCTGGAAGTATCAGGATGCGAGTATATGCATCCCAGAAAGCTATGAAGAGTGCCCAGGGAAACCATGCTTAACTTTTCTCGGACTAGAAATTTGTTCAGGGCCCTTAAGGTGTAGGATGAAATATCCCCCCCCCCCCTCCCATTTTCTTGGACATGAGGAAGTACTTGGAACAGAATCCCTTCCATTATTTCCCTAGTGGAACAGGTTTGAATGCATGGGCTCTTATAGGAACGGAGAGTTCCTCTATGAGAATTGGGGCAAGAACAAGGGAGGCGATGAGTGAGGGTCCTGGGGGAGGGACCTGGAGAAGTGGTACCGCACTTGGAGGTCTCTGTGTTTTCCTTTCTCATAGGTGGTGGCCCGGGAGAGGTATGGATACCAAGGAAGTTTTTTCGTGGATGACGCTACAATTCCAAAAATAGCAGGAATTAGCAGAAAAGATGATCGGGGAATCTTTGGCAGCCACTCGGGCCCAGCAGAAACCGGTGTTGGACATGTTCCAGGATTTCATGCAGAGAGTCCCCAGTCCTCAGGGGAGCTCAGGTGGAGCAGGATAGCAGAGCCAGAGCCAGCCTAAGGGAAGTATGGGGGGGACCCTTGTCAATGAACTGGCTTACCTGGGGCAAGTTGTCAGGAGACAATGTAGATGACTTTTTATGTGCCTTTGAGAGGGTGGCCGGAGTGGCGAGGTGGCCGCCGGAACAGTGGGCCCTTCGGTTGGCTTCTTCCCTGTCCAGGGAGGCTCTAGCTCCTTTCCGGGATTTGCCATCCGCGGAAGCAGCCGATTATATGAAACTGAAGGACGCTATTAGGGATAAGTATGGGCTGAGTGCTCAGGCCTATCGGAGACAATTTAGAGCCACCCAACAGAGCAAAAGGGAATCCCCTAGGGCCCTGGCGACCAAGTTATTGGTATGCACTTAAAAAAAAAAAAATACTATAAAGTGTTTTAAATTATTTTAAATGTGCTCAGACCATACCGTTTACACCCATTATATCCCCAAGAGGAATATGTGGTGGTGTCACAGTGGAACCATCATTGCACATATGATGTTCCACCTCCTAATATTTATGTATGTACATACAGCTGAGCCCAAGTAGATCTTAATCACCGGTGTATGCGTATATTTATAATACATATGTATAAGTCATAAACTACTCACATTAAATATTGCTAGACTTGAGCTCAAACCTCCACCCATAAATTATGGTGCTTTCCTTACCATCTAATATATGGATAATAAAACATACCATTCAACATTTGTTTGAACCTAAAGGAGGTAAATGTTAATTCATGACACCCTGATCTCACTTCCCCCACATATCTTACATAAACCAACCCACAATGCGATATACACCCATATTCACATAATTATTTCACTTCCCTTGGGGTATATTGTGCTCGTGCTTGTGCTTCATTAAAATCACATATCATTCATCCATTCCAATCTTGCCATCAAAATAACTGCTCCCTTTTATTTTAATGAAGCACAAGCACGAGCACAATATACCCCAAGGTATATGTATTATAAATATACGCATACACCGGTGATTAAGATCTACTTGGGCTCAGCTGTATGTACATACACAAATATTAGGAGGTGGAACATATGTGCAATGATGGTTCCAATGTGACACCACTACATATTCCTCTTGGGGATATAATGGGTGTAAACGGTATGGTCTGAGCACATTTAAAATAATTTAAAACACTTTATAGTATTTTTTTTTTTTAAAGTGCATACATAAAAATAAAAAAAGATAAATTATTTTGAACCCAAGTTTAATATAGTGAGTTTAAGGTTTAACTTGGTTTGTGGATTTGTTCTTCCTGATTTTTTGTTATTGGACCTGGCTAAGAAGTGGCTAGAACCTGAGAGGCGTACAACTGCAGATATATTGTAGAACAATTCCTACAGTCGGTACCTAGGGACATAAGGGTATTGGTTGTGAGAAGGGGGTGCAAGACCTTGGAGGAGGCAATATTAGGCCTGGAGTGTTGTATGAAGGCCCAACATTGGGGTAGGCCGGGGAGGGACCCAGGAAGGGGAGAAGCAAGCCTCATCTCTCTGAGCGTCCCGAGGCCTGCTACTCCTGAGGTTAAGGGTGGACTACCTGAGGTAGGGCTATCCCCTCCCTGTCCCAAGGTCTTTGGGCTCGGGAAAGAGCAAAGGGGAGGAGCTCAGGACAGGCTGTGTTATCGATGCAGGGAAAGGGGCCAAGGAAGGGGCGAGCGCTGAAAGGGGGGGGGGCTATGTGAAGGAGATAAGGGAACAGAGAGGGGGTGTACCGGCGGAGGAGGAGAAGATAAGGCCCAGAGGAGGGGACAACCCAGATTCTTAGCTCAGGGAGTTCCACATGTCAGGAGAAAGCATAGATCAATTTCCCCAGAGGGCTGGAGGCTGGGTAAAAACTGCGATTCCCAGCAGCCCTTGAGAAAGTCTTACAACAGAATCAAAGACATCCTATCCCACCAGCCCCCAGTGGAGCCCAAGGGAAAGATAGGTAAAGGTGAAACCCAAGACACGGAGGGGAGGCCAGGAATGGAGGGGGAGCCTCTAAGCAGAGCTAATCAGGGGGAGGAGGATCAGCTGGGGAATGGGTAGAACGAGGAGCCCATGGAATGGAAGGGGGAAGAAAAGGAGGAAGAAGTGAGGCAAGAGGAGCCGATGGAGATTGCAGCTCTGGCAAGATCCACAAGTAAAAGGTTCAGACAGCAGGTAACTGCTTGGTGTGGGGTCTTGGTAAACAAGGGAAGGCAGTGGCTATCGTGGAGGAGCCAGGGAGTGACGGGGTCAAGGAGGAGGAAGCCAGGAGATAGAGCTGGCCAGAGGAGGGATGGGACCCCTGGGAGCTCTCTGCCTCTGAACTGCTGATGGGATTTCTAAACTGCTTGTTTGAACTGCCTGTTTGGAAGTGCTTGTTTTCTTTGAACTGCTTATTTTTCTTTGCGGAATGTTTTTTGCTTTTGGGATTACTTATTTTGAATTGCATCATTGGGACTGCTGAGATTCATGTCCTGTTGGTTTATGAACTGCATTTTTGAAGCTGTGGAGATTCCTGAATTGCTTTGCTTTTGGAACTGCATTATTAAAAACGATTTTTTCTAAACTGTTTGTTTTTGGGATTGCCTTCTTGAAACCGCTGGGATAATTTCCCTGGCAGATATCTCAGGAGATGTGCTGAAATAGTACTGCTGACATACCTCAGGTCGGAGGGTACACCTGGAGGATTACAGGGAGTTGAACCTAAGTGGAATATCATATAGAAAACTTGGGCCAGAGGCCAGAGTTTTCCTGAGAGGAGCGGAGGAATCCTTCACAGTACAACCTGCAGAGAATGGACTCTCCCAATTCTTCATCAGTGCATCAGTGCATAAAGATGTTGTGAACAGACACTGTCACAGCTTCCTTAGGAGGGGAGTCATACTCAAGGACACCCAACATCTTAGACCTGAGCTCATCCTCCAACTTAAATGAAAAGGCCTCCACCATTTCACTCAAAAAAATCTACAAAGAAGAGTTCCTCAGGGGGAGACTTCCTCCTTTCCTGAGGTGGGGCGGAGTTTGAAAGGAGGATATCTCCATCAAGAAGTCCTCTGGCTCAATCTCAGATCCCCTGGTGCAGTCCGACTCAAACTCAGCAAAATATTCTTCAAGGGAAGTCCGAGTCTATGCCTGCCTCAGTCTACTGGATATAGAGTCTGGCTCAGAGCAAGAGCACCAAGATGTGGGTCCTCTCCTGGATTTCAGGGTCGTTTCCTCCTCCAATGGGCTGGAGAGAAGCACCGCATCAGTTGGTGCCAGCTCTGATGCATGGCGAGGCACTGGCATTGAACGTCTGACAGGCAGGGCATGGGCCTCCACGGTGGACTGGAGCTGCACCATAGTCAGTGCTGGTACTATCGATGCATCAGTGTTGCGCTGATCCAGGATGTGCTCCTGCTTCTCTTGTAACACGACCTGGAGCTGTTCGTCAAGAGCAAGCATTAGTAAAAAGCAGGGCCGGTACCAGTGTGGAGCCAGAAAGACGTTGGAGCCAAATCGAAGACAAGGTCCCGGGCTTCAGGGAGACTGGCGCATCAGAACCATTTAAATGGAGTGGGAGTGGTCCTCTCAGCGCCAACACTGCTTGGATACCAGTGATACTGGTGCCTCATAGCCCCTAGCACAGTGCTTTGAGGAGGATCGATGCTGGTGCTTCCTCACCTTCACCCGGTGCCCAACACTGAAATCCTTCAGTGCTGACGAGGATAAAGCAGAAGCCACATGGGTCCTCGGTGTTGGGTCTAAGGATGCTTGGTCTGAATGGACACTACCAGTGTCCAACATCAAGGTAGGTGGAACCTTCTCGATGTTGACTCATCACCAATACCCAGTGCAGCTCCAGAAGCCATGGGGTCTGATAGCCAATTGACTGGCTTTCTGCATGCCTAAAAGCCTCTCGCATAAGGTCTCTACTTTTTTGGGTTCTCTTCTACATTTGAGCACAAAACAGAGGACTTACGATTAGGGCCCAGACATTTTAGTCACATATCATGTGGGTCAGTCACAGACATGGTCCTAATATAGTATATGTGCACCACTTAAACCCACTGGCAGGTTTCTGGGACATCATGAGAAAAATAACCACAGTGAAATCGAACAGCTCAAATAAAGGAGGGGGGGAGTTCTCCCTCTTTTTTTTTTAATAAAAAGACGGCCAGGAATTTAGTCAAATTGGCTGCGAGTCGCGAAAAAATTAAGAAATGAAAAAGTACAAAAAAAAACAAAGAAAAACCAAGAAAGGGAACAAAACTGAAGGGGGGGGGGAACAGTCCTGCACTACTCACTGCTAAAATTGAGAGACAGGAAGGCAAAAGCTCTGAGAGAAAAATAACTCTCTCAAGCAATAGAAGACATATCTTCTAAGCTCTGCGGAGAAAGTGAAACTGCAGGTGCCACACAACTATGGAAAGCACTTGCGCATATGCAGTGGGGGCCTGCCAATGACTTCTAGATGTTACAGGGCAATGTCCACACCGAGTATACCATGTTCTGCTTGTCCTTGGAGGATCAATTTTATTTCTGCTACACAAAATTTCTCTCTCCGCTAGCAACCATAAACACTCAAAGTAAAGTAGGCTTCTTAATAAGGTCAGTAATAATTATAACAGATAATAGCATGATAAGCCAAAAAATTAAAGTAAGCTCTCCTGAGCAGTTTGGTCATCATTTGTGTAAGTTTCAGTTTTTTTATTTGCCCTGTAATTATCACGAAAGGGGCTCCAAAATCATGGGAATAGTCTAACACAGTAGTTTTCCCTCTGCCTGGAAATCAGGGATCAAGAACCTGTGTGAACTTTCTGATGTGCCGTGTGACATATTCAATAGATTCAACAATAGCGAAAAAGACCTCATACACTTTAAATTTTCCAAGACACAATATAAATCAAACAGAGAACCTTTACTTTGGTGTATTTTCTTTTCAACTGAAATACAAGCAGATATAACAGAACTTATATACAATGAATATTATCAAAACAAAGGATACATGAGGAAATAACAGTGAGCGTATTTAGAAATGCTTATGAAGTTTTAACACGAACAGTAAAAGTGGATAGGGCAGCTGACAGTTTTTATCAGTGCTCCCTTGTACTTATTGAGAGCAAATTTAACTGTGTTGTGAAGGCTCCAGGAGCAGAAAAGGGCAGATAATGGTTTACTGAGTAGGTCTGAACCTTGGCTTCATCAGAATAAAAAAAGAAGTTTATAAGATTCTTGGTGCCTCAAAGTTTTATGTGGACAAGAAAAGCATGAGGAAAACAATTCTTTGTTATGCAACCACTCTGTTTTGTTGGTACTCCAGACAAAACTTTGCTGTTGGTGTATAATTTGACCACAGGCAAGGACCTGTGCCTGAAGAACTGAGTTCAGTTTAAACTCAGCCTTTGCAGAATTCACTCCTGGGTGCAGGAACTGCAACAATAATTCACCAGCAGTGCTTTGTTCCCCTGTTCTCCCAGCCAGTTTCTCTCTCAGTTAGGAGCCAACACCTCTCGATCCCGGCACAGCCAAAAAGTCAAACTCTTGTCCAGTTTTTCCCTTAAGTTCAAAATGTACCAATCGGGGTTAACAATATTATCCATGTGGGAGAGGCTAAATCAAAGTTCTGACTTCCCTCCTGCATTTCCTGGTTTAGGTTCACTCTGTACCCACATTCCTTCTCTATGATCAGGAAGAGGCAACACTCGCTCTCTATTTACAGGCCTTCTCTGTGATCAAGAGGAAAACGTATCCTCTAGTATACCAACAAGACACATTGTTTACATACTTACACAGTATGAAAAATTATAATGGGCACCTCAGTCAGTGAGGTCCCCCTCACATTAAGGTAGACCTGAGGAAAGCCATTGCTTATTCCCGACACTACTTGTGCTTCTACTGTTACATTTTGGGAATCTTCCAGGTACTTCTGACCTGGATTGGCCATTGTTGGAAACTGGATACTGGGCTAGATGGACGTTTGGTCTGACCCAGTAAGCAACTCTTTATGTTCTTATGTTTTAAAGCGAGTGACGTTGCTTTAGCTCTTAACTGTTGAGCTTCCATATGAAGCTACCAAATTTAAAACAAACCGGAGAAAATATTTCTTCACTCAACGTGCAATTAAACTCTGGAATTTGTTGCCAGAGAATGTGGTAAAAGCAGTTAGCTTAGCAGGGTTTAAAAAAGATAATTTCCTAAAAGAAAACTTCATAAGCCATTATTAAGATGGACTTGGGAAAATCCAATTTAAAATTACAATATATTTCTATACCACTAAAACCACCAGATTCTTAGTGGTTTACAATAAGTAAAAAAACAAAACAAACCCAAGGCCATATCTTAGGAAGAATAATACAAGCCCAAATAACTGACATCAAACTAATTCTGAACAAATCTATTAAGAAGATGGGTTTTCACATTTTTCTTAAGTTGAGAGAAAGATGACTGTACAAGATAAGCAGCATAAAAATCTGTTTTACTGTTCTGAAGGATCTTGCCAGGTACTTGTGACCTGGATTGGCCACTGTAGGGCTTCGGTCTGTGCCAATATGGCAGCACTTATGTTCTTATACACCCCTCCTCGGAAACTCCATTCTTAGGATGTTATTTTTATCTTTGCTCTTCTCCTCCATCCCCTACTCCAGACTCCGCTCCTTCCATCTTGCTGTGTTGTATGCCTAGTGTTTTAAGTCACTCTTAAAAAATAAACATTTAAGGTTTCACACTAGGTTTTGGTGATTACATTACAGAAGCAACCAGAGTGAAAGCTGACCTTTCAAGATTAAAGTTAAATAAATTTACAGTACGTCTCTAAGAAATTTGTCTCAGGGTAGCGACAAACATTGAGGACTACCATTTTATACCATGTTTTTGGTGTAATAAAATTTCCCAAGCAGAATATAAATAATAAAAATATAAAACATTTTTATGTACAGTGCTCAGAAACCCAACATGACCATACAGTGAAAAAAGTTGGGGGGGGGGTTCCATTCATCAAGGCCTCCAGTTCATGCTATCAAACTCCACATTCTTTATCAATATTTTTGAAGTAAATACACTTACCTTTCAAACTTGTGTTGACATTGTGAGTAGTATACTATGCTATACTTTGTATTATTTGAATATTTTTACTGCTGTAATTGTCTGTTGCTTATGTTTGATTTATTCTTACTGTACACCTTGAGTGAATTCCTTCAAAAAGGCGGAAAATACATCCTAATAAATAAAAATGCATGAAACTCATAGAGGAAGCATAATTCAATCCATTAACACTGCTCAAAACACATTCTTCTGTAGTACAGTGCCTCGTTACTTATTGCTCCAACCCAGACTTGGATCCAGGTTTCACTAGTGATGAATGCCCAGGTTTAAAGAGGACTTGGAGTCTGATCTCTCTAGACATCATTTTGAGGCAGGAGTATTCCTGCTCCCCTTGTAACCCCCCCCCCCCCCCCCCCCGATGAAATTGAATCCTGGATCCAAGTTGGTGTTGGAGCAATAAGTAACAAGGCACTGTGTCTACTACAGAGGAATGCATCTTGAACAGCAACCATTAATGGATTGTATTATGCTTCCTCTATCCTCAGTTTCATGTGTTTGAAATATTTATTTATTTTATTTGTTGCATTTGTATCCCACATTTTCCCACCTATTTGCAGGCTCAATGTAGCTTACATAGTACCATGAAGGCGATCGCCAATTCCAATATGACAAATACAGAATGGTATAGTGTTAAGGTTCATGAGTAAGAGACACATTAGGGAACCAATGAGGAAGAGTTAAGTTTTAGTTATTTACTTAATCAGTATTTTTGAATTAAGAATTTTGTAGTGTGGTATCTACATGAACTGCTGTTAAATACTGAGGAGGTGTGACGATAGATAACAGTGGCCTTGATGAATGAAAAAAAAAAACATTTTTTTTCACTGCATGGTCACGTTGAGTTTTTTTTTTTGTACCCTGCGCTTTCCCACTCATGGCAGGCTCAATGCGGCTTAGGTACTTATTTGTACCTAGGGCAATGTTTCTGAGCTCTTCACAATATTATTCATCTTTATTCTGCTTGGGAAATTGTTTTGTTACTATTCGATTAAATCCCAGGATTTTGTGTATTATAGAGCTGATTGTTGTGAATCCCAATATGGTTTTGGTGTAGAGACTTAACAAGACAGAACAAATTTTTATCCATACTTTTCACTGTATTTCAATGCTATATCAAACCAGGCACTTTTCTTGCCAGTATGAAGCATTTTCAAAATCAGTGCACCGCTTCCGAGGCTTTTGCACCAGTTTAAAATAGTAGGTATCTGCATGACCTATGCACAACCATGAAGCTACCCACTAAATCATTTTCTGCCACACTATTTTGCTGATTCCTAAATCTGCACAGTATCATAGTAGAACACAGCAGATAACAATGAAAAACAGACCATCCAGTCTGCCCTCCACCATATGCCATTAGTTGTGGTTTTAACTGCAACTCCGTGCAGTCTGTCTCCATATGCCTTCATTTAGAGTTATAATTGTCACTCTGTGCATGTTACTTCCCACCACCATAGGACTTCTTAAGAAGTGTTATTTTGAACTAAGGAATTTCATGCTAGATTTCCATACTTTTATCTTTTAGGGATCCTACATGTAGAACTTAAAAAGGAATTAAGTATATCACAGTTCTTGTCTCCTCCACTTTCTCCAGCAGGGCATTCCAGGCATCAACCACCCTTTATTGTAAAAAAAAAAAAAATTCCTAATATTGATCCTTACCTACCTTCCTGTAGTTCCATATCATGCCCCCCCCCCCCCCCCCCCCCGCCTCAGTTCAACAGCTTCCTTTCTTTTGGAAAATGTTTGTATCTTGTACATTAATGCCTTTTAAATATTTAAATATCTAAATTTAATCTTCCTCTCTTCTAGGTCTCTTCTGGAACACATCCTATACCATTTTGGTCACTTATCTTCCAGCTCCTTAATATCCTACTAATACAGGGCCTTCAATGATAGTTGCATTATTTTATGCTGACTATATCTCTCCATGCCTCCCACCATACTTCTGGATAAGAAGGGGGAGTGAGAATAAACTTTGCTTTGTTTTTACCATCATTGTGATCCAGACTTTGGAAACCCTGTTTTTTATTCCCACTCCCCCTTATCTTGAGACACTCCGTGGGACTTCTTGAGTTCTCCACTTGCATGGATTCTCTTTTGGTTCCCACCATACTTCTGGCACAGGCCACATGCCTTATCACATTGATTCGCTACCTTCAGATCAAGCATATCATCGCGAGGTTTCTCTCCTGCACATCAGCTTCTCTCTGCTATCACTGTCAAATGCATCCCACTGCTACTTCACATTAAAGCTTAACTGCCAAGTATTTGACCAATCTTCCAGTTTTTGTAGATCACTTCGTATGCCATCTACTTCCTCCATTTGCCCATTCTATTGCAGATCTTCGTATGGTCCACAAAAATGCAAACCTCTCTCTTTGTTAATTATTTTTGTGAAAGATATTGCCAGTTGTCTACAGGACTAATCCCTGCAGTACTCCATTCTTCCATTTACCACTACTCTGCTATTTGTCGGTCATGCAATTTCTAATCCAGTTCACCACACTGGGACCCAACCCCAAACTACTCAGTTTGGTCATCGGCCCCCTATGGGGAACATATCAAAAGTTTTGCTAAGTCCATACAGATCATAATCAGCGTGTCCATGTGTCCAGTATGAAAAAACAGAAGTACTATGCACGCATACCAGTGCAAAGCCATTGCTAAACTTAAATCAATCTAAATACCTTCAATCCTATCCAATTGTTGGAACCAGGTTGAACCACAAGCATTTAAATTTTCAGGCTACTGAAGCACATACTAGTTGTACACAGAATACCAAAACATATCTTTGTATCAAAAATAAAATGCACCCATGCAGATCCATCAAAAACCACTAGCTGCTTGGAAGAAAATCATGTAAGGAAAATGGCATCTGGTAGGGCAGAGCTTCCCAAACTGTGAGTAACGACAGCAAATAGTGTCACAAAACCCACACTTGAAGTCATGACATGGGTGTGTTCTTCATATTGAAAAGCACTGTCTTAGGGTTTTAGTAGAAAGTATTACTCATCAAATGTGTCAAATTGCAACCCAGAAATACATATCTGAATGTAGAGTATTCAGCATACCACATATCCCCATCTACAGCAAACTAAAATCTTTTCATAAGAGCTATTTCAAACACCTTCCCACTGGCATCTTATCTCATAAATATCTAAATCACTATGTTTCCTGCTCACACACTAGATGGGTTTTTGTTTTGACACACATCTGATGTCATTAGCAGATTCTAAATTAAGCTAATTTTACTGGAATTAAAATCACTTGCTAATCATTCCTAAGTATTCTTAAAAAGTCATGGAATGTTTTTCTTTTATATGCTTCTGTATTGCTTAATGAAGGTTTTGGATGCTAAAACCTTTAATTGGCCAGATTAAATGCTTAAATTCACAGACAACCTTCAAAATATTGGCTTCAGTAACAAGATCCCTTTGACCAATCCATTAGTTACTTCCATATTTAATAAAGAGAGCTACCCGACATCATGAAAACTTTGATATAGCTGAACAGGACCATTTACTACACTGTCCTCACAATATATGTATGGAATACTGCTCAACTCTGGTAAAAACATGTTGCTTTGCTCCAGACAGTATCATTTGTGTAAAAATTAGGCTATGCTGCCTCAAATTCACTCTAAGCACAAGCTTGAGTAACCAGAGGTGGATTGCGCAACACATTAGAAAATGTTTGCAAATTTCACTTACATGGTGTACAAAACTATGTTTGCATAAAAATTAACTATTTCTTGTTCTGTCTATGCAGTTTGTGCTTGTTTATATTATGCTCCTTTGAGTTATACTGCCTAGGGCAGTAGTTCTCAACCCAATCCTCAGGACACACCTAGCCAGTTAGGTTTACAAGATATCTACAATGAATATGCATGAGAGAAATTTGCACACAATAGAGCCAGTCCATGCAAATTCTCTCATGCATATTCATTATGGATACCCCAGCGCTTCCCAAACTGTGTGCCGTGGCAAATCCCGACCTCCCTCCCGCCTGAACTGCTACTGCAAACAGAACAGAAAAACAACAACAACAAAAAAAGCAAGCACAGGACTGCAGCAGCCTTCAAGCATGTGCTGTCAGTTCTGCCAGTCCTCTGCCCCCGGAAATGGAAGTTGACGTCAGCGGTTGCTGCAGCCCCGCACTTGTGTTTTGGGTTTTTCTTTTTGCGGCCAATAGGGACATGGAGTAGATAGTATTCGGGACTTAGAGGCGACTGCTAAGGAGGTTGAATGAAAACAGGAGAAGGGATGAAGTAATAAAAACTGAAGCCAATAGGTCAGTAGTCTCTGTTTTCATTCCCATTCAAAAAAAAGCAAGCAAACCTATGAGCTGCTGCATCCGAGTTGTCATTCTTTATTGTAGGTAGCATTTTTTATTTAATCTCACTTATATTTTTAAACATGCTGGCTAGTGCAGCATACAGATATACAAAGAGGAAGTATAATAATGGAATAACTTTTCATAGGTAGATTAGTAATCAAACATATAAACGGCGAGTGACCGTACTCACTCGCAAATGCGCAGTAGAGACATCCCTCTCTGTCCCGCCCCCGCGTCAATATGTGATGACGGGGGGGCGGGGCAGAGAGGGAAACTGTGCGAAGGGGAGGGAACCGCCGAGGTAGCCACCACTCCCCCTCCCCCCCGAGGTCGCTGCCACTGGCACACCCCCCCCCCCCTCCCGAGTCGCCGCCACCCCTCCACCCGGCCCGTCTCTTCGCTATTCAACTTACATCTCCGGAGCAGGCAGATCAGCTGAGCTGCCGTTGGCCTTCCTTCCCTGCCTGTGTCCCGCCCTCGCCGACGTACGTCACATGAGGGCGGAACACAGGCAGAGAAGGAAGGCTGACGGGAGCTCAGCTAATCTGCCTGCTCCGGAGATGTAAGTTGAATAGTGAAGAGACGGGCCGCCGGCGGCGGCGACTCGGGGGGGGGAGGGGAGTACCAGCGGCGGCAAACTCGGGGGGGGAGGGGAGTACCAGCGGCGGCAAACTCGGGGGGGGAGGGGCCAGCGACGACCTCGGGGGGAGGGGGCAGCGGCAAACCAATAGCCCGTTTTAACGGGCTCAACGGCTAGTTTGTAATAAATTGTAATCAGGGTGTTATTTGGAGGGGCTGGTTATCGGGACACCCTAGCACTGATATATTTGTGCAGATAACAAGATGGAGACCTGTGTGGCTGGGGAGGGGGAGGCCGAGGTTGGAGGATGTCAGACACGAAGGGTGACATGAACTGAAAAAGTTTGGGAATCACTGGGATACCCTGAAAACCTGACTTGGATGTGTCCTGAAGACTAGGTTGAGAACCCCTGGCCTAGGGCAATGCAGCTTCCTGCAAAGATCATGTTATCTTTACTCTTATCAGTTGCATGTTAAATGTGACCCATTTCCTCTAGCCTTACTGAAGTTTCTCCCTAATATAAATGAAGTACTGTATAGTATGGACAGTGGCCTTACTGTTTGCAACTGGTCATTCTGGAGCAGTTTGTGCCACTGTAACCACTAGTTATGTGATTTCTGACATACAGGGTGAAGAGGGAATAGAAGAAAGGCTCTAGGGTATTGTACAACAGCACAGAGTGAAACAAGGAAATGAAGACTGCTATGGTCAGCAGCCTCAGACTAGGTGAAATCAGAGGTGAGGAGAACAATGAACAATGGGAACCAGATGCAGCTGAGAGGAGGTAAGATAAGAAATTGTAAGGAAAAAAACTAAAGTGGGGAGGGGTCCTTCGGGGTCTGTGTATGTGAAAAAGAAAAAACCAGGATGGAATAGGAAAAAAGAAAATTAACTATGTAAAACAAAACTGTACATAAGCTGATGCTAAGTAAAACTGTATAAAAGTTTGTATGAACTATGTAGAGGCAGGAACTTGTCAGTAGTGAAGATTAACACCAAATTATGGCCTTTTCTTCCAAGAACTTGCCCAAACCTTTTTAAACCCAGATACGTTAGCTGCTTCTACCACATCCTCCAACCAATGAGTTCCAGAGCTTAACTGTTGAGTGAAAAAAATTATTTTCTCCTATTCAGTATTACCATGTAACTGTGCCCTAGTATTTGTACTTTTTGAAAGAGTAAACAATTGATTCACGTTTATTTATTTATTGCATTTGTATCCCACATTTTCCCACCTCTTTGCAGGCTCAATGTGGCTTACAATACATCATGAGTGGTGGAAATATATTAGAAAATAGACATTTAGTGTTACAGAAGGATCTTGGGTAACATGATAATGAAAAAGAAAAACATGATAGTAGTATAACAAGTAGATACTATAAGACAATTCTGAATATATGTGGAGGAGTTGTGTATATTCACATTGGATTATCTTTGTGGTATGCCTTGTTAAAGAGATAGGTCTTCAGTAGTTTGCAGAAGTTCGTTAGTTCGTAGATCTTTTTTAAGTTGTGCGGTAGTGCGTTCCATAACTGTGCACTCAAGTAGGTAAAGTTTGACGCATGTATTAATTTGTATTTTAGACCTTTGCAGTTAGGAAAGTGTAGATCTAGGAATGTGCGGGATGATCTTTTGGCATTCCTGGGTGGTAGGTCTATCAGGTCTGACATGTAGGCTGGTGCATCTCCGTGAATGAGTTTGTGAACTAGGGAGCAAATTTTGAACATGATGCGTTCTTTAATTGGGAGCCAGTGTAGTTTTTCTCGTAGGGGCTTAGCACTTTCATATTTTGTTTTGCCGAATACGAGTCTAGCTGCAATGTTCTGGGCTGTTTGAAGTTTCTTGATTATCTGCTCTTTACAGCAGGCGTAGATTGCATTGCAGTAATCTAGATGACTTGAGCACCATTGATTGTACCAGGTTGTGGAAAACAGCCCTTGGGAAGAAAGGTCTTACTCTTTTTAATTTCCACATTGAGTGGAACATCTTCTTGGTAGTGTTTTTCGTGTGGCTGTCGAGTGTAAGGTGTCGATCGATGGTAACTCCAAGAATTTTTAGGGTGTCCAAGATTGGAAGGTTTAGGTTTGGTGTGTTATTGGCTGTGAATTTGTTCTTGTTATGTTGAGAGGTGAGAATTAGGCATTGGGTTTTTTCTGCATTAAGTTTCAGCCGAAATGCATCCGCCCATGAATGCATGATATGTAGACTTTGGTTGATTTCATTGGAAATTTCCTTTAGATCTTGTTTAAATGGGATGTAGATCATAACGTCGTCTGCGTAAATGTATGGGCTGAGGTTTTGGTTCGCTAATAGTTTGGTCAAGGGTATCATCATTAAGTTGAATAGAGTCGGCGAGAGGGGGGATCCCTGTGGGACTCCGCATTTAGGTGTCCATGCGGCTGAGATAGTTGAGTTCGATGTCACTTGGTATGATCGTGTGGTTAGGAATCCTGAGAACGTTGCCTCCAATTCCGAAGTACTCGAGGATATGTAGTAATATTCCATGATCACATACAAGGATCCTCCTGGCTTTTTCCAGACTTTCTTGAATTCTGTTAGTGCTCTGACCTCTCCAGTTCATCAAATAAGATACTTTAACAAATTCTGGTCAGAACCCATCAAATTATATATGATAGAGCATAGGAAGATTATGTATGTACTAAGTTAATAATTAAATAAGAAAGGACACAGGGCAAAGTTAGAGACTCTCTACTGGACAAAATAGGTATGGGTAATCCATCTACCTAGGTGGATGAACAGCAAAATCCCACGCAAAACACAAAACAGAATAAAAAGTGGGAAATATACCAATGGCTCCAGAGACTGGGACAACTGTTGCATGGGATTTTGCTGTACATCCAACCTAGGTGGATTACCCATCCCCATTTTGTCCAAAGGAACTTTCCTTCCATTTCCATCAAAAATCATGAAAAGCCTATGATAATCTGCACGCTTCTCATATATGTTGCATACATTTATTGGCTTGGCAAGAGAGGAGCAAATGTTGAAAGAAGATAAGGTCTGGACTCTCTGTCTCTAAGGGCTCGACCAGTCCTGAAATGCTAGCAAGGCTCTGCACCTAATCTCACCTGATGCAGATAAAAGACATTATAGGGTTTTTTGGGAAGCCAGCCAGTTGAAGATCTTCAGCCTCCAGCAAAGACCAAAAAGAAGCACCACCAAGGAGAGGTCCACAGCCAAGAAGTAATGAGGGAATAATATCTTTAACTTCTGGCCAGGGCAAAAGATGCTTCTTCTTGAAAGGAGGCAGTTAAATTGCTGAGAACGGATAACTATCAGAGTAAAGATAGGCTACACTGTATCCTTTACTTTTGTGATAAAGAAACATAGTTATATTATCTGTTCCAGTCTTCAAGAGCTTGAATATTTGAAGCAGTCTCGGTGTGGAGTTTTCTCTCTCTCTTTTTTTTTTTTTTTGCTTCTGTGCACATATAAACCTCCTTCCACAGGGCACTTGCTAATATCACAATGATCAAAAGCAAATGCAGGCACTAGAGGCCATTAGCGTTGGATCAGCACCCGTGTTTGTCAGCGCACAATGATCATAACCAGCAAGCATATAAAACATCAAGCTTGCCAGCCTTGAATGCAAACTGCATGCAAGAGAGGGTTTCCCACATTCCTCCCTATTGCTCAGCGGGCAGTGCAACAAACAAGGTTGCTGGCGTTAAGAGTTTGCCAAACAGGGAGGTATAGGGGAGTCCAGTGGACCCCAGGCCCCCAACCCATGTAAGGGCCTGGAGGTCCGGTAGACCCCCAGACACCCAAAGATTTAAACCCCCCCCCCCCCCCTTTGAAAAAAGTAAAAACTCTGGTGGTACAGTGGGACCCTTCCCCTACCCCCAAAGGCTAGCTCTGGGCAGGGCTCCACCATTTTGAGGAGGAACCTTGGCCCAGCAGGAGGAGATAGGGCGTGATAGTCCCTCCTTCTTGAAGGTAGGATGCAGTTTGGGGGGGGGTGGGGGTTCCACCACTACATCACCAGGGCTAGCCTTCAGGGGTAGGGGGAGGGTCCAACTGGACTACCAGGGTTTTGACTTTTTTCCGGGGAGGGGGGTTTTACATCTTTGGGGAACCAGGCTCTTACATGGTTTTTTTTTTTTTTTTTGGGGGGGGGGGGGGGGGAGTGGTTAGGTTTGACAGGTCTGGGCTTTTCTCCCATCAAACCTCTTCTGCATGAGGATTCTGCCTGGGCTTTTGAGCACACGGTTCAGGCACAATCCTCCCTCAGAACCCCTAATGATTAACACTAACAACATGCCTAAATTTGAATGTCACTAGCGTTGATTATGGAGTTCTTTCCCCAAGCTGTTTCAGTGGTATGTTTACAGCACCATTCGGAACAGCGCGGGGAATTGATCATCGGGCCATCAATGAGCTTTCTCTCACATATTTCTTCAACTATACCATCACAAGTAAGACTCCAAGTAAGTTAATTTTTCTTTTTACCTGTTCCAGACTGAGATTTTTTTCCTCCTGCTGCTGACCCACTAGACTCCTCGGACTTAGATCCTTGCTTTTGACCAGCAGTAGAACAAGCTCGACATCCACATACAGAGTATATAGGCAGGTAAATGGACCGAAGCCTGTGCAGGACACCACCACATTTCAACAAACCTTGCAATCCTGAAAAATACAAAAGTTTTACTTTTAAGGTTTCTTATATTATTAGTTCCAACTCTGTTCCTAATGTCCTCATATCTAAACTGAAGGCAAACTTGAAAATCCCACTCGCTGCTAGCTTACCAGTTTGGTCAGGGTGAAAAGTTGTGTTTATTACTGCCAATACGAGTCAATCAGATTAAAATGTACCATAAAAACTCAACACATACTTCCTGGGCTCTTTGCAGACTGATACTTTTTTTTGGACCAATAATTATCTGAAGAGAACATACACAAACAGCCTTGAATTATACAAAACCCTACCAGCTATTAATAATTTTACTCACTGCAGCCAAGGTCCGTGACTTAGCGTCAGACTAATGCAGTCGCTTCGCTCTCACCTTTTTTTCAGTCAGGACACACCTGATCAATGAAGCTCGCATACATGACCCTCACCGACCTTTGGTCTGATGGCAGTTCTTATAAGTACATAAGTACATAAGTACATAAGTAATGCCATACTGGGAAAAGACCAAGGGTCCATCGAGCCCAGCATCCTGTCCACGACAGCGGCCAATCCAGGCCAAGGGCACCTGGCAAGCTTCCCAAACGTACAAACATTCTATACATGTTATTCCTGGAATTTTGGATTTTTCCAAGTCCGTTTAGTAGCGGTTTATGGACTTGTCCTTTAGGAATCCGTCCAACCCCTTTTTAAACTCTGCTAAGCTAACCGCCTTCACCACTTTCTCCGGCAACGAATTCCAGAGTTTAATTACACGTTGGGTGAAGAAAAATTTTCTCCGATTTGTTTTAAATTTACTATACTGTAGTTTCATCGCATGCCCCCTAGTCCTAGTATTTTTGGAAAGCGTGAACAGACGCTTCACATCCACCTGTTCCACTCCACTCATTATTTTATATACCTCTATCATGTCTCCCCTCAGCCGTCTCTTCTCCAAGCTGTATAGCCCTAGCCTCCTTAGTCTTTCTTCATAGGGAAGTCGTCCCATCCCCGCTATCATTTTAGTCGCCCTTCGCTGCACCTTTTCCAATTCTACTATATCTTTCTTGAGATGCGGCGACCAGAATTGAACACAATACTCAAGGTGCGGTCGCACCATGGAGTGATACAACGGCATTATAACATCCTCACACCTGTTTTCCATACCTTTCCTAATAATACCCAACATTCTATTCGCTTTCTTAGCCGCAGCAGCACACTGAGCAGAAGGTTTCAGTGTGTTATCGACGACGACACCCAGATCCCTTTCTTGGTCCGTAACTCCTAACGTGGAACCTTGCATGACGTAGCTATAATTCGGGTTCTTTTTTCCCACATGCATCACCTTGCACTTGCTCACATTAAACATCATCTGCCATTTAGCTGCCCAGTCTCCCAGTCTCGTAAGGTCCTCTTGTAATTTTTCACAATCCTGTCGCGATTTAACGACTTTGAATAACTTTGTGTCATCAGCAAATTTAATTACCTCGCTAGTTACTCCCATCTCTAAATCATTTATAAATATATTAAAAAGCAGCGGTCCTAGCACGGACCCCTGAGGAACCCCACTAACTACCCTTCTCCATTGTGAATACTGCCCATTTAACCCCACTCTCTGTTTCCTATCCTTCAACCAGTTTTTAATCCACAATAGGACATTTCCTCCTATCCCATGACCCTCCAATTTCCTCTGTAGCCTTTCATGAGGTACCTTGTCAAACGCCTTTTGAAAATCCAGATACACAATATCAACCGACTCCCCTTTGTCCACATGTTTGTTCACTCCTTCAAAGAATTGAAGTAAATTGGTCAGGCAAGATTTCCCCACACAAAAGCCATGCTGACTCGGTCTCAGTAATCCATGTCCTCGGATGTGCTCTGTAATTTTGTTTTTAATAATAGCCTCTACCATTTTCCCAGGCACCGACGTCAGACTCACCGGTCTATAATTTCCCGGATCTCCCCTGGAGCCTTTTTTAAAAATGGGCGTTACATTGGCCACCTTCCAATCTTCCGGTACCACGCTCGATTTTAAGGATAAGTTGCATATCACTAGCAGTAGCTCCGCAAGCTCGTTTTTCAGTTCTATCAGTACTCTAGGATGAATACCATCCGGTCCAGGAGATTTGCTACTCTTCAGTTTGCCGAACTGCCCCATTACGTCCTCCAGGTTTACCGTGAAGTCAGTAAGTTTCTCCGACTCGTCCGCTTGAAATACCATTTCCGACACCGGTATCCCACCCAAATCTTCCTCAGTGAAGACCGAAGCAAAGAATTCATTCAGTTTCTCCGCTACGTCTTTGTCTTCCTTGATCGCCCCTTTTACCCCTCGGTCATCCAGCGGCCCAACCGATTCTTTTGCCGGCTTCCTGCTTTTAATATACCGAAAAAAATTTTTACTATGTTTTTTTGCCTCTAATGCTAGCTTTTTTTCATACTCCCTCTTGGCCTTCTTAATCTGCGCCTTGCATTTGCTCTGACACTCCTTATGCTGTTTCTTGTTATTTTCAGACGGTTCCTTCTTCCATTTTCTGAAGGCGTTTCTTTTAGCCCTAATAGCTTCCTTCACCTCACTTTTCAACCAGGCCGGGTGTCTTTTGGACTTCCGTCTTTCTTTTCTAATTCGCGGAATATGTATGGCCTGGGCCTCCAGGATGGTATTTTTGAACAGCGTCCACGCCTGTTGTACAGTTTTTACTCTCTCAGTTGCCCCCCTAAGTTTTTTTTTTTACCGTTCTTCTCATTTTATCATAGTCTCCTTTTTTAAAGTTAAACGCTAACGTATTTGACTTTCTGTGTACAGTTACTTCAAGGTCGATGTCAAAACTGATCATATTATGGTCACTGTTATCAAGCGGCCCCAGTACCATAACGTCCCTCACCAGATCATGCGCTCCACTAAGGACCAAGTCTAGAATTTTTCCTTCTCTCGTTGGCTCCTGCACCAGTTGCTCCATAAAGCTGTCTTTGATTTCATCAAGGAATTGTATCTCTGTAGCATGTCCCGATGTTACATTTACCCAGTCTATATTTGGATAATTGAAGTCACCCATTATTATCACATTGCCCATTTTGTTCGCGTCTCTGATTTCTTTTATCATTTCTGTGTCTACCTGCTCATCCTGGTGAGGCGGACGGTAGTACACTCCTATCACCATTTTTTTCCCTTTTATACATGGAATTTCAACCCACAGTGATTCAAAGGTGTGATTTGTGTCCTGCTGAATTTGTAATCTATCTGAGTCAAGGCTCTCGTTAATATACAATGCTACCCCTCCACCAGTCCGGTCCACCCTATCATTACGATATACTTTGTACCCCGGTATGACAGTGTCCCACTGGTTATCCTTCTTCCACCAGGTCTCAGTAATGCCTATTATATCCAATTTTTCATTTAGTGCAATATATTCCAACTCTCCCATCTTATTTCTTAGACTCCTAGCATTTGCATATAGACATTTCAGAGTATGTTTGTTGTTCTTATTTGCATGATGCTTAGTACCTGACACTATTGATTTGACATCTTTTGTCTGATCTTTAGTTGTATTTAAGGGCACCTGGCCTACCACGGTCTGTTGTGCAACCTCACTATCCAGAAACCCTATCTTCCCTGTTTGTGAGGTATCTTTGCAAGATACCTTTTCCCGAACCATGCGCTTTAGAGCGACTGTCGGCCTTCCCCCCATTTCTAGTTTAAAAGCTGCTCTATCTCTTTAAATTAAATGTAAACATGCTCTGCATCCACAAAAACCCTATCTCCCCCAACAACAGGTGCATATCATAACTAGCATATTTTCTTCACAGAAGTTACCATACAAAAAAATAAAAATTCTGATTCTCATGTCATCTGAGTAACAGCAACAATCTCTCCATTGCCAGGCACATTGTGAAATAATATAAAACCTGAAAAAAATTCAGCAAACCTACCATTAACATTGACACTAATTCCTATGATTGAAACAATATAAACCCTACCCTAAGAACAGGCAGCACAAGTATTACACAGGGCCCTTAACACAGATACAAAAAGGACTGCTACAATAAGGCTGCCAAATGGATGCAGATTTGCAGGACAGCGTTGATCCAGTCCTGAATTTACCCTGTTGCATGCAGGGACTTGTAGTTCTGAGTTCCCCATTGCATTCCTTAAGAAAAGCAAGACTACAAGTCTCAGCATGAAACAAGGTAAACTCAGGACTGCATCAACCCTGTCCCGCGAATCTGGATCCTTACATTACACAAAGAAACTACATGCAAACAGGATACCACACCTTGGTCACGCACAAAACACAAACCCTCAACAAATACTGACAAAGTATCACAGGTACCACGCGCAGGGCCCAAGATAGAGGCAGAGCTCCAGAGTCTCAATGCGTGGATGGTGCAGGGAGAAGGGTTTTAGATTTGTAAGGAACTGGGGAACATTCTGGGGAAGTGGGAGCCTATTCCAGAAGGTTGGGCTCCACCTTAACCAGGGTGGGACCAGAATGCTGGTATCGACATTTAAAAAGGAGATAGAGCAGCTTTGAACTAGAACCTGGGGGAAGGCCGACAGTCATTCAAAAATGAATGGTTCAGAACAAGGTATCCTTCAAAGATATCACCAACACAGGGAAGACAGGATATCCCGATAGCGAGGTTGCAAAAGAGACCATAGTAGATCAGGTGACCTTAAATAAAAATCAGTCAAAAGATCGCAAATTAACACTGTCAACTAATGAGCAAGATATAAATAGGTACAACATAGTTTGAAATGTCTATATGAGAACGCCAGAAGCATAAGAAATAAGATGGGAGAGCTAGAATATATTGCACTAAATGACTAAATGAAAAATTAGATATAATAGGCATCCCAGGCATTGTCATACCAGGGTATAAATTATATCGTAGTGATAGGGTGGATCAAATTGGTGGAGGGGTAGCTTTGTATGTTAAGGAGGGCCTTGAATCAAATAGACTGAAAATTCTGCAGAAAACAAAACACATCTTGGAATCCTTATGCATTGAAATGCCATGTGTAGAGGAAAAAAGGATAGTAATATAGTAACATAGTAGATGACGGCAGAAAAAGACCTGTACAGTCCATCCTGTCTGCCCAACAAGACAACTCATATGTGCTACTTTTTGTGTATACCCTACTTTGATTTGTACCTGTGCTCTTCAGGGCACAGACCGTATAAGTCTGCCCAGCACTATCCCCGCCTCCCAACCACCGGCTCTGGCACAGACCATATAAGTCTGCCCAGCACTATCCCCGCCTCCCACCACCGGCTCTGGCACAGACCGTATAAGTCTGCCCAGCACTATCCCTGCCTCCCACCATCGGCTCTGGCACAGACCTTATAAGTCTGCCCACTACTATCCCCACCTCCCAACCACCTGCCCCGCCTCCCGATCTCGACTAAGCTCCTGAGGGTCCATTCCTTCTGCACAGTGATAGGAGTGTACTACCGTCCGCCTGGCCAGGATGAACAGACGGATGTAGAAATGTTAAAGGAAATTAGGGAGGCTAACAAACTGGGCAACACAATAATAATGGGTGATTTCAATTACCCCAATATTGACTGGGTAAATGTAACATCATGGCATGCTAGGGATGTAAAATTCCTTGATGAAATCAAGGACTGCTTTATGGTGCAGCTGGTACAGGATCCAACAAGAGAAGGAAAAATTCTAGACCTAGTCCTTGGTGAAGCACATGATCTGGTGGAGGTGGTAATGGTGATGGGGCTGCTTGATAACAGTGATCATAATATGATCAGATTTGATATCGGCTTTGGAGTAAATACACAAAGGAAATCCAATGCGTTAGCATTAACATTCAAAAAGGAGACTATGATAAAAAGAACAGTGGAAAAAAAACTCAGAGGAGCAGCTGTGAAGGTCAAAATTGTACAGCAGGAGTGGATGCTGTTCAAAAATACCATCCTGGAAGCCCATGCCAAATATATTTTGTGAATTAAAAAACAGGAAGGAAGACCAAACGACAGTCGGCATTGTTAAAAAGTGAGGTGAAGGAAGCTATTAAAGCTAAAAGAAAATACTTCAGAAAACAGAAGAAGGAACTAAAAGAAACAGAATAAAGAATGGCAAGTCAAATGCAAAGCGCAGATAAGAAAGGCAAAGATTGCGTTGGAGGCAAAAAACACATAGTAAAATTTTTTTTAGGTATATTAAAAGCAAGAAGCTCGCAAAAGAATCGGTTGGACCGTTAGATGACCAAGGAGTAAGAGGGGTACTCAGGGAAGACAACGCCGTAGCAGAGATATTAAAGAAATTCTTTGCTTCGGTCTTCACTGAGGTAGATTTTGGAGAGATACCGGTGCCAGAAATGGTATTCAAAGCTGACTGTTATGATTGTGGTCGTGACCCCTCTCAAACTTACCTTATTTCTGGTGGTCAGCTTCTTAGCTAGCTGCTGTCTGTTCTTCCTGAGCTAGCTCTGGCTCTGTGTGCTGGTTGCTTCCAGCGTGACTCTGATTGCTTCACTATATTGCACCTGTGTGTGTTGCCTGAGTTAGCTCTGCCTCTGTCTCTGTGTGCTGGCTGTTTCCAACGTGGCTTTAATTACTCCACTATATTGCACCTGTGTGGGTTAAGCCTCTCTGTGCTTCAGTATGCTTGCTGCCTGTGTCCAGGAGTTGTGACATCATCAGTCAGGGCCTTGATAAGGAAGTGGGGTTCTTCCTTTCAATGCCTTTGCAAACGCTAAAGGTCCAGGTTAGTGTTTGGTGCAGTTAGCAATTCTGCGTTGTTTTGCTTAGCCTTGCTTTATAGTCTTGCTCTAGTTTGGATTCCTTGTTGTTTGTCTTCTGTTTCCTTTCTGGAATCCAGTTCAGTTGGTTCCCTTTCCTTTCTGTCTGAGTTCCCTGAACCCCTTGTGCAGTTAGAACTGCAGCCCTGCTTTTGCCTAGGTGCCTGTGGGCACTTCTGAACCCTGTCTGCTTTTGGCTTCCTTTCCCTTCTGTCTGAGAACCTGATTCCCCAGTGCAAGTTGCACTTCAGCCTTGCTTTTGTCAGGGTGCCTGTGGGCACTTCTGTATCCTGCTTCCCTGTTCACCTTGGGCTTCTACCCTACCCTGGTTAGTCAAGCTTGTCTGATGTCCTTTACCCTGTATAGTATCTGTCCTTCCTCTGTTTGTGGCAGGCTGTCTTCAGCTTCAGTTCCCCTCCTGCTTGTATCTGCCCTGCTTGTTTTCACTTTCCTTCCAGTCCAGTCTGTTGGGAAATCCTGAATCCTGATTCCTATCCTGACCCCTGTTTTGGCCAAGCTTGTTTGTGTCCCTTCTTATGAGAGTTTCCTGGTGTACCAGCCTGCTAGTTCCAGTCCCAGTTTTCCTTCAAGTCCTGCCGGCTGCCTGCACCCAGGGGTTCAACCCTTGGAGAACGGTGGCTAAGTGTAGGTGAAGCCTGTTTCTAGCCCATGTGTTCCAGTCCACGGTGTTCCAGTCCGGTGTGTTCCAGTCCAGTGTGTTCCAATCCAGTGCGTAATTTGTTAATAATAATGAACATGCTACAGAAATATAATGAGAAACTGTTGAGCAGTGTGAAGTTCCTATGGTCAGTGGAATGCAAGAATTAAGGCAAACGAGATATGAGTCACAGGCCTGTGAAAGCAATAAGGGAGTCATAGAATTAACCTTGAGAAGCAGCCTAGTGTAAAGCAGAGACAATGTAAGGGGGAGGGGAGAAAAGTTTGTGCTGGACAGAAAGAATGTGTTTGTAGATAAGAAATGCGAGAACAAGCTTCAAAGAGAGAGGGTTGATGACGTGCACACATTGGGTGCAGTGTGTTTGTAAGTGTATTTAAACTGAAGAGAAAATAGGTATCTTAAGCAAAGCAATAGCAAAGCTGAGCAAGCATATATCTCTGTATTACTGCTAAGCATATATATATATATTTCTGTATTATTGCTAAAAATATAAGTAGTCTTTGCTTCCAGCTGGGTGTTCCCCAGATGCCTCTGTTCGACGGAGAACAGTTGAAAAAATAAAAAAAAATTTATTATTCTTTTTATAACAGGTGTCAGTTTCTTTGTTTACACACATATAGGGTGTAAATCAACAAATTGGCGACCGCGGAAGGACGCGGCTGCCGTCGTTTGGATTAAGTTTTTGGATTTGTTATCGTGTGACTTTCTTTCCTATGATCTCCAGAAATGGCCAGCCTGGATTGAGTAGGTTATAGACTGTCAGTCAGCTGAACCGTGAGTATATCTTGAAGCAAAGTCTTTTGAAAAATTGCTTCTTTATTTTTATTCTTGTATCTTTCATTATTTATATTATTGTTTGCTGTGTATTTTGCTAGCTTAGGCATTGTCTGTTATTATATCATGAGACCTTTTCAGTCTAAGAACGAACCTTCCCCTAAACCCGCTGCAGAGGGTCAGGGAGAAATATCTATCACTCCTTATGTTTTGTATGTAGATAGCCGAAAGAATTGTTCACCTCTTGTGCATGTTAAAGATACTTTTCCCTTTGAAGCTCCCGTTATTCAAAAGGTCTGTGAGAAATGGGCAGGATATGCAACTAAAGACCCATTCCTGGCATGGCCAGGCACAGGTTCTTTTGCTCGTCCCCAAATATTGTCAGTTCAAAAGTACATTCAACAGCACAAAAAGGGTAAATCCCTTCAGAAACATCTGCATGTCCTTAATCTCTTTATGGTAACAGCAGATTTGTTTCACTCTGATAAAATGAAAATAGATACACAAGCACGTGAAACCGCACGCATGCAGGCAAACGAGGACAGCCATAAGCTGCCCCCACCTTATCAAACTTCGCTGACTACACAATTAACTTGTTCCAACTTGAATAGAAATCCTAAGGATCTGTCAGATCCTAAACCAGCGTTAGGTTATTGTTCTGTCTTTGATAATCCCCCTGCATTTGCGTGTGATGACTCTTTGCCTTCCCTTACCCTACAATCCACTCCTAAAATGTCTTTGTATCCATCGACTAAAGGATTGGAAAATTTCCAATATGAACCACAATCTGAGGATGAACCCTCATATGCTGTTTCAGGGATTTTGAATATTAAAACACTGGACGGTCAAGGTGGACCTTCTAACAATCCTTTTTTTACCCCTACCAAAGGTGCAGAAGGTGCTACAAGCACCGCTGTCACTCCAGAGCTATTGCCCACCTCTTCGTCATCTAGTCATACTTTGTACTCCCCTCTGATGCAGCATATTCAACGTATATATGAAGAGACCCACAAATCTCATTACGGATACAAATGGTGGGATGAGGTTGCCGCTGCAATTGCCACACACGGTCTCCCAGTACCTTTTTTGTTAAATGGTCCTAATAATCTCTCAGATTTGTTCCAGTTAGAAAATGTCATAAGGACCAATTTGCGGCAAGTCTCTGGTTACAAATTTTATATGGAGGGTCTTACAATGGCTAAGGATTGCTTGCAAGATAATCCTTTAAGGATTACTGCTCCAATTTTGGTTAAACATGACAATAGGGGAGCACCATTGGACACATATAAACCATATACTCCTATTGATATCAGTACAATTGTTACAAAACTCCCTAGTATTCAGAAGGGCAGCCGTATATGGCTTGAGGCGGTGGATCAAAATACATTAGGTGCTCGATTAGCTATTGGTGATTTTAAAGCTTTATGCGCTGCCTCTGGCATAAGTCTCCCACAATTAGCACAAGAAGCCCGAATGCCAATGCTGCCTTTTCCTAATGCGGATGGAGACCCCTTTGCTGGTCGCACCCGCAATAGATTAAGTGCTGCTCTGGACATTTTATATCCCACCCCGGTTGATTTTTCATCTATCACATCATTAAAATGGGACCCCAAAGAACCATTCACAGCACATTTGACAAAATGCTTATCATTGTACAAGGCTCAGACAGGACAGGATGGTGATATACAGCCCGGATGTGCTGTTTTCATGCATCTTTTCTACCACACATTACCCACAAATATGAGATCCAATTTAGATGGTGTAGTTGCTCTTATGACAAAGCCATGGCCTGAGATTCGTGCCACTTTACTACATTTCAGCACAATTCATTGTAAGGTTGTTGAGGGCCTACAAAAAGACCAACAGAAACTGGCAACAAAATTACTTACTCTGCAGATCAAAGATTTAGAACAGAAGCACCTCGCTGATCCCAGCCCAGATCAGAAGGTTGCCATAACATAGGGAACTATGCAAGACAATCAAACTTTTTGGGTTTCTACTGCTCCCATAGTCCCCCGAGGCAGAGGTATGCGTCGAGGTCAGGTAACTAGGGGTCGCCCATATGGCCGCCCCTCACCCGATCGTAGACAGGTACAATGTTGGAATTGTGGCCTGTTTGGACATTTTGCTTCAGAATGTCGTAAGCCCCCACAACAGCAGTATAATTATCCAAATGTATCTCCTGATCAACAGCCCCCTCGCAATACACGTCCACCAGCTTTTCCTACCTGGCAGCCTCCGGCTGGCCAAGATCAAGGGCCAGCAGGCCAGGGTACATATTGACTATCACAGCAGCAGCAGGGTCCTACTATCTTTTTAGGTAAAGCTGAACCATACATCACATTGGCTGTAGGTCCTAAGCAAGTTCCTATTAAATTCTTACTGGACACCGGAGCCACTACATCTGTCCTTAGCTATCGGCCTGATGGAATTCAGGTTTCTAAATCTGAAAGTGCTACCATTGGTTTTGATGGCCAATCCCGTAAAAGTATAATGACCACTGAGACGTCCGTAATTCTAAATTTACAGAATCATGAATCTCGCCAAGCCTTTACTGAATTCATTCTCGCCCCGCATTGCCCTGTAAATTTATGTGGTAGAGATTTATTACAACAGTTAAATTTGAACTTGTCTTTTACTCCACCTTCCCTTCTTACAATGGTCCAGCAAATTACTGATCCCCTTGACACTTTGCCCCAATCAATATGGAGTACTGATCAAAACCCTTATGGTCTTGCAAAGAATGCTTCAGCACATCACATTATATTAAAGGACCCTGAACAGGGAGGTCCTACTGTAGCGCCATACCCTGTCCGCCGTTCTTTAATGGAAAAAGCACAACATCATATTCACAATTTACTTTTTCACCAAATTATTGAACCTTCTTTGTCTCCTTCTAACACGCCACTTTTTCCTGTGCCCAAGAATGAGAATGACGTTCGTATAGTACATGACTTACGAGCACTTAACGACTTGATTACACCTTCTTTTCCGGTTTGTGCAAACCCTGCCACTCTTCTGCAAAGTCAGCCTATCCATGCTTTTAATTCTGTCATAGATTTATCTAATGCATTCTTTTCTATCCCTTTACATGAGGATTCTCGTGATCTTACCTCCTTTGTTTTTCAAAATCAAGCATACCGCTGGACGCGTATGCCTCAGGGTTTTACTGATAGCCCTACTGTCTTTTCAAAACAGCTCATGTCTGATCTCACTGACTTCATTTCACTTTTACCTTCAAATGTTTCCCTGTTTGTCTATGTTGATGATATTTTATTATCTGCGCCAACTCGAGAATTGTGTATCAAATATACATTTGATCTTTTTCTTTTACTGTATTCTCTCGGGTATAAGTGCAACAGATCTAAATGTCAGCTAGCCTCTCCAGTAGTTACTTTCCTCGGTCAACAAATTGGTAAAGACAGACATGTTAGACAAAGAATTGTTAACTAATGTACAGGCTGTCACAATGCCCACTTGTCTCAAATCCCTAAGATCCATTCTTGGTTTACTAAACTATTGCAGACATTGGATACCAAATTATTCAGCACAAATTATGCCTCTTTATTCTTATCTTCAAGTACCTGCTGGTTCTTGCTCACATACCCCAATTGTTCTTACCCCTGAGCACCAATCTCTGTTATCCTCCATCATTGCTACTATTTCTGCTTGTGATCCCTTATCCACTGTTGATCCGTCTCAGCCCGTGCATGTCTGGGTTACTGACCATACAAATACTTGGGCTGCTTTTATCAATCAAGAAAATGATCTGACTTTCAGTCTGCTTTTTGTCAGGGACTTTCTCAGCAGTTGAAAGGGGTTTTCCTCCCTTTTCCAAACATTTAGTTGCGGTTTGTGCTGCCATTTCCAAATGGAGATCTATTATGCCACATTCATCTATCATTCTTCACACTCAACATTCAGTTCATCATATGATGTCTGCTAGTCAGGCCGCACTCACTAGTACCCGGTATGGAAAATATCAAGCTATTTTACTAGGTCAAGATATTACTACAAAACCAATAACAGAGCAACAGTCAAAACAATTAGCATTGTTGTTTCCCCCCTCAGTACTGTTAACTCATCCCGACACTAAGCCATCGTGGCTCACTTTACAGTTTACCCCGGTGGAGGGAGGATTTATATGGTTTACAGATGGTGCCAGCCATGAAGGTATTTCTGCACTTGCAGCATTACAAGTCAACACTGATTTAAAAATAGTACAGAAACACCAACTACTGTGTCCACCTCAGCACACAGCACAACATGCAGAATTACTAGCAGTTATAACCGCCATACAACACACTCCGCGGCAAACGTCAGCTACAATATATTCTGACAGTTCTTATGTTATTAGCTCATTGCAGTACCATCTCCTGAAATGGCAACGTAGAGGTTTTATTACATCTAATGGTAAAACTTTACAGCACCTCCGTTATTGGGAATTGCTTTTTGATTTACTTCAGGCTCGTGAGGCTTTAGGGGTTAAGACAGCTTTTATTTGGGTCCCTGCACATACAGGAGCTAATAGTTTTGAAGCCCGTGGTAATCAGCTTGCTGATACAGCGGCTACGGAAGTTGTTAGTTCTTAGGCTATTCCCTTATGCATGGTTGTTACACGCACTGGTAAAAGTACTGCCCAGACTATTTTACCCCCCACACCATTGGAGCAAGCAATCTGGAAAAATACAGGGTGTATCTCTACTTCTACCGGATGGATACATCCTTCTGGAAAAGTTTGTTTGTCCACAGCTGAAGCTATTACTAAACTTACTGCAATACATGGTGAGCACCATGACTCTATTTCAGCTTTGGTTGATTCTTTATCTTTACTGTATTGGAACCCCAATCTTAGAGAATTGGCGGAATCTATTGTTAAAACATGTCTTTCTTGTGCTGTGACCATTCCCCGTAGAGGTCCAGCCATACCCACGGGATGTTTGCCTACTCCAACAGGACCAGGTATTGAATGGCATATTGACTTTACTGATATGGTTCACCCCATCCAAGGTAAACGCTATATCCTTTTATGGGTCGATGCTTTCTCAAGATGGGTGGAAGCATTTCCCTGTACTAAGGAGACAGCTCATGTGGTTGTACAATCTTTAATTCGACATATCATGCCAGCACATGGTTGTCCACATAAAATTGTTTCAGATAATGGTTCACATTTTAATAATGTACTTATGCAGGAATTGCAGACTATCTTGAATATTACTCACCGCAAGGTGTCAGTATATAGCCCGACCTCTAATGGTCTGGTTGAACGATACAATGGTATACTGAAAACTAAATTGAGAACATTGTTGCATGACTTGGAGTCTGTGGCTCCACATAATAAGTACAATTGGTATGATCTACTCCCAGTGGCTCTCATGTTTATACGTAGCTCGCCACTGAGTAAATTGAAAATTTCACCTTTTCAATTACAAACAGGCAGACATATGAGAACGCCTGTTGTTACTCCGTTGCATACGCCTCAAGTCTACTGGCAGCAATTGCAACCTGTTATGGAACTGGTTCAGTCTTTAGCTAACCCAACTCAGAAACAGTCTCGTTGGGACAGAGGTGATGATCTCTCTCTTTCCTTTTCCATAGGACAGCAGGTCTTAAGAAAAAACTTCACTCACAAAACCTGGAAGGATCCAGTTTATGTGGGACCATTCACTATCACTGATTTAACTCGCACAGCAGCAAAGTTGTCAGACCATACCACCTGGATACATCTATCTGATTTACGCAAGGCTCCTGATCCAGGACCACCTGAGCAAATAGAAACCACCATTGTACCCCCAGAAGGCATTGATTAACAACATCATCAGTGCAAAAGAATTATGAAGGTTTTTGTAATCTGTTTGCTGGTAGGACTTACTTATGGACTCAATACATATGTTGAAAGAATTCAACATGCCTTAAAGACTCTTAATCTGACTAACTGTATTGTTTGCACTCCACTTGTCACTTCTGTAACTACCATTCCAGCACATGTTCACCCTTATTCTATGATTAAGTTGCAAGGTCTTCATAACTGTTTCAGTAATGGTACCTGCTATTTGGGTCAGGGTCATGAGCACAGGCAATATTGGATCAATATTACTGGTCAACGCCTGCCTTCCTTATTTGCTCATACTATTCCTGCATTAAACTATTGGTGTCTGATAAATTCTAGTTCACTTCAGGGTGAGAAACCTAATGTTTTATATAATTATACTTATGACATACAATCCCGGAATTGGACTGTGTTACAGGGATCCTATGTCATAAATCAGACTGCAACATCTATGGCCTGTGCTAACAAAACAACTTGTAACCGGACACTGACAACCTCTTATGTTACCTCTACTAACCTTACTCTCACAAATTTGACTTTCTTCTTTTCATTATGTCAATTTAATGCCTCTTCCATGCAAGCTATTACTGCTGTGCCTACTGCTTGTTCTTCAGTTAAGGAACCAAATAATCCTATTTTTCCTTTTTCTCAAACCTATGCTTTATATCATAACCTAACTTCTCTACAGTCTTTACGGTTAGGGGATTATTTGTTATGTGATAATATCCTGTACACTTATCTTCCATCATGTTATAAGTTCTGCACTCTTGTTCAACTAAATTTATTTTATTTGATCATTCCATTAAATGCCACATCACATGGTTCTAATAGTCAGAAACGAAGTAAAAGAGATGTTTCCAGTACCTCCTTTAGTGCTTTAACAGGAGATGATCAAGCGTTACAATTAGCATTAGATTATATTAACAGTACATATCCTATGACCAAGAAACGTCTAGATGCCTTGTCAGCCACTGGATGGATTCCATTTGCAGGATCTGCCATTGCAGCTGAAATGGGTATTTCAATTAGACGCTTACAATCACTATTACATGTTGTAACACATGAATTAGACATAGCTATAACAGCAATTCAAGAGGAAATTGATGATACAGCGAGATATGCAAAGCACACACGCATGGCAGTTGATTTTATGTTAGCCCAATCTGGAGGAGTATGCGGCATAGTGAATGATACATCATGTTGTTCAGTTATTAGAAATAAATCAATAATTGTTAAAAATGCAATGCAGCGCATTCTTTCTCTAGCAAGAATTCAAGTAAGTGATTATGAAGGGATATTGGACACGTCATGGTGGGATACCATAAAAAATTGGTTTGGAGGATTAGGTCCATGGTTAAGAGGGATTGTGACTGGATGTATTGTTTTCATATGTGTTGCAGGACTCTTATTATGTTGTTTGCCTTGTTTACTTGGTTGCTGGAGACGAACATGCCAAGATTCATTGAAAATGACCATGGTAACTCAGATACAAAATATAATACCTGATACCAGTGACTATGAACCAAACTGTCCTGGGTTACTGATGACTCCCGAAAATTCTATGGTTTGATAGAAAATGTTTGTCATTGCCAGGACGGCCTGAGGTGTTACCTATTTATAGGATGATGCCCAGTCTAACAGTGATGAAAACTATAACCATGAAACTTTTGGTGAACCTTGCTCAAAAGGTTCAAGGGAGGATTTGTTAATAATAATGAACATGCTACAGAAATATAATGAGAAACTGTTGAGCAGTGTGAAGTTCCTATGGTCAGTGGAATGCAAGAATTAAGGCAAACGAGATATGAGTCACAGGCCTGTGAAAGCAATAAGGGAGTCATAGAATTAACCTTGAGAAGCAGCCTAGTGTAAAGCAGAGACAATGTAAGGGGGAGGGGAGAAAAGTTTGTGCTGGACAGAAAGAATGTGTTTGTAGATAAGAAATGTGAGAACAAGCTTCAAAGAGAGAGAGTTGATGACGTGCACACATTGGGTGCAGTGTGTTTGTAAGTGTATTTAAACTGAAGAGAAAATAGGTATCTTAAGCAAAGCAATAGCAAAGCTGAGCAAGCATATATCTCTGTATTACTGCTAAGCATATATATATATATATTTCTGTATTATTGCTAAAAATATAAGTAGTCTTTGCTTCCAGCTGGGTGTTCCCCAGATGCCTCTGTTCGACGGAGAACAGTTGAAAAAATAAAAAAAAATTTATTATTCTTTTTATAACAGGTGTCAGTTTCTTTGTTTACACACATATAGGGTGTAAATCAACAAGCAGTCTGGTGCGTTCCAACTCGTTGGTCTGCGTCTACAGTCCTAGCCTTGCCGGTGTGCCTGCTGCTCCTCGTCAGCAGCCCAAGGGCTCACGATTACTCTAGAGTCCGTGACTGCGTGCTCCGAACCTGAGAACCTAACACTGACGAGTCAGAGAAACTGAAATCTCTATAAACCTAGAGGATGTAATGGCGCAATTTGACAAATTGAAGAGCAGCAAATCTCCTGGACCGGATGGTATTCTTCCTCAAGTACTGGCAGAATTGTAAAATGAACTTGCGGAACTATTGTTAGTAATATGTAATTTATCTTTAAAATCAACCATGGTTCTGGAAGAATGGAAGGTGGCCAATGTAACACCAATTTTTAAAAAGGAAAAGGGAAAATGGGACTTGATATACCACCTTTCTGAGGTTTTTGCAACTACATTCAAAGCGGTTTACATATATTCAGGTACTTATTTTGTACCAGGGGTAATGGAGGATTAAGTGACTTGCCCAGAGTCACAAGGAGCTGCTGTGGGAATCGAACTCAGTTCCCCAGGATCAAAGTCCTCTGCACTAACCACTAGGCTACTCCTCCACTCCACAGAGGTGATCCGAGAAATTATAGACCGGTAAGCCTGACGTCAGTACAGGGCAAAATGGCAGAGACTACTATAAAGAACAAAATTACTGAGCATATTCAAAAGCATGGAGTAATGAGGCAAAGACAACATGGATTTAGTGAAGGGAAATCTTGCCTCATCAATCTATTACAGTTCTTTGAAGGGTATGAACAAACGTGTGGATAAAGGTGAGCCGGTCGATATTGTGTATCTGGCTTTTCAAAAGGAGTTTGACAAAGAACCTCATGAAAGACTCCAGAGGAAACATGGGATAGGAGGTAGTATCCTATTGTGGATTAAAAACTGGTTAAGAGATAGAAAAAAGAGAGTAGGGTTAAATGGTCAGTATTATCAATAGAGAAGGGTAGATAGTGGTATTCCCAAGGGGTCTGAGCTGGGACCGCTGTTTTTAAACATATCTATAAATGATCTAGAGATGGGAGTAACTAGTGAGGTAATTAAATTTGCTGACGACACAAAGTTATTCAAAGTTGTTAAATCGCAAGAGGACTGTGAAACAATACAAGAGGACCTTACAAGACTGGGAGACTGGGCATCCAAATGGCAGATGACATATAATGTGAGCAGTGCAAAGTGATGCATGTGGGAAAGAGAAACCCGAATTATAGTTATGTAATGCAAGGTTCCACATTAGGAGTCACCGACCAGGAAAGGATCTAGGCGTCATCGTTGATACCCCCCTGGCTCTGTGTGTGGTGGCAGCTAAGAAAGCAAATAGAATGTTAGGTATTATTAGGAAAGGAATGGAAAACGAAAATGAGGATTGTTATAATGCCTATCAGTCCATGGTGCGACCGCACCTCAAATATTGTGTTCAATTCTGGTCACCGCATCTCAAAAAAGATATAGTGGAATTAGAAAAGGTACAGAGAAGGCCAAGAAAATGATAAAGGGGATGGGGTGACTTCCCTATGAGGAAAGGCTGAAGTGGCTACGGCTCGGAGAAAAGACGGCTGAGGAGAGATATGACAAAGGTCTATAAAATAATGAGTGGAGTGGAACGGGTAGAAGTGAATCTCTTGTTTACTCTTTTCAAAAATACTAGGACTAGGGGACATGCATTGCAGCTACAAAGTAGTAAATTTAAAACGAACTGGAAAAAATATTTCTTCACTCAATGTGTAATTAAACTCTGGAATTCACTGCCAGAGAATGTGGTAAAAGCGGTTAACTTAGCCGGGTTTAAAAATGTTTGGCAGGCTTCCTAAAGGAAAATTCCATAGACCATTATTAAAATGGACTTGGGGAAATTCCACTGCTTATTTCTAGAATAAGCAGGTATAAAACGTATTGTACCTGTTTTGGGATCTTGCCAGGTACTTGTGACCTGGATTAGCAACTGTTGGAAACAGAATACTGGGCCTGATGGACCTTCGGTCTGTCCCAGTATGGAAATACTTATGTACTTATGAAACAGAAATATAAAGACAAAAACTGAACTGGAAACCCCCCAAGAAGTCAAACTAGTAATGTACTACAACACAGGAGAAATAAAAACAAAAACGGATTTCCTCTTGTACTAAACAAAATACAATGACATCAGTGATGCACGTTTCCCAAAGCTAATGTATTCCACCTAAAATTCAAAATAGAATACTTTTTTCCACTTTTATTTTCTGGGCATTTTATTTTTCTAGGCATGATGATCCAAGTTTCTCTTCTCTGCTTTCCTGTCTTCTGCTCTCTTTCCAGTGGGTGCTGTCCACTTGTTCTATCTTCTTCTATTCCCTCACTATATCCATCTCTGACATATTTCATCTTTCTCTTTTTTGTATACTTACTCAAATTTCACCTTCTCACACTTCAGTCCTCCAACCTTATTTTGCATACCTATCAACTTTCCATCTCGTCTTCCCACTCTCTAGCACTCTGTCTTGCTCCTTCCCTGGCCTCCTAATCCCATATCTTTCAGCTACTCCCCATCACTACACTTCTACCTCTGTCCTCTCAATACTCCTCTCAAACTCCATCCCTCTCTCTTCCTTCCTACACTCTTGTGGCATATCTCTTTCCACCCACACTTGTAGCCCAGCATCTCCCTACCACCCACCCCTTCAAACCCTTTGGTACAGCAACTCCATGTCCTCTTTTGCTTCTCTTCCCCGTTATGGCCCAGCAGCCCCCTGTCCCCTCTCTCTCCCCCCCTCCCCCCCAAAAAAGTGCAGCTTCAATGTTCTGATTTTCTGCATACTCCAGCTCACAATGTAAAACATCTTTATCCTTCATCATAACAGTACTCCCATCCTGCAAAGATGAAACTTTGGCTTCAAGCATTGTAAATCTCGTGGTTTGCTGAATCAGTTCCCGAGTATGGACAGTAACAACTTCAAAAACATTTATTTTATTCACAATCTTAAGGACCACATTACAAAGAGACTAATGTCACAGCGGCTGACATTTGCACTCCCTGTTGCTTTGGAGAGAGATTAACCAGTCTTTCACCCAAGGACCCAAGCACTCACTGCTTAATGGTCAACCAAAGCTTCCAGGCTCAACATAACTGGTGAGGACTCACAAGCAAGTGCCCCCTCAAGGAGCAGAATCAGCGTTAAATTCCACACAGTTACCAGTGTCTGAACCATCACACCACTGCTACCACTTCCAGGTTGCGGGGAACAGCTCTCTGCTCAGGGCTCAAAGACACCCCATCCATGCTGTGTTCCACCTCAACTGCCAATGGAACCATCAAAGCAGAGACCACTATCGAAACCGAGCGAGTCCTAAAGATGTCCACAGTCGCTTATCTAAGGGCAAGGGACTGACCAGTGTACGCCTGGTAAGCCTCGGCTCTCCTCTTTCTTTTCCCCATCACAAGAATGCAGAAACTCCCTTCAGGTAAGACGAACAGCCAGTAACCTCAGAGCTTACTCAGCTGCATCTTCAGCTGATGTTTTCTTGACCTCAAATCATTTAACTTATAAAATAATGACCTTTCATTTAACTAGTTTTAGAGATGAATACTACTACTAAACAGCCTTTCATACTGCTTCTCATAGAAGATTCACAATTAAACTCAGTGGCATGGGAATGGGGTTGTGAAGGTGACCATCGAACCAAGGGTGTGGTCTGACCATGCTACTGTATTGCTGGTGCTTAAACAGTCCTTACCAAAAACAGGAAGGCACTATTGGCGCTTGGATGAACGTGCGTTGCTGGATGTAGATGTGTAGGAGCAACTAAGGATTTTCAAGAATATTTTGAAATCAATGAAAATGGTACAGTTAGCCCAGTTGTTCTTTGGGAAGGCTTTAAGGCCTTTGCCAGGGGGCAATGTATTTCTCGCAGCGCATACAAGGCCCGGGCACGTAATGCTCGTAGAGTGCAGTTATCATCACTATTGGGTAGATTAGAGCGACCGTCTCATGCAGCCACGACTGGGCAGTTGGCGGATTGCTGGAGAGTGTTACAAGAGTTGGATTTGGAGGACATAGCTAATTCTTTGCCTCTCTGGTACTATGTAAGCCACATTGAGCCTACAAATAGGTGGGAAAATGTGGGATACAAATGTAACAAATAAAAAAGGCAGGAGTTTTTTGAGGGAGGTAATAAGGCAGGGCGTCTGCTGGCAGCTAAGCTCCGGAAGCGGCGAGATCGGAATATGATAATGCAATTTAGGGCTCCAGGGGGAGAGGTAGTATCGGGGGATTCCAAAATTGGATCGGTCTTTATGCAATACTATTCTCAACTCTATGGGGCGGGGGCTGGGTCATCTGGACGGAAGGTAGAAACATACCTAGAGTCTGTCACGCTTCCGCAAATATCTGAATTGGCAGTAGAAGATCTATCGGTTCCCATTTCCAGTGAGGAGATATATGGGGTGACTGACCAGCTCCCTTTGGGGAAAGCTCCGGGCTTAGATGGGTTCTCGAATTTGTTTTACAATAAGTTCGCCTCACAGTTGGCAGGCTCTTTGGCCAAATAATGCACACCTGGGCAGATGCATTCCAACTAAAACTTAACGCAGAAAAAACATAATGTCTTGTACTCACCTCACAACATAACACAAAAAACTTCAACGCCATAATAACACCATACTGTTCTCTTCTGGTCTCACAAAACCTGAAAATTCTCGGAGTCACCATTGATCGAAACCTCACTCTTGATACCCACGTGAAAAACACGACAAAAAAGATGTTCTACACCATGTGGAAACTTAAAAGAGTAAAATCTTTCTTCCCGAGACACATCTTCTGTACCCTGGTACAATCAATGGTAATAAGCCATTTGAACTACTACAACGCACTCACTATATGCCGGGTGCAAAGAACAAACAATCAAAAAAACTCCAAACTGCCCAGAATACAGCCGCCAGACTCATATTTGGAAAAATCAAATATGAAAGCGCAAAACCCATAAGAGAGAAACTTCACTGGCTTCCACTTAAGGAGCGCATTGCGTTCAAGATCTGCACGATTGTACACAAAATCATTCATGCAGAAGCCCCAATCTATATGCTAAACCTCGTGGACCTACCTCCCAGAAACGCCACAAGATCATCCCGCAAATTTCTCAACCTGCACTACCCCAGCTGCAATGGACTTAAATACAAGCTGATGCACGCCACTACCTTCTCTTATAAGAGCACGCAGATATGGAATGCATTACCTACAGACCTGAAAGCAATCAATGAAACAACTATGTTTCGAAAATCTCTGAAAACATACTTCTTCAACAAGGCCTACAATAAAAACCTATAACCTCACTAAGTCATCTCAATTATGATCGTACATCCTCTATAACTACCTTAACAACTCTCTTCCTTCTTCCCTGGACGGAAGGATGCAGAAAGAAAGAGGGGAGACTACTGGAAGGATGGGGAGAGAAAGAGGAGAGCTGCTGGATGGAAAAGGGGAATAGTGAAAGACTGGAGAATAAGAGGAAGGGGCATGGGGAGAACAAGGGTGAGAAAAAGATGAAAAGCCATAAGTAGATGAAGGAAATTAAAGAATGGATAGTAAGAATGAATTAAATCAGGACAGAGAGAGAGAGAGGCAGAAAAATATTGAAGAAAGCAAAGAAAAAGGAGAGAAAATGACATATGGCCAGGAAAACCTGGCAGAAGAGTTAAGCGAATACGAAGGAAAGCAGAATCTAGAGACTGGGAGCGACACAATGAGAAAAAGTAAATGGCCATACAAGAAAGGTAAAGAAAATAATTTTATTTTTAATTTAGGATAAAGTAATATGGTACCTGTGTTAATGAAGTTTCAGAGACCAATACTTCCTTCCTTAGGTCAGGCGAGGATACCGTAACAGCATTATACTGACCTGAGGCAGGAGGTTTTGGCCTCTGAAAGCTCACTGAAAAGGGTGTTAGGCTATTAAATAAATTTTCTGAAATCTGATGCACTGAAAAGCAGCACTTTACCCTGTGTGACAAATGCATCTGATTAGCGTGACTAAATTTTGCTGGGGGAGGGGGGTAGAGAGAAAATTTTGTGCCCACCCACTTTGGGTTCAGGCCCATCTAAAATTGGCAGTCTGGCTACGCCACTGGTGTGAATCGCTTATTGTTGGCATGCAGCCTGTGGATATTGTGTTATAATAATAAAAACTTTCAAAAAAAATTAGTGCTGGCTATGACTTTACCACCGATTCAAATCACACCTTAACCCTCCCCCCACCTTTTATGTCTCATTTTTAATAGTAAACCCTGGCTCTCCCTGATCATGCCCTTCTAAACGTTATGTCACATTCACTCAGATTGATGTATTTCCTAATACCTTTGTCCTGTGTTTCTAAGCTACACTGTAAATTGTGTGACCAAAAGCTGCCTCTTACAGTGGTGGAAATAAGTATTTGATCCCTTGCTGATTTTGTAAGTTTGCCCACTGACAAAGACATGAGCAGCCCATAATTGAAGGGTAGGTTATTGGTAACAGTGAGAGATAGCACATCACAAATTAAATCCGGAAAATCACATTGTGGAAAGTATATGAATTTATTTGCATTCTGCAGAGGGAAATAAGTATTTAATCCCTCTGGCAAACAAGACCTAATACTTGGTGGCAAAACCCTTGTTGGCAAGCACAGCGGTCAGACGTCTTCTGTAGTTGATGATGAGGTTTGCACACATGTCAGGAGGAATTTTGGTCCACTCCTCTTTGCAGATCATCTCTAAATCATTAAGAGTTCTGGGCTGTCGCTTGGCAACTCGCAGCTTCAGCTCCCTCCATAAGTTTTCAATGGGATTAAGGTCTGGTGACTGGCTAGGCCACTCCATGACCCTAATGTGCTTCTTCCTGAGCCACTCCTTTGTTGCCTTGGCTGTATGTTTTGGGTCATTGTCGTGCTGGAAGACCCAGCCACGACCCATTTTTAAGGCCCTGGCGGAGGGAAGGAGGTTGTCACTCAGAATTGTACGGTACATGGCCCCATCCATTCTCCCATTGATGCGGTGAAGTAGTCCTGTGCCCTTAGCAGAGAAACACCCCCAAAACATAACATTTCCACCTCCATGCTTGACAGTGGGGACGGTGTTCTTTGGGTCATAGGCAGCATTTCTCTTCCTCCAAACACGGCGAGTTGAGTTCATGCCAAAGAGCTCAATTTTTGTCTCATCTGACCACAGCACCTTCTCCCAATCACTCTCGGCATCATCCAGGTGTTCACTGGCAAACTTCAGACGGGCCGTCACATGTGCCTTCCGGAGCAGGGGGACCTTGCGGGCACTGCAGGATTGCAATCCGTTATGTTGTAATGTGTTACCAATGGTTTTCGTGGTGACAGTGGTCCCAGCTGCCTTGAGATCATTGACAAGTTCCCCCCTTGTAGTTGTAGGCTGATTTCTAACCTTCCTCATGATCAAGGATACCCCACGAGGTGAGATTTTGCGTGGAGCCCCAGATCTTTGTCGATTGACAGTCATTTTGTACTTCTTCCATTTTCTTACTATGGCACCAACAGTTGTCTCCTTCTCGCCCAGCGTCTTACTGATGGTTTTGTAGCCCATTCCAGCCTTGTGCAGGTGTATGATCTTGTCCCTGACATCCTTAGACAGCTCCTTGCTCTTGGCCATTTTGTAGAGGTTAGAGTCTGACTGATTCACTGAGTCTGTGGACAGGTGTCTTTCATACAGGTGACCATTGCCGACAGCTGTCTGTCATGCAGGTAACGAGTTGATTTGGAGCATCTACCTGGTCTGTAGGGGCCAGATCTCTTACTGGTTGGTGGGGGATCAAATACTTATTTCCCTCTGCAGAATGCAAATAAATTCATATACTTTCCACAATGTGATTTTCCGGATTTAATTTGTGATGTGCTATCTCTCACTGTTACCAATAACCTACCCTTCAATTATGGGCTGCTCATGTCTTTGTCAGTGGGCAAACTTACAAAATCAGCACGGGATCAAATACTTATTTCCACCACTGTATGTGTATCTATACACATCTGTAGCATTATGATTAAGAGGATTTCAACTTTGGTTTGGTTAATGGCTCTTGATGGGATTTATGATGCATTGTGACTGCAACGTTGTTATTATTCAGAAATAACTAATAACAATATGGCTAGAAAGTCTGTATTTATACAACGTTAGCAGCACTTAACAGCCAGGGAAGTTTGAGGGCTGGTTAGATTAGAGGTACCGGTACAGCCTATAAACAGCCGTGTGTCAGCACTTGGGAGGGTGCGAAAGAGTACAATGATAACTTTCTACAAAAAGCGTACCAGCAGGCTTCTATTCCAGCAAGTTCAAAAAATGTTCCAGGTCGGTGACCTAGTATAACCTGGAAAAAACAACAGGGTGGGGTAAGTTCAGAAAGGGGAGGGGACCAAGATACTCCTTACAACACGGCGGCCTCCGACCACGCTTAGCATACCATAGCCCTCTTATCCGAAGGCCAGCGTATACTGACCGTGACAGACTCCGCCGCGCCGCAGCAAAGTCCCGGAGAGCGAGCACGAGCCGCAGACCCGCGCCGCCGTTGCTATCATCTTCAACCGGCTCAAACACGCGCGCACAGCTCGTGACCAGCGCCGTTACTGATAGGACACACGGCTCGCCATCTTCTCCTGGAATGCGGTTCTACACATAACCGTTTCTGCCAGATGGACTGAACCTGTCAGAGCAGGGGACCACCGCACAACGCGCACACTGCTAGCGGCCACCACTGCGCTTGCGCGATCTGTGAGTAACTGACGCCTACTACACACACGGCTTGGTTACTCCCGGAATCTGCGTAGATACGTTGCTCACAAGAAGGTTGAAGAAAAACAGGAGGCGGGATGACGTCAAAATGTTGAAGCCACTTAGGTTCGCCTTTGTTTCCTCTTCCTCACTCTGCCGTCATCTAGTACACTCAAAACAAAGCTAGCAAGAGAATATATGAGCTGCTTCATCCTCGTTTTCCTCTTCCCCACGCTGCCGTCATCTAGTACACTCAAAACAAAGCAAACAAGAGAACATATGAGCTGCTGCTTCATCGTTGTCTTTCTTTATTGTTGGTAGCATTTTTATTTAATCTCACTTATATTTTCAAACATGCTGGCTTGTGCAGCATACGGAAGTATACAGAGGAAGTATTGGTTTCATGTTAGAGTGCTATTTTGTTCTATATTTTAAATCATTGTGTCCTTTGAAGGGTCTGACTATATAGGCACTCTCACATTATGGGTTACAGACATATTTGGGAGAACAGGTATCTTATCTATTTATTTAAAAATGTATATTCCACCTACAACTATGCAGATTTCAATATCTCATACATAATCAAAGTAAAATTCAAATCAAAACAATACAAATAAAGATATAACATATCAGCCTACAAAAAGTAATCTCAACATTTTCAAATAAAGCATTTTGTTGTGTCAAAATAAAAGGTTTAAACACATTAGCTCCATGCTTGCGCACATAAATGTCTCTTCAATAGTTTATGAAAAGATGTCATATTACTATTGTGTTATAGAACCATTTGGGGTGACGCAGCCTAGTTCAGTTTTGTCCTTTGCCATGATTGTGGAGAGTGTTTCATTGATTTATTCATTTATTTATCACATTTATACCCCACACCTTCCCACATGTTTGCAGGCTCAATGTGGCTTACAATAAACCAAAAAGGCTATCGCCAGTCCAGTAATTATACAATTACAATATATTGTGGAAATCAGAGAGGATAGATAGAACTAGGGTTACCATATTTTGTCCTCTCAAAAAGAGGACACATGTCCTGCCCCCTGCACTGCCACTTTCGCATCCTCACCCCACCCCCTTTATATATTCCTCTCCCCCCCAGGTCACATATTCCCCTGCCCCCCTATCACCTCCGCTCCCCTTACTATCTACTGCCCTTGTGGTCTAGTGACCTCTTCGGGGCAGGAAAGAGCCCCCTCTTTCCTGCCCGGAGTTCTGCCCTTGCCCTGCATCCTGTTGCTGTGAAGGTCTTGGGATTCAAAATGGCCACCAAGAGTTGAAGTCTCGCAGCTCTTTCCTGCCCCGAAGAGGTCACTAGACCACCAAGGCAGTAGATAGTAAGTAAGGAAAGGGGAGGCTAGGATAGGCCCGCCTGTCCAGAAATCCAGATGAATGGGCAGACTGGCAAAACCCGTCCGGACACCCGGACATGTCCTCAAAAAGAGGACATGTCCGGGTAAATCCGGACATATGGTAACCCTAGATAGAACACGGTAAAAAGGGGAAAGGTAAGAGAGTTCAAAGTGGTCCATTTATATTCTGTTTTGAAGGACTTTAAGATTTATGTTGGATCCCGGTGGTAGGCCTTCCCGAATAGGCTGGTCTTGAATAATTTCCTGAAGTTGAGATGGTTTCGAGTAGTTTTGACAGCTTTAAGCAGTGCATTCCATAATTGGGTGCTGATAAAGTAAAAGGAGGAAGTGTAGGTGGATTTATATTTGAGGCCGTTACAGTTAGGATAATGGAGATTAAGCAGTGAACGGGATGTGCTTGATGTATTCCTGGCTGGAAGATTGATTAGGATATTCATGTATCCCGGGGCTTCTCCATAAAGAATTTTGTGGACTAGGGTGCAAATTTTGAAGTTAATTCGTTGCTTTATTGGGAGCCAATGCAATTTCTCTCGAAGGGGCTTTTGTACTTTCAAATTTTGATTTGCCAAAGATTAGTCTTGCTGCTGTGTTTTGGGCAGTCTGAAGTTTCTTTACAAGTTGTTCTTTGCATCCTGCGTATATTCCATTACAGTAGTCTAGGTGACTTAATACCATTGATTGTACTAGGTTTCAAAATACTTCTGTGGGGAAGAAAGGTTTTATCCGCTTGAGTTTCCACAATACAATGAAAAGAACATTTTCTTTGTAGTGGAATTAGTTTGGCTAACAAGTGATAGGTTGTGATCGATAATTACACCAAGTATTTTTAGGCTCTCAGAGATAGGAAGGGTGAGGTTTGGAGTGATTAAAGATGAAGGTTTGTACCTATTATGTAAAGATGAGAGTATAAGGCAGTGCGTTTTCTCAGTATTCAGCTTAAATTGAAAAGTGTTAGCCCATTTGTTCATGATGTGCAGGCCAAGATTAATTTCTTTGGAGATTTCGAACAGGTTGTTTCCTAAAGGGGATGTAGATTGTGACATCATGGGCATAGATTCATTGGCTACGTGGGGTCGTTGGACAGGAATTTCCTAAACAGGTGGGCTTTCATGTGTTTTCAGAAAGATAGGTAATTTGGTTGTGAATTTAAGGTCTTTCGGTAGTGTCTTTTAAAGTTTAGTGCAGACGTATGAGAAGCTGGTTGTGTATGAAGATTTGTATTTTAGGCCTTGGCAGCCAGGGAAGTGGAGGGTGAGGTACGATCTTCAGCTTTTGGTTGAGTTGTGAACTGGTAGGTCTACTAGATTGGTCGTGTAACCCAGTGAGAGGCCATGGATTATTCTGTATGATAGGGTGGAGATCTTGAAAGATATACTTGCTTTGATAGGTAGCCAGTGTAGTTAGAGTAAAGGCCTCGCTCTTTTGAATCATTTTTTTTCCGAATATAAGTCTTGCTACTCTGTTTTGTGCTGTTTGTAGTTTTTTAAGGATTTGTTCCTTACATTCTGCATAGATTCCATTACAGTAGTCTGCATGGGCTAAGACCATGGTTTGGACAAGTGAGCGGAATATGTCTCTTGGGAAGTGGTGTTTGATATGTTTAAGTTTCCACGTAGTATGGAACATTTTCTTTGTAGTGACTGCTGCCTGATGGGCGAAGGAAAGGTGCTACCTATGGTGATTCCTAGAATTTTCAATTTGTCTGCTATTGGGAGGGATGGTCCCATGACTTTGTGTCGAAGCGATTGGTATTGTGAGGTGATGTGGTTATCAGGCAGTGGGTTTTTTTCTCTATTAAGTTTCAGCTTGAAGGCTGATGACCAGGATTCCATGGTGTTTATGCTGTTTGTGATTCTGGATGTAATTTCAGATAGATCGTTCTTGAAGGGGATAATGATTCATACATTGTCAGCGTAGATGAAAGGGTTTAGGTCATGTTTGGCTAGAGACCTGGCAAGGGGGACTATCATTAGGTTGAACAGTATTGGTGAGAGTGGTGAGCCCTGTAGGACTCTGCATTCCGCTTTCCATGGGGTAGAGATTTCAGAGTTTGACTTTACTTGATAGGACCTGGTGGTTAGGAAACTCTTGAACCATTCTAATACCTTCCCATCGATCTTGTAGGATCTGGTGGTCTATCACGTCAAAGGCACTAGACATGTCAAATTGAAGTAGGAGGATGTTTTTACCTATTGAGATTTTTTGTTTGAGTTTAGCCAGGAGTGTGATCAGCACCGTTTTGGTGTTGTAATAAGCCCTAAAGCCTGAATGGAATTAGTGTAGTAGTACAAATTTGTTGATGTGGTCTACTAGCTGGTTGGCCACTGTTCTTTCCATTATTTTGGTCATTATTCGTATGGAGGCTACTGGTCTGTAGTTTGTGATGTCATTGGCGTTTTTCTTGATGTCTTTCTGGATTGGGGTGAGTAGTATGTTGCCCTGGTCCCTTTGGAATTGGCCTTCTTGGAACATGAAGTTCAGATGGGATGTGAGTTGATCAATGAAGCAGTTAGGGAGTTCTTTCTGTTGGAATAATGTATTGTATTTTACATGCATTGCCTGTCACCAATTTTTTCTCTGTGATTACTCTGTGACCTCTGATGTAAATTGCTTAGAGAGGTCACACCCATGCAACTTCCTGTGGGGGTTAGGCACAGCACATGGAGCTCATGTTCTCTCCTAACCTGAGAGAATCTATGGTGGTGTGAGCATCCATTACCATCTAAGCACATGGAAAGAGCTGATAATCCAAATGTATAGTATTATGTATATATAAGCCTGTCTGAATATAATCTAACAACAAACTGTGAGTAAACAGATGTTTTGTTACTTCAACTTTAAAGTGACTCAGCAGTGAATTATTCAGGGGTGTATGAGAGAGATGAAGAAAGAAATTAACATTTCTAAAGCTGAAGCTGTGTGTATAAAATCTGCTAATTATTTACTACAAATAATCCAACAAAAGGGTTATGGGCCCAGGGCCAGGAATTGAAAAAGAAGAGAAATATTACCAGGCAGTAAAAAAGCCACATTTTTCTCTTAAGTTTTAAAAGAAAGATTCAGTCTGTCTCTCTCTCCCCCCACACACCAAACAGCAGGCAAGGCTAAGAAAATGGCTGAGGGAGGAAATTCACCATTTTTCTACTCTCTCAAGGTGCCTAAATTAACTGAATTTAATTATCAGCAGTGGGAACTAAGATTCATATGTCTCCTTCAAGCAAAGAAACTAAATATATGCTTAGACCAAAACAGAACAGCTGAAAATATGGCTGAATGGGACAATGCAAACTATTATGTGAAGTGCATGCTTTTGGAAGCTCTCTCAGAGAAACAAGCCATATTAGTGGAGGGAAAAGATACACCAAAGGACATTTTATATAAACTGAGAACTATGTATGCAACTACATATGCAAAGCAGCAACCAATTTGGTTGGCAGAGTTGAATGAAACCAAATTAAGGGATAAAAGTAAATGTAATGATCACATTATGCATCTTATGTCTTCATTTCAAAAGCTAGAACTTTCTGGAATTCCCATGTGTGATGCATTGAAAAGAGCATTTCTTTTTACCTCACTATCAAAGAAGTTTGATGTTTTTAGGTCTGTAAATGAAGCCATTGAAGGGCAATCTTTTGAACAGGCAGCATCAAAACTAAGGCAGGAATGCATAATAAATGATTCTGAGGAGATGTGTTCTCAAAGCAAGTCAGAGAGAAATGAAACAAATTTCTTGGCAAAGAACAGAGGAAGGCGGAGCTATGGGAAAACTCCACCCAAGGGCAAGCTGATTTGCTATTCATGTGGAAAGGAGGGACATGTATCTAAATGGTGTAAGGAAACACAAAACACTCCCTCTAGCTCACCTAAGCCAATGGAACTAAAGAATTTTCCAAGCAGAAAATGTATGAAAGACAATGATAAACATAAGGGCTTTCTAATGGCAGAAAAATCTTTGACTATGGTAAATAATAATTCAAATGAAAGTACTTGGATTTTGGATTCGGGGAGCACATGCCATTTAACCAATTCTAAGGATTTCTTTCAGGAAATGTGTCCAGAAGAAGGTATTCTTAATACTGCAAATGCAGGGACTGCTAAGATCCAAGCAAAAGGCATTGGATTCTTAAAATGCAAAGTGTCTAATGAAGTTAAAGAAATTCCTGTAAGTGATGTCTTGTATATTCCCCAAGCAGTTTGCAATATGCTTAGTGTATCTACATTAGATAAGAAGGGATTTGTGATTCATTTTGAAAACAGTAAGTGCACAATCTCTAAAAATGATGAAGTGTATGCTGAAGCTTTTATGCATAATGATGTTTATAAACTGAGCATTTCAGGTGAAGCCTCACATCTGGCGCAAGTAAGGAAGAATGATGGTAAATGTAGTCTGGAAATCTGGCACCGCCGCCTGGGACATCGTGATTTTAAGGTGATCCAGGATCTTCACAGTGGGCAACTAGCCACCGGCATTCAGATAAGTGCAGATGCTGGTAAAATGGAGAAATGCATAGACTGTGTTACTCAAAAAGGTGTGAGACCCTCATTTCCTGCATACACAGGAAATAGGAGTAATAAAGTGCTGGACTTAATACACAGTGACTTATGTGGACCGTTTAATATCCCATCATTGGGAAATAACAGATTTGTGCTAATATTCTTGGATGATTTCTCTAGATACTGTGTGGCCTATTTGCTGAAAGAAAAAAGTCAAGTCACAGACATGCTGAAGAAATACGTAGCCATGGTGAGCAATAAATTTGAAAGAAAACCAAAGGTTCTTCAGACCGACAATGGTGGTGAGTTCACTTCACAAAGCATGCGCACATTTCTAGAACAAGAAGGCATTCAGCATATCACAACAGTAGCTTATACACCAGAGCAAAATTCTGTTGCAGAGAGAAAATTTAGGTCACTTGTGGAAATGACCAGATGTATGCTGTCAGATAGCAATCTCCCTAAAAGACTATGGGGGGAAGCCATTCTCACAGCAGTGTACCTACAAAACAGAATGCCAACTAAAGGCGCTGAGCGCACACCACATGAGACATGGCATGGTAGGAAGCCAAACCTGTCACACATAAGAACATTTGGAAGTACAGCATATGCTCATGTACCAAAGCAAAGAAGGCATAAGCTGGATTCCACAACAGAAAGGGGCATTTTAGTTGGCTATGCTCCAGGACACAAAGGATATAGAATTTTGAATCTGAAAACTGGCATTGTTGGCATAAGACATGTTACATATTTTGATGAAAACAAAAGGGTTGATAAAGGCTGGATTATCCCAGATGAGCCTTATCATCCAGAATATGAAACTAGAACCATAATAGACATGCCAGTGTATATAAATGCCATACCAAGGCAGATGTCTGAAAGCAACTCATCTGTATCTAACGAGGAACAGGCAGAGGAAGCAGACACAGAAAGGATCATCGCAGGAGACAGTACAGTTGGAGAAGGGGAATCAATTGGAGAAGGACTCTCAGATTTAGAGGATGCGGAAAGGTCAGACCAACCTGTTGTCAGACGCTCATCCAGGGAAAACAAAGGTGTTCCACCCCCAAGACTGTCTTACCTAACAAAGTCAGCAGAAGCTCAAGAGCCCTTAACATGGGATGAGATTGAGAAAATGCCAGCAGAAGAAGCTGCTGAATGGCGTAAAGCTGCACAAGAAGAAATTGATGCATTGGATAAAAATAAAACTTGGATTCTTACAAAATTACCTCCTGGCAAGAAAGCTATAGGATGCAAATGGGTATTCAAGTTAAAAGGAATGCACAAGGAAAAGTGGAAAGGTATAAAGCCAGATTAGTCGCAAAGGGATATCTTCAAAAATATGGAGAAGATTTTGATGAAGTGTTTGCACCTGTAGTGAAACACACGACAATAAGAACACTTCTGAGCATTGCAGTCTCAAAAGGCATGCAAGTCAACCACATTGATGTGAAAACAGCATTTCTTCATGGAGATATAACTGAAGACTTGTACATGGAACAGCCAACAGGTTTCATAAATACAAAACAAAGACAGCTAGTGTGTAAATTAAACAAAGGTCTTTATGGATTAAAGCAAAGTGCAAAATGTTGGAATGACAAATTGCATGAAATATTGACAAATTTAGGATTTAAGCAAGGTGAAGCAGATAAATGCTTGTACACTAGGTGCAGAAATGGACAATATGCATACATTTTAGCTTTTGTTGATGATCTGCTCATTGCAAGCGAAAGTGAGCAAGAGTACAAGGACATTGTAAAATATTTAAACCAGAATGTTGAGATAAAAGAACTTGGTAATGTGTCATACTATCTTGGTATAGAAATTGAGAAACAAAATGATGGTTCTTATCTTCTAAGCCAGAAGCAGAAAATAAATGAGCTTATTGAAAGTTTAGGTATGCAAGATGCCCAAGTTGTAAGCACTCCCATGATCACTGATTTTCTGAAGGATGAAACAGTAAGAGAACCTTTACCAGATAACATCCAATATAGATCAGCCATAGGTAAGCTTTTATATCTAACTACCACATACAGGGCTGATATAGCAAATGCAGTAGGAATTTTGAGCAGAAGGGTCAGCTCACCTACCAAATCAGATTGGACTGCAGTTAAAAGGATGGTAAGGTATTTAAAAGGTACCATTGATTGTAAATTAAAGATTTCAGCCAATAGTAATCCAAAACTAATATGTTACTGTGATTCAGATTGGGCAGGGGATCATTCTGATTATAAATCCACAAGTGGATATGTGTTTATGTATGGAAATGTACAAATTTCTTGGGCCAGTCATAAACAAAGTATTGTGAGTCTGTCTTCTACAGAAGCTGAATATGTGGCCGTATCGGAAGCATGCAGAGAACTGATGTGGATTGAAAAACTTTTGCTGGATTTTGGAATAGCTGAAAAGAGACCAATCCAGATAATGGAAGATAATCAGAGCTGCATCAGACTGTCACAGAATGACAAGGTTCAGTCACGCACCAAGCACATCGCAACGAAATACCACAACGTGCGAGAGCTGGCGAAAGAAGGGGTCATCAGTCTACACTATTGTCACACCAGTGAAATGACAGCTGACATCATGACCAAACCGTTACCCAGAGAACGTTTTGTGAATCTGCGAATAAAGCTTGGACTTTGTATGAATAAATAATTGCATGACAGTTATGCATGAGAAGGGGTTTGTTGGAATAATGTATTGTATTTTACATGCATTGCCTGTCACCAATTTTTTCTCTGTGATTACTCTGTGACCTCTGATGTAAATTGCTTAGAGAGGTCACACCCATGCAACTTCCTGTGGGGGTTAGGCACAGCACATGGAGCTCATGTTCTCTCCTAACCTGAGAGAATCTATGGTGGTGTGAGCATCCATTACCATCTAAGCACATGGAAAGAGCTGATAATCCAAATGTATAGTATTATGTATATATAAGCCTGTCTGAATATAATCTAACAACAAACTGTGAGTAAACAGATGTTTTGTTACTTCAACTTTAAAGTGACTCAGCAGTGAATTATTCAGGGGTGTATGAGAGAGATGAAGAAAGAAATTAACATTTCTAAAGCTGAAGCTGTGTGTATAAAATCTGCTAATTATTTACTACAAATAATCCAACACTTTCATGGTATATTTGGGGCATGTGTCTAGCATGCAGTTTGCAGTGGAGAATTTTCTTATTGCTTGTGTTTGTCTCTTTGGTAAGCTGGGCATGTCATGTCCGCTGGGAATGTCTTTGGGGGTAGTTGAGTTTGTCAGTGAAAGTTTCGAGGTTGGTCTTGTCCTGAGGTAGGATTTTTCGTAATTTGATGATCTCTTCAAAGTATCTGGCCAGTTCGTTCGCTTCTGGGGGGATCCTCGTTTGTTGTGGTCAGTGATTTGGTGTCTAGGTTGTTTATAAGCATGTATAATTTCTTTGTGTCTTTGAAATCTGATCCTGTTTGTTCTTTGTAGTATTTCTGTTTTGCATGTTTTATTTTGGGTTTGTATCTTTTTAGTGCTTCCCTCCATGCAGCTATGGTGAATTCGTTGTTGTTTTTCCTCCATGCCCATTCACATCTTTGGCAGTGGACTTTTAACTCTTTCAGTTCCTCGTCAAACTGGGGGACATTTTTGCAATTTTGTGATGTTTTGGTTTGCAGGGGAGCTATTTCTTCTATTACAATGGTGCATCTTTTGTTCTATTCGGATAGGAATTCTGTGGTTTCTGTTGGTGGAGACCACTGATTTTCATATATAGTTGCATCGACCTTACCTCGTGTTGTGTAGGAGGTTCGTGTTTGTGTTAGTTGGGCTCCCTGCTCTTTCTAATAGAGGGTCATGATGAGTCTGTAATGGTCGGACTAAGGAGTTTCTGTTCACCTCTAGTTCTGTATTCTGAAGTTTTGGTTTGTAGAGAATCTATATGCTAGTAGATCTAGTGCATGACTTTTTACGTGGGTTGTGTTCACAGTTGACTGTTGGAATATGTTGTCCAGATATGTTGTCCAGAGAGGTGTGCTGTCTGCCTGGTGCCAAGATTCACAATATTGTGGAAAGATTGCCTAGACTCATCAAGCCTATGGACCACGCTCCTTTGCTACTCATCCATGTTGGCTAAGTTTCCTACTGAACGTATCATACGAGTCTTCGTGGCTTTGGGCCAGAGGGTGACGCATCTAGGTGCACAGGCGGTGTTCTCATCGATCCTCCCTGTTGAAGGTAAAGGGCGAATGAGAGAAGCTCGCATCTTGGAGATAAATGCGTGGCTGCGTGGTTGGTGCCAACGAGAGTGCTTAGGTTTCGTAGACCATGGGATGATTTTCCAAGAGGTACTGAGCGGTGATGGTGTCCAACTGTCAAGGAAGGGAAGGAGTGTCTTCAGCTACAGGCTGGCTAAAGTACTAAAGAGGGCTTTAAACTAAAATTGATGAGGATGGTTATAAAAGGCCACGAAGCCATAATTAACCCCAAGGAAGGTAGGACATCTAATGCCTCTATAGAAGTGAATAAAAAGAGTAAAATCTGGAGAGCCTTGTATACCAATGCCCGTAGTATGGGAAACAAACTTCTAGATCCTGAGGCTACAATGATGGAAGCGGACTTGGATTTAGTAGCGGTCACGGAGACGTGGTTCACGGAGAACCATGACTGGGATGTTGCAATACCTGGCTATAATCTATTCAGGAAGAACAGGGTAGGAAAAAGGGTGGAGGTGTGGCATTATATGCTAAGAATGATATCCAAGTGACAGAACTGCAGGACATATGGGGTATGGAAGAAGCGCTGTGGATTAAACTGGAAAGAGGGAAAGGAAAATGTAGCTATATCGGAGTGATACACAGACCTCCCTCACAGTTGGAGGAAATGGACAGGGACTTAATTGAAGACATCCGCAAGATAGCTAGGAAAGGGGAAGTACTACTGATAGGTGACTTCAATATGCCAGATGTTGATTGGGGTGTCCCGGCTGCGGGGTCGTCTAGAAGCAAAGAGAAAAAGTGGGGTAAAAATGCGATAAATAAATAAATAAATCTTAGATTCCCTACAGGAAGAATTGTTCCAGCAGTGGGTAACAGAACCGACGCGGGATGGAGCTGTTCTGGACCTGGTGCTTACGAATGGAGAGTACGTTTCTGATGTCAAGGTGGCGGACCATTTGGCAACTAGTGATCATCGTATGGTATGGTTCAATATTAAAACAGAAGAGAGGGTTCATTCGAGATTGAAGGTCCTGGATTTCAAAGGAACTAACTTTGCTGAGATGGGGGAATTTCTCAAGGAACAGTTAGTGGGATGGGAACAGCTGAAGGATGTAGAACAGCAATGGACAAGACTGAAAGGAGCTATATTAAAGGCAACTAACCTTTATGTTAGAAAATTACATTAAAGTAAGAGGAAAAGAAGGCCTCTCTGGTACTCAAATGTAGTAGCTGAAAAGATAAGGGTAAGGAGGCTAGCCTTTGCACATTGTAAGACGACTCAGAAAGATGAAGACGGAGAGAATCCCTAAATAAGCGAAGAGAAGCTGGAAAAGCTATCAGGAAAGTGAAGCAGCAAATGGAGGAAAAGATAGCTAATATGGTAAAATTGGGAGACAAGACCTTTTTCAGATATGTAAGTGACAAGAATAAGTGCCATAATAACATTGTGTGTCTCAAAGTTGAGGGAGAGAAATATGTGGAAGATGATAAGGATAAAGCTGAACCGCTTAACGATTATTTTAGCTCTGTGTTCACGAATGAAAGTCCGGGGGTAGGGCTGCAGAAAACAAAGGCTAAAGGGGATGGATGTGTGGTAAACCAAGACCTGTTTACGGAGGACTGTGTTCGTGAGGAGCTTGCCAAACTAAAAGTAGACAGAGCGATGGGGCCTGATGGGATATACCCAAGGGTGCTTAAGGAACTCGGAGAAGTTCTGTCGGCTCCGCTGAAGGACCTCTTCAATGCTTCCTTAGAAACTGGAGTGGTCCCGGTGGACTGGAGAAGGGTGGATGTGGTTCCTTTGCACAAGAGAGGAAAGTATGGAGGATGTTGGGAATTACAAACCTGTCAGTCTGACCTCGGTGGTGAGTAAGCTAATGGAAACACTTCTAAAGAGGAGGATTGTGAGATTTCTTGAACTACATGGAATGTGGGACCCGAGGCAGCATGGCTTCACTAGTGGCAGGTCATGTCAAACGAATCTGACTATCTTCTTCGACTGGGTGAACAAACAGTTGGATGTGGGAGGGGCGCTTGATGTGGTATACTTGAATTTCAGCAAAGCCTTTGACACGGTTCCGCACAGGCGACTGATAAATAAATTGAGTGCCCTCGGTGTGGGACCTAGAGTAACTGATTGGGTAAAAAACTGGTTGAATGGTAGGAGACAGAGGGTGGTGGTAAATGGAGCTTGCTCTGAAGAAAAGGATGTCGTCAGTGGAGTACCGCAGGGATCGGTCCTAGGGCCGGCTCTTTTTAACGTCTTTGTGAGCGATATTGCAGAAGGGTTGCCTGGTAAGGTTTGTCTCTTTGCGGATGATACTAAACTCTGCAACAGGGTGGACACCCTGGAGGGTGTGAATGACATGAGGAAGGACCTAGTGAAGCTAGAGGAATGGACTGATATTTGGCAACTAAGGTTTAATCCCAAAAAATGCAGGGTCATGCACTTGGGTCGCAAAAATCCAAGGGAACGGTACAGTATAGGGGGTGTAGTGCTTCAGTGTGTGAAGGAAGAGTGGGACTTGGGGGTGATTGTGTCTGACGACCTTAAAGCTTTCAAACAGGTAGAAAAAGCGATGGACAAAGCCAGAAGGATGCTTGGGTGCATAAAGAGAGGCATGACCAGCAGGAAAAAGGAAGTGATAGTGCCGTTGTATAAGTCTCTGGTGAGGCCTCATTTGGAGTACTGCATGCAGTTCTGGAGACCGCACCTACGGAAAGATATAAACAGGATGGAGTCGGTCCAGAGGGCGGCTATGAAATTAGTAAGCGGTCTTGAATGCAAAAATTACAGGGACAGGCTTAGGTACCTCAACATGTATACGCTGGAAGAGAGGAGGGAGAGAGGAGACATGATAGAAACGTTTAAATATCTCAAGGGCATTTATGTACAGGAAGATAGCCTTTTTCAAATGAAGGAGAGCTCTGGAATGAGGGGGCATATGACAAAGTGGAGTGGAGGAGTGGTCTAGTGGTTAGGGTGGTGGACTTTGGTCATGGGGAACTGAGGAACTTAGTTCGATTCCCACTTCAGGCACAGGCAGCTCCTTGTGACTCTGGGCAAGTCACTTAACTCTCCATTGCCCATGTAAGCCGCATTGAGCCTGCCATAAGTGGGAAAGTGCGGGGTACAAATGTAACAAAAAAAAAAAGTTAAGAGGGAATAGGCTTAGGAGTAACCTAAGGAAGTATTATTTCACAGAAAGGGTGGTGGAGGTGTGGAATGGCCTCCCGGTGGAGGTGGTGGAGTCAAGGACTGTTCCAGAATTTAAAAAGTCATGGGATAAGCAAGTGGGATCGCTTAGGAACAGGAAGAATTAGTGATTACAGAGGATGGGCAGACTGGATGGGTCATATGGCCTTTATCTGCCATCATGTTTCTATGGAAGTCCCATAGTTGAAAAAATTCAGTGCATTCTCTGATGCTCTCTATGCTCGGGTCCTCTAAGTGCAGATTGATGTACCCTATTATCATCGTGTTTGGGTTTGCTACACAGGTGTTTGAAATAAAATCCATGAAGTTTGTTTATGCTGTTTTCCAGTTTCCTGGGGGTCTATAGAAAAGGATGCAGCATAAGTAGTTGTGTATCAGTTTATCCTTTATTCGGAACAAATCGATTTCTAGGTGTGGTGTTATGGATTCTGTGATGGTTTCAGCTATGAAAAAGGATCTGTAGATTAAAGCGATGTTCCCTCCTTTTTTCCCTTCTCTGGTCCAGTGCAGAATTTTGTAGCCTGGGGGGCAGAGGTCTAAGATTGTTGGGTTTTGTCATGGATCCATGTTTCGGTGAGGAAGAGTAGGCCAAGATCTTCATCTTGTATCCAGTCTTTTATTATTTCGGATTTATTTACTTTTGATCTGACATTTATGTATTCCACTGGTATTGGTAGGTAATTGATCTCTGTATGTGAGGCTTTGGAGATTTTAATTAATTGCCTCTCCCTTGGTTTTTATAACTGGTTAAGAGACTCAGATTACATAGTTTAGGTATCCTGTTTGTTTCTTCTTGTGTTAGTGCTCTTTTGGTGGTAAGCAGTGTTAAGATAGATAGTTTTAGGAGAATTCTTGTGATGATCATTTTGCTTCTTGAGGTGTTTTACCAGCTCAGAGTGCACCTGAAGTGATGTCTCCACTCAGGGTTCTGTGGTGTGGTGGTTTGAATATGCCGGGTCTTAAAAAACACACACACACACACACACACTTCTGATCCATTGTGATGACATTGGGACAAGAATTTCAGGCACCTTATGTTGCTCATTTCAGCCTACAGTGTTGCTGTCCTCTGCGGTTCTAAGCTGTTGTAGCTGCTGAGTATGTTCTACACTGTTGCAACGCCTGAGTTTGTTCCCCTCGACCGTGGATGTAGTCAGTCTCCATTGCACTCTGCAGCTCTCAGAGAACCGCTTCGGACAGATGTTTGTCCAAGCGCAGTGAGGGTGCTGGTGTCTCCTTTTTTCATTCAGTCTGGTCATTTAGCTTGTGCTGCTGAGAGGAGCGCCTCTCTTCTGTGGATCAGCTCTATCTCCTTGGCTGTACCCTCCGTGTGGCGGTCACAGTGTTGTTTGACATGCTGCCATCCAGGAGTTCATGCTGTCCACAGCACTCCGTCCTGGTTGCATTGCCCATGAACTCTGGTTTAGTCCAACCCCGCTAACAGTGGTTGGGGAGCCGTCTATGGCGGTCACATCTTCAGGGTTTCTAGGCACTGCTTTCTGGCACTGTCGTGGAGGTCCTTCTTCAGTGGTATGGTGGTGTGGTAAATTATCCCCTTTGGGTCTTTTCTTACCGCTGGGTTCTCAATCGCAATTTTCAAAGGGACGTCCGTGAGTAAACAGATGTTTACCCAAGGAGACGAGCCCTCTGAAAATTGTCCTATCCGTGTTGGAAAGAGATGATGCTGAGGGTTGAGGCCAGGGTGGGCCAGCAATAGTAAATGTTTGCTTTTGTGATTTATAAATAAACTGAGCTCTTATGGTATGAACCCTAAATTGATTGAATGGTCTAGAATCTGGTTGTGTGGGAGGCAACAAAGGCTAGTAGTAAATGGAATTCACGCCAAGGAAAGGGGCATTACTAGTGATATGTCATGTACAGCTGGGATTAGTCCGTGATCTGATTCTTTTTAATATATTTGTAAGTGATATTACGGAAGGGCTCTCAGGAAAGGTTTTTCTTTTTGTGGATGATATCAAAATCTGCAACAGAACAGGGTAGACACCCTGACAGGTATGGAGAACACAAGGTGAGATCAAACAAATCTTGCGGAATGGTCTCAATTGAAGGCTTGGCAGCTAAGATTTAATGCTTGAAAATGCAGGTTCATGCATTTGAGCTGCAAAACCCAAGCGAGTGGTACAATGAAGGGGTGAAGTTCTGTGCACAAAACAAGAGTGGCATCCCAGAGCAATCTGATGAACATGACAAATTGATATGGATATTTGTGTATTGAATTTTTATTATTTTTTGTTGTATTTAGTAACATGAGTGAGGGTGGGCCTGGAGCCAGGACAAACAGAAATGGGTGCAGGTAAAATAAAATAAAATACTATTTATTTTAAGTACCAGGTAGGGGAGAGGAAATAAAAACAAAAATGTTCTTTAGACATAACAAGGTTCTCTGTGGGCTATGATGTACATTACTGTCTGTGACAGAACAGTGTTTTTTTAAAGCCTGTAAAACTGCCTTAATTATTTCCTGACGTGTATTTTTTCTAGTGACCAGCAGGTGGTGCATGTTTTATGTTAAAGCTGTTATAGAAAAGTGAATGCGCCTTCTTCAGTTTCACTTAGTGAGGAAGTGATCTACAGTACTGTGATCAGTATACTTTTAAAACTTGTTGTTCTGGGCCCTGATTGGCCCAAGAACTCAATTTTATTTGGATTTTACTGGCTTTTTCCCCAGTCTTAGCCAGGAAGAAAAGAGAGTAAGATCTATTTGCTGAGGCTCTGTGAACAGTTATATGTGCTGATCTTCCAAGGTACTAAGAGAGTATACAAATGTTTAGTTAGTGTTATAATTGATCCATATTTCAGTTACCTGTTATTGTTTGCTGATTGCTCTTTTTCTGTTCATTGTTTTAAGACAGTAATCGGTTTTCAGTTTATTGCCTCTGCCTGTTTGGACTGATAAAGAATCCTGTTGGTTTGTGTGTTGGGTCTGTGAGTGCTTTATGGAAACTGTGGGACCACTGGGAGTGTGGCCCCAGTAACCTAGAAATCACTGGGGATAATTTGAGAGCGGGAGACTCACTGAGAGGTGGTAGTAACCCAGTCAGTGGGAGGAGGGTGTTAGTATGGAGCACAAGCGGCAAGTGCAGGTAGACCTGAGCTGTGCTGGGGATAGACCCTTTATGTGGTCATAGGGTAACCCCAAGCGGGTGACTAGGCGTTTAGTGACACTGTCTTTCAACATAGCAGTACACTTTACTTGCCTCTGGTCAGGTTCCGCAGGGGTACCACTGTAGTCTCTAGCAGTTATTTGGGTCAAAATCCAAAGTTGCAAGTTCCAAGTTGGACTTGGACTATCTGACTGTAGCAGTTGCAGTTCACAAATAGCTGATGGAGACAAATGCAGTTGGGTGTCGCTGCTTCCCTGTGGACCTCCTCAACCTAACTGTGCCCCAGGTTTTTATACTTCCTGAACTGTGAGTTTTCGAGGGGTCTGTGAAGGGCGGAGGAGGGTTATATTCAAAATGTTTTTTGTCAGTGCTCCAGAGTTTGCTTTGTTGTTTGCAGTGCTGTATTATGGATTTTAGAGCTGTGGTTTATGCCTTTATTTTTGGTTATGATGACAATAAAGATATTTCTACATAAAAATAATAGCAAACGCACAAGTTAGCTAAACATAAAACAAAAATGTTCTCGGCTGCCAGCAGTAGCACTACTCCCCCTCCATGGATACAAATGCCTGCCTCGCTTGCCAGGATTGGGTTACCTACATTGTTCCTCTTGAGCTCCACTGCGGTTCTCCAAGTGCTGCTCAGCTCCGCTTTTGCTGTGGTTTTGCTGCCAGTGCCTCCCTCAGGCTGTTCTGGCACCGATCTGCTGGTGAACTGCAGCCACCTGGAACTGAGCCGTGTCTCTGTTGATCTCCCCATTTGGGCAGTGTTCTTGTAAGTCCTACACGCCAGAGCCCCTTCCAAAGTCATGCTTCTCTTTTCTCCCTTCCTGTCGCTCTTTACTTTTCTCTCCTGTCTTCTTTTTTTTTTTTTTTAATGTAGTTTACTTTTTGTAGAAGCCATCAAAGTTGCAAGGGAAAAAAACTTTTGTTGCCTGTTTTTCCCCCTGTTACTCCGTGATATAACTTGCTTTACTTTTGACAGCTTGCCTATTGTTTTATTAACTTCCGCTTTGATTTTCTCTTGTAAAGTTAGTATATTTACGTTGCTGGGAGTGGTAAATGTGTTTTTTCTGGGTTCTGATTAGCAGCTGATACTTTGTTTTGTACAAACCAAGATGGCAGCTGCTGGGGAACCAGCTTCAGCCTTTTGACGTCATGCCATCTCCTGTCATTAAACCTTCTTGGCTCTGACACTGTGAAGGAGTATCCGTAAGGGGAAGTGGCAGCATGCTATAGACTCCCTTGCATTGTAATACACCAGTGGAGGAGTGGCCTAGTGGTTAGGGTGGTGGACTTTGGTCCTGGGGAACTGAAGAACCTGAGTTTGATTCCCACTTCAGGCACAGGCAGCTCCTTGTGACTCTGGGCAAGTCACTTAACCCTCCATTGCTCCATGTTAGCCTCATTGAGCCTGCCATGAGTGGGAAAGTGTGGGGTACAAATGTAACAAAAATAAATAAATATGAGGAAAATAATGTCATTGTTCAATTAAATTAATTTAAAAATCTTAAGGAAGTTGTGCAGGTAGATAAGGTAATAGTAAAAGCCAGAAGAATACCTAGGTACTTAGAGAAAGGAATAGCCAGTGAAAAAAAGAGGCAATATTATTACTCATGGTGACGATGTACAGTTCTGAGACCACACATTTAAAAGGATATAAACCAATTGGAATTGATCCAGAGGACAGCTACTAAAATGGTCAGTGGTTTTTAGGAACCTTCCACTTTTACACACATTAGTTTCTGTGTTGATGTTTTATGAATAGAAAGGTGCAGTCTACAAACTACATTGGCTGATATTAAATCCTTTTTCTAACATGACTGCCTTAGTGGTCCATTGAATAATAGGGATGGGCAACCAGAAAATTTTCTTTTTGTATCATTTCCCATGTCGTTTATGGGATTTTTCATTTTATTCATTTTCCGAAAATAGTGCACACAATGTGGAAAGAGGACACACAGGGTATATACTCTTTCCTTGATAGGGTGTGCATACATGCACAAGTTTGCACATATGTAATGGTTCGTGCATCGTTGTTGTTCCACTGTCATGAAAGAGTGTACGCTCTTTCTGAAATAGTGCACCATCTTTCTACATACTGCGCACTATATCCAAAGAGCGCACATTATTATTGGCAAATGACAAAACACATTTTCTGCTCATTTCCATGGGTAATGAGATGTAACATAGGGCAGGGATGCAAGAGTTCAGGTCTAGAGTGCCGCCAACAGGCCAGGTTTCCAGGATATCCATAATGAATATGCATATCATTCCTTCATACACACTCATGCACGCTCACTTACAAATGCACACTCATACACATTTCACAATAAAACCTTAATGGAGCAAACCCTCTAATACATGTAATATCCTAACTGTTCAAAATGCCCAGTAACCTCAGCAGGATATTTGTTCAAAAGGTTCCTCTGATGCTAGTACTGCACTGCCCCCACGGGGTGTGCCTGTTGCTTTAATCTTCTATACTGGTCATAGCACAGCACTGCACTGCAAGTTCAAAAAGTTCATCTAATTTTAGTGCTGCACTGCACTTCCATACTGGTCACAGCACTGCACTGCAAGTTCAAAAAGTTCATCTAATTTCAGTGCTGCACTACCCCCTAGGGTGTGCTTGTTGCTTTAAACTCCCATCATAGTCACAGCACTTTTTGAACTTGCAGTGCAGTGCTGTGACCAGTATGGAAGATTAAAGCAACAGGCACACCCCGTGGGGGCAGTGCAGTACTAGCATCAGAGGAACCTTTTGAACAAATATCCTGCTGAGGTTACTGGGCATTTTGAACAGTTAGGATATTACATGTATTAGAGGGTTTGCTCCATTAAGGTTTTATTGTGAAATGTGTATGAGTGTGCATTTGTAAGTGAGCGTGCGTGAGTGTGTATGAAGGAATGATATGTTAAGGTATTAGGTTTTGTAAGCAAATAAATAATAAAGGTATTTTCTAAAAATGAATTAACTGGCAGAGAGATTTATACTGGTAGTATTGTTGGTTCAGTTAGCAAGTAGGGTATAGCCCAGTATTATAAGGTTGTTAATGAATATGCATGAGATATGCAATGAAGATAGCAGCCATGCAGATCTATCTCATGCATATTCATAAGGGATATCCTGCAAATCTGGCCTGTTTGGGGCACTCAAGGCCTGAGCTCCTGCATTCCTGACATAGGCTATGTTGTTGCTATTTCCTATGTCCTTGCAAATGACAGCCCATTCCTATTGCATAATGCTTAGCACAAATGGAAAGCATGGGTGCAGGTTCCAGCAGGGTTGGCACCTGACTGAAGTCATCTCTGACAGACTGATTGATTCAATCTTAATTTTGCCACATTCCATCTCTGGACATGTAGTTTTGCTTTTTTTTTTTTGAGACACTGGAACATCAGTTCTATACAGGAAATGAGACAAAGCCAGGATTCATTCAGTCTATCAGGATTAGCTGAAGTCAAGCATCAATTAGAGATTCAAACAATTCAAGGTCAAACTCATACCAGTAAATAGAAAATTTTGTAAAATGCTTTTAACAATTACAATTAGTGCCAAAAGGTGATGATAATCTTGCAGCAAATGAAACAATGTTGGAGAAATTACTTGCAAGCTACACCAACTAGAATACACTATCGCCAAATAATGTAATGAGAACGTCGGCTGAAATTAGCTGCTTGAGATGGTTATTGGTTAAGATGGTCCCCAATTCCTGCCAAAATATGCTCCACTATAATATAAACACATTTAACATGGTTCTGCATTCAGTGTGTTTCATTTAAATATAAATGTCTCTTCGAGGATGATAATGAAAAAGAATGTGGTAGCTCACCTAATGAAAAAGTAATGAATCTAACAAAGAAGTATTTGATAATTGAGAAGGATACAGCAGTAATCAAATCAGCAAATGCATCAGCTCAGCATTATTTTCTCTGCAATGTGGGCTTTTGTTGTTGCACAAGAATGACAAGATGTAGACAAGGCCCCAAGCTAAGTGACCATGCAATAATTTTCATTCCTGTTTGTGCCCTACAGATTATTAGACTAGTCCAAGCAAGATAGGGGAGTGGGCTAATTAAAAATATCATTACGTATATATTGATTTACTGTAAGTTTTCTTGAGCAAAATAATTCATTGTGAGATAGAGGTAGCAGCGCTTTGTACTGTCTTGGCTTGTTTCAACCAACTCTGAGATTTGAACAATTTGCAGTAAACACATTTAACAAGTTGTGTCAGAAAAAATATACGTATCCTATGCTGAAACCGAAAGGCCCCACAAGTCTCAGAAAAGCTAAACGAACCCAATTTTCTTGATTTTAAAGGACAGATATGCTCCTTCCCCCATTGTGAAATATATTATCTTTATTACACAATGACTTTCGTTATCCCTTTTTGTTTTTTTTTGAATTGTTCTCCTATTATTGCCAACTTCATGAATAGGGCAGTAAAAGTACAAGAAGACAAAAATTCTTGCCCACACATCGATCATCTCATTCACTCATTTAACTATTCTGTTCAATAAATAAAATATTCATGTGAAAATCAACTGTAATATAATACACTTTATGCCAATATTCTAAATCAGTTATGACATGTTCATACTGTATATCTTACAACTAGTCACTTACTAAATTTTTCTGCCTTTTTCCTCACTGCCATAAATATCCTCACAAGGAAAAAAAAGGAACAAGACTACAGGTTGAATATAATTAGGTCTGCCACCTCCATTTGGGCAGCAGAAGCCATGGGCTTTCTACTATCCTGAAAAGGATTGCAGGCTCCCTCTAAATACATAATTACCCCAACCTTATATCTGCTCATGACAGTTTTACACAGTCTGGGCAGTAGCAAACTCTGTAATTAGAAAGGAACCCAGATTTCAAAAGCTATAGTAAGATAGTTTATTAGCATAAGCATCTCACCCAAAGGCAGTACAGGCAATCAGGTATTCACATGGTAGAGCAGCACTTCACGACAGATGACATGTGCCTTCACAGGTCACTGGCTTCTTCTCCCCAACACTGCTTAGGTAGCAGACCTTTTATACTTTTTTGGTCTCATAGATCCCTATGAGCCACTTGCAATTTCATCATAATTGGCACATACATCCAATTATGCCCAAGTTCCAACTTTCTTATCTCTCATCCAATTATTACCAAGTTTCAACCTTAGTAAGTTTTCCTTATCTCTCATCCAATTAGGACCAAGTTTCAACTTTCTTATCTCTCCAAGCTTTGCTTATCCTTAAATTTAACTTTTCTGCACCTGGCCTTATCTTTGCCCAATTATTTCTTATAGTTTCTCCGCATGCCTATGTCCAGCTGTACACAACCCTTGCCAACTTTGTAACTCTGCCAAGCTCAATCAGGCTGTCACATTTTTTCAGTGAAGTATCAGAACTGAGAAATGCTATGATTTTACAGGCCTAGTTTGCTTTAGGAAGCCTGAACCTGTTTTTCACTACATTGAATTTGTGACAATTATTTACAAGGTCCAAGCCACAAATCCATAAATCAAAGATGATCAAAGAAGGGCAATATAGGCCAAAAAATAAAAATATTATTAAGACAAATATCTATTCTATATAGTAGTGTTTCAGCAAAATGCCTGTGTCAGGAGTCAATCAGTCTATAATAAACATAAAACAATACATTAATAATAATTACTATTTAATAAATAACCAAATTATGGGGCCCTTTCGCTAAGCTATAGTAAGCACTAATGCGTGCTCAGTCATTCCGCAGTACTTTTGAGATTGGTGCACATTTCCAACTTGCTAAAAAAATAGATTTTATTTGTTAGCGCTGGGAGCGTGTTTGGGGGGGGGGGGGGCGGAGAGTACTGTGCTAATCAGCATATCTACATTGCTGTACACTAACCGATCAGCTCATGAGCCCTTAGCACCTAGAAAATACTATTATCATTCCTGTAGCGCTACTAGAGTTATGCAGCGCTGTACACTGAACATGTAAGAGACAGTCCTTGCTCAACAGAGCTTAGAATCTAATCAAGACAGACAAACAGGACAAATAAGGGATAAGGGAATTACTTAACAGACATGGGTACTGAACAAGTGAATAGGAGTTAGGAATTAAAAGCAGCTTGAAAAAGGTGGGCTTGTAGCCTAGATTTGAAGACAGCGAGAGCTGGAGCTTGACGTACTGATTCAGGAAGTCTATTCCAGCTGTAAGTTGCAGCAAGGTAAAAGGAAGGGAGTCTGGAGTTGGCAGTGAAGGAGAAGGGTACAGATAAGAGAGATTTACCCAATGAACAGAGTTCCTGGGGAGGAGTATAGGGAAAAACAAAAGTGGAGAGGTACTGAGGAGCTGCAGAGTGAATGCACTTGTAAGTCAATAAGAGGAGTTTGAAATGTATGTGGAAACGGATAGGGAGCCAATGAAGTGACTTGAGAGGGATAATATGAGCATGGTGACACTGGTGGAATATAAGTTGTGCAGCATAATTTTGAACAGATTGAAAGGGAGAGAAATGGCTTAGTGGGAGACCTGTGAGAAACAATTTGCAGTAGTCTAAGAGAGAGATGATAAGGGTTTTGGTAGTATGCTCAGAAAGGAGGGATGAAATTTGGTGACATTATAGAGAAAAAAAAAGGTATTTTGGATATATGCAGAGAAAGCGAAAGAGGAATCAAAATGACCCCAAGGTTATGAGCTGATGAGACAGGGAGGATGAGAGTGTTATCCACAGAGACAGAGATTGGGAGAAGAGGAGAGGAGAGGTGGGCTTAGGGGGAAAGATAAGAAGCTCAGTCTTGGCCATGTTTAGTTTCAGATGACGGTGAGATATCCAGGCAGCAATGTAAGACAATCTCTGTCAGTAAGTGCTCATGCGCTAATGGGAAAATTAGCATGTGGCCATTAATAGGAATTATTGAAAACTGGCTGTTTTACTGTCACTCTATCAGTGGCCTCAGCATACTGGGGATAGTACTGGCCACTGTTTAGCACAGCTTAGTAAAAGGACCTCAAAATGTCTTATGATATCAAAAATGCATCATGATCTATAATAATTTTAAATGCACATAAAGGTATACTGAATATCCAAAGACGCAAAACAAGAATAAATGTTATTGATTATTTGTTCCACAATTATAATAAGGAAAAAAGGGGCCCTGTTACTAAAATGCATTGGGCTACTTTTATACCTATTCAATTCCTATGGGCTTCATCGCATTTGCTGCACCGGAATCGCTAGTGCAGCTTTGTAAAAGGAGCCCATTAGATTGTGCAGTTACTGCAGCAAAACAGAGGAAATTAACACACAGTAGCTGCAAAACTACCTTTTGTTGGGTGTACCTAACATTTTTCTGTTCAGGTCCTGCATTAACATTGGCATTAGTATGTAGTACTTCTGTTGATGTTATCAAGGAGTCACTTAGAGGGCATTCTATAAATAGCACAGGAAAATCAGCGTTGAAAAAAATAAATCAGCACAGAGCACTATTCTATGAACAGTACTCCAGACTGAGCACTATTTATAGAATAGCACTTACAGTCAATTCCCATGCCGAAAGATGAGCACCAGTATTTACGCCAGCTGAAACCTGGTGTAAATGCCAGCGATAAAAGAAGTGGGAAAAGGAAACCAGGCTTGTCCAAAGAACTGGGACCAAACAAATATAATTAATAATAAAATCAACACAGTTTATTAATGTTTCCTTAGAAATGACTTGACACAACGTTGTGTTTCAGCCTGGCGGCCTGCATCAGGAGTCTTCTGTCTTAAGGAAAGACTGATGGTCTAATTTTACATTTAGGTTGAAAAACAGAAGGCTTAATTTTATTATTTATTAATTATTTGTTTGGTCCCAGTTCTTTGGACAAGCCTGGTTTACTTTTCCCACTTCTTTTATCTCGGTTTGCAGCCCCGTGGGATCTATTGAGTTCTCCACATACGTGGATCCTCTTTAGCTTTTAGTCCCGTAAATGCCAGCACCCATCTCATAAACACAGGTTTAGGCTTGTGATAAATATAGCTGAATTTTGTTGTTCAGAAGACCTCAGTTTTACGGAGTCATGGGGCACTCAATGGTTTTTAGCCTCCACTCTCCTATCATCACCAGTCTTCATAGAATTTTTTAATTTTTAGTTTTGTAAAAGAAATTTTTAATTTATATTTTTGTTCATTCATCAGCAATTCTCCTAAAAACTTCAATTCTGTAAAGGCAGTCTTGTCATGCATGTATTTAGTGACATACTTAGGGGTATGTTTACTAAGGTGCATTAACGTTTTTAATGTGTCTGTAAATTTAAGGCATGTTAAACGCTAATGCGCCTATACATTTCTATGGGTGCATTAGCGTTTAAAGTGCATAAACCATTTGTGTGCATTAAAAACGCTAATGCGCCCATAGCACTGCTTAGTAAACATAGGCGTTAATTTGTATAGATCACTTTCACGGGGAATCAACTGTTCAACATGACATCATGTTTCACCGGTAGGCTGTTTCAAGGATACTTCCCCATTTTGATCGGATGAGAATTAGACAGTGCCGATATGGTGAAGTATCCTTTAAACAGCTTACTGGCAAAACATGATGTCATGTCGGACAGTTGATTCCCCATGGAAGTGATCTATACAAGCTAAGTGTGCCACTAAATACTTGCATGAAAAGACTTCCTTTACAGGGTAGAAATTTTTAGGAGAATTGCTGATGAATGAACAAAAATATAAATTAAAAAATGTTTACAAAACTAAAAATTTAAAACATTCTATGAAGACCGGTGATGATAGGAGAGTGGAGGCTAAAAACCATTGCATGCCCCATGACTCCATAAAACTGAGGTCTTCTGAACAACAAAATTAAGCTATATTTATCACAAGCCTAAACCTGTGTTTTGAAGTGTGTGAGTGTTTTTGGACTTGTGCTAGCTGTCTGAGCTTTAAGATAGTGCCCAACTCCTGACATGTGTGTTGGAAATGGGGCTATTCTATAACCCATGTGCCACGTTTCAGAATGCCCCTGCCCCTCCCCTGGCCATACCCCATTTTGAGTTGCATGCTAGGGTATTTAGGTGCACAGGGTTATAGTATAACGCACAAGCAGATGTGTGCACAAATGCCAATTAACTGCAGTAATTGATACCATCAATTACTTGTTAATGGCTTGTTAGCTAACTGCATCTTGGATCTGCGCCCAACTTTCAGGACCTAAATCTCTGTGCCATATTTAGAAACCGGGGGGGGCTAGGGGTTATCCTATAAATGGCACAGAAAATTTGATGCCAAAAAAATCAGCGCAGAGCTCTGTTCTATAAGCAGCATTCTGGATTGAGCACCCTTTGTAGAATAGCGATTACCACTGATTCCCATGCCGAAAGTTGGGTGCTGATATTTATACCAGCTGAAACCTGGTGTAATGCCAGCGCCCAACTCCTGCCATTTGTGTGCAGAAATGGGGCTATTCTATAATCCTGTGTGCAACTTTTCAGAATGCCGCTGCCCCCCTCCCCCAGCCATGCCCTCTCTTCAGTTGCATGCTAGGGTATATAGTCACATGGGGTTATAGTACAGCATACAGGCAGATGCACGCATAAATCCCAATTATTGCCAGTAAACTGCAATAATTAATTGTTACCTTCTATTAATTGCTAGTTAATGGCTGATTAGCTAATTAAGATATGCTCAATAATTGCTAGTTAATTGATGATTAGCTGATTAGCTAATTAAGATGTGCGCACATCTTGGATCTGTGCCCAACATTTGGTGGCAAAATCTCAGCGCCATATATAGAATCCAGGGATTAGTACCTCCAATGTAGCAGATGGTAAGTGGTCTGTGTTAACAGCACATTAGTCGGTCAGTATGCAGTAAATACAGTACGTTACCTGCACTACACTGTCCAAACCCATTCTCTGCCCATACCCCATTTAGTTACGTTTACACAAAATGTGATTAATGTTTGACTGTCATGGCCTGGGCTGTGCCCTGAGCCCTGGGCTGCTCACTGACCTGGGGGAAGGGGCATCAGGGTATGTGCTTGCAACATTCTCTGGGACTTCCGGTGTCCTCTGCTGCCATCAGCGCCGGGGTACCTCATGGACAGCATAGGTCTCGGGGTCTTCTAAGCATATGGGTGTGTTGGGAGCACTCCTTTTGTAGACCTGCAGGGGGAGGGCTACAGGGCGCCCTCTGCTGACGTCACCACCCAGGGCTCTTTTTAGAGAGGCAGCATTCCCTCTCCCACTGCCTTCGCAATGGGTCTTCTTGTCTCAGACCTGCCTTGTCACCAGTCTGCCTTACCTTGCCATGCTTTGCCTCCAGCCTGCCATGCCTTGCCTTGTTTCCAACCTGCCTTGCCTCCAGCCCAGTCTCGCCCCAGCCTTGCTTTGCCTTCAGCCTTACCTTGTGTCCATCTTTGCCTCCGATTGTTCTTGCTCACCCCAGGTCCCAGTTCTAATGGGCCTGCCCCCAAGGGCTCTTTTCAGAGCCACCCCAAGTCCCAGTTCCACCGGACCTGCCCCAAGGGGCTTCTCAGAGCCACCTTACGTCTCGGTTCCCCTTGTCCTGCCCCAAAGGGCTCTTCTCAGAGCCACACCAGGTTCCAATTCTGATGGGCCTGCCCCCAAGGGCTCTTTTCAGAGCCAACTGTTAGCCTCCGTTCTTCTAGGAGTGACTCACCATCAATCAGGACCCTCCTGACCTCCAGGTTGGAAGGAGAGTGGTTGCCCAGCTGAGACCCAAGGACTCACCCATATAGACGTGACAGATTGCAAAGGCCATGAGGTCAGGTGAGTCACCGGCCTTGCAGTTTCAGTAGCTCTATGACTCAGTCCAGGATCTGACCCTGTGCATGGAGCACCTACAGATGCCTGCAGCGCCACAGGCTGTGGCCTCTCTACCCTTGGTTGTCAGTCTTATCTGTCCTGTGTCCTTATTCTCTCCTCGCCCATCGTGTCCACAACTCCCCCCCTCTCTCTCTCCCAAACTATCCAACATCTGTCTCTTTCTCCCTCCCATAAGCCAACATCTTCCCTCCCCATCCAAATCTATCTCCCTTCTGTTATCCTACTGTCCAGCCCATGCCTAGCATACCATCCCTTCCTACCCCCAAATCATGCATATCTGCTTTATTTTCCCCTCCCCCAATCCACTGTCTCTACTTTCATTTCCTGGCCCTGATCCAGCATTGCACTCCCCCCCCCCCCCCCCCCCCCCCCCCCCACTGCTGCCTCTTCTGCCATGACTGCTTCCTACAATGTGCAGCAGAGGCAATAAAGCAGAGTGAAGCCACAGGACCTTCCGTCTTGTGTGCACTGTTGAATGTTCTGCCGGTTCTAGTTTCACTCCTTAAAAACAGGAAGTGACTTCAAAGTAACCTATGGAAGTTTGGAAGTCTGAGTGCTTTGAAAATGAGCCCTTAAATGAATTCTTTGCTTCGGTATTTACTGAGGAAGATGGAAGGCAGCTATCTTTGCCAGAAATGTATGTCAAGGGTGATAATTTGAAAGAACTTAAAGAAATCTTGGTGAACCTGGAAGATGTAAAAACCAAATCGACAAGTTAAAGAGCAGCAAATCACCTGAAACAGATGGTATATACCCTAGGATACTGAAAGAACTAAAAAAAAGAGATTGCAGATGTACTATTGGTAGACTGTAACCTGTCATTAAAATTGTCCATGGCACAGTACCTGAAGATTGGAAGGTGGTCAATTTAATGCCAAATTTTAAAAAGGGTTCTAGGAGTGATCCAGGAAACTACAGACAGATAAGCCTGATGTCTGTGCCAGGAAAAATGGTAGAAATTATTATAAAGAACAAAATTATGGAACACATAAAAAAACATGGTTTACTGGGACAGAGTCAACATGGATTCAGCCAAGGTAAGTCTTACCTCACCAATTTGCTACATTTTTTTGAAGGTGTGAATAAACATGCAGATAAAGACGAGCTGAGCCAGTTGATTTAGTGTATCTAGATTTTCAGAAATCTTTTGACAAAGTCCTTCATGAGAGTCGCCTGACAAAAATTAAAAAGCCATGGGATAGATTGTGGATTTGGAATTGGTTAACAGATAGAAAAATAGTGAATGGAAAAATAAGATCTATCGGTTGCTGAAAGTTAAAAAAACTGGATGTTAAAAAGGCTTCTCCCAAACAATGGGAGATGTTTCGATGTATTTGGACCCTATTGTTGGACAGCCTTCCTCAGTGAGCATGCAGCACTTTGATGAATATATGATATACTCTATGAAGCACTATAGGGGGAAATGAGGTGGGGGAGGGTAGATGGTGCCTAATAGCCTGACTTCTGTTTTAGATTGATGACCATGGTGAAGGAAAAACACATAGTTGTCTATGATGGCTTGCTGGGGAGGGGTGATATGGATTCTGAGGTGTTTACGGAAAAGTGAATACCAGAGTTGTTGGTGAGTTTTTTTGGCTGACGATTTTGTTACTTGCAATATTAAGTGAATTTTTTATGTTGAACATATATATCATATGTACTACCAGTTTTATTTATTCTTGTTTTGATAGTGTTGTGAATGATGGTACCGATGTCTGTGGGGGGGGGGGGGGGGGGGGGGGGGCACCAACCTTGCCGCTTAGCATTGCAATGTTAGAAGTAGTATCAGAACAAAAAACACTGGTTGGAGATAGAGAAGAAATACCAACTTTGGGTTTGGCTTTCTGCATATGTGGTTAGACCTCTGGAGATAAATCTTGAAGCAATATAGAATGCCTTAGAAACTCTTTGGGGCCCTTTTACCAAAGGGTGGTAGGGCTACCGTTGGCTTGGCATGCGGCAAATCTACCCTACTGCTGGGCTTGCCCAGGAGCCCAGTGGTAGTTCTGGGTTTCCCATGCACCATTTCCGGCACTGCCCGATTACTGCCGGGTTATCACCGGAACCCTAGGAGGCAGTAACGGGTCCAGCAGTAAATGGCCACATGGCAATTTTTAAATTACTAATTAGATCAATGAACAATTGGAAAGCAAAATGTCTAATTCATAAATAATCCACAAAATATTTTGCTAAAGAATGAATGGTCTAGTCTCCTGGATGAATATAAAAACTACTCACGATGGGAACTTCTCAGTGCTACATTGGTTGAATATTGTAAGCAGGAAATTATACCAAGGGGACATTGAATGCAACGTGAGCCAAAATTGTTTCCAGATGATGATGTCTTTGTTAAAAGTTGGAATAGTATTTTGAACCAGTGTTCATTAGATTTAATGTTATTACTGATTCAACTGTTCAAAAGAAAATGAAGATTGAAAAGCCTAAGATTGAGGAACATAAGAAATTATCAACATCGTTGCAGGATCATGAAAGAGCCCTAGAGAAATTTACTAATAAGCAGGAGAAATTTAATAAAGATCTACTTGCAGTTAAGCATAAAAAATTAATTTGAGATAAGAAGGATTACTCGGAGGGATATATTTGTATTTGGATGAAACCACAAGAATTGAAGACTGAGGTGCAAAAGAAAATACAATTTGATTTTTTTTACTCTGGGTCTTCTAGTGGAGAGGATGAGTCTGTTGAAAAACCGGGGGTGATTGAAACAAGAGGAGCATGCAGAAGCAGAGGAGCTTGGAAACAATGAGGAAAACAAGCCAATGTGGGAGATCAATTCAAGACGCGTACCAGATGGTGGCAGAGGGATGATTCCCTATAATTAATTTATCGAGAATGATTTTAACTACTCTCAAAAGGTTTAACATTTATTCTAGCCCAACATCCATTCCAGATGAGAGTTGATTTGGCTGAATTTATTCGTGTGTTGCAACTTAAATTGCATTTTGTGGATAGTCCTCATCTGCAGCTTTTTCACGTGTGTAGCAGGAAAGTACTTGGGTTCTTCCTGGGCCTCTAGATCCTGCTATAGACACATTCCAGAAATTAGTCCTGAGAGGCATTAAGGTTTTGGAGAGGGAAAGTATGAGATATCCTCAAATATGTCTAGGATTGATAAAGTGGCTTTGAAATCTTTGTAAGACAATTCAGACATTATCATCAGGCGTTCTGACAAGGGTGGTGCGGTAGTTATTTGGCATAAAGTGGATTATATGAATGAAGCCATGCGTCAATTATTGGATTCTGTGGTTTATCAATATCTTTCAGAAGACCCTATGGATAGACTGTTGAAACATTGGTCATATGACCTCAGAAGCTTTAAATTCTGGCTTCTAGACTAAAAATGAATATCATTATTGAATCATCAGAAAGCTAAATCCCTATTTTTGATCTACTTGCTAAAATTAATAAAACTTTAGATCATCCCCCTAGATGCCCAATTGTGTCTGCTCGTGACTCTTTATTTGAATGTTCTTGTAAATATGTAGATGGTTTCCTTTCACCCTTGGTTTCATCTACTCCTTCATATTTAAAAGATACTACCCACTTCTTAAATAAAATCTGGGTAGTTCAATGCATTCCAAATAATGTTCTTTTGGTGTAAAATCATTATACACTGTTATACCTCAATTGCAAGCCATTGATGTTATTCAAACGGCTTTAAATGAGCGTCCACATCCTTGTACTGTTCCTACTGAGTTCCTTGTACAACTTACTACTTTGGCTTTGCAGAATAATTGTTTTATATTCAACAGAGATATTTATTTGCAGTTGTCTGGAATTGTGATAGGTGCTTCCTTCGCTCCTTCAATAGTGAATCTTTTTATGGCCAAACCGGAAAAGGAACGCATCTGTACTCTGCGGCTATTTACTACTACTACTACTAATCATTTCTAAAGCGCTACTAGACGTACGCAGTGCTGTACACTTGAACATGAAGAGACAGTCCCTGCTCGACAGAGCTTACAATCTAATTAGGACAGACAGACAGAACAAACAAGAGATAAGGGAATATTAAAGTGAGGATGATAAAATAAGGGTTCTGAACAAAGTGAATAAGGGTTAGGAGTTAAAAGCAGCATCAAAAAGGTGGGCTTTTAGCTTAGATTTGAAGACAGCCAGAGATGGAGCTTGATGTACCGGCTCAGGAAGTCTATTCTAGGCATATGGTGCAGCAAGATAATAAGAATGGAGTCTGGAGTTAGCAGTGGAGGAGAAGGATGCAGATAAGAGAGATTTACCCAGTGAGCGGAGTTCCCGGGGAGGAATGTAGGGAGAGATGAGAGTGGAGAGGTACTGAGGAGTTGTAGAGTGAATGCACTTATAGGTCAATAAGAGGAGTTTGAACTGTATGTGGAAACAGATAGGAAGCCAGTGAAGTGACTTGAGGAGAGGGCTAATATGAGCATAACGACACTGGCGGAATATTAGTCGTGCAGCAGAATTTTGAACAGATTGAAGAGGAGAGAGATGGCTAAGTGGGAGACCTGTAAGAAGCAAGTTGCAATAGTCTAAGCGAGAGGTGATAAGAGTGTGGATGAGGGTTCTGGTAGTGTGCTCAGAAAGGAAAGGGCGAATTTTGCTGATATTATAGAGAAAGAAACGACAGGTTTTAGCAGTCTGCTGAATATGTGCAGAGAAGGAGAGGGAGGAGTCGAAGATGACCCCAAGACTACGAGCTGATGAGACAGGAAGGATGGGAGTGTTATCCACAGAAATAGAGAATGGGGGAGGAGAGGTTGGTTTAGGTGGAAAGATGAGAAGCTCAGTCTTGGTCATGTTTAGTTTCAGATGGCAGTGAGACATCTAGGCAGCAATGTCAGACAGGCAGGCTGATACTTTTGCCTGGATTCCTGCTGAGATTTCTGGTGTGGAGAGGTAAATCTGGGAGTAAAGATGATACTGAAAACCATGGGATGAGATCAGAGTACCAAGGGAAGAAGTATAGATGGAGAAAAGAAGAGGTCCCAGGACAGATCCCTGAGGTACACCAACTGACAGTGGGATAGAAGTAGAAGAGGATCCACTAGAGTATACACTAAAGGTACGCTGGGAGAGATAAGAAGAAAACCAGGAAAGAACAGAGCCCTGAAATCCAAGTGAGGACAGCGTATCAAGGAGTAGGCTGTGATCAACAGTGTCAAAAGCAGCAGATAGATTGAGAAGGATGAGGATAGAATAGAGACCTTTGGATCTGGCCAGGAACAGATCATTGGAGACTTTAGCAAGCGCTGTTTCAGTTGAATGAAGGGGGCGAAAGCCAGATTGAAGTGGATCAAGAATAGCTTGAGATAAAAGAAAGTCAAGGCAACGGCGGTGAAAAGCACGTTCAAGTATCTTGGATAGGAAAGGGAGGAGGGAGATGGGGAGATAGTTGTTATGCTGGTGGTGGTTTATTGATGTTATTTTTGTCATCTGGCTGGATAGTGATGAAACAAGAAGTCTCACCAGCCAAAGGTTGATTGAAGTAACTTTATTTGCACCAAATACATGTATGTGACCCGACACGGGACCATGTTTTGACAGTTCAACCGTCTGCCTCAGGGGTCAAAATACTACAAGCAAAATAAAAAAAACATTAAAAACATAGAAGTATAAAATATAATACCACAGCAATAAGTATAAACATCATCAATGTAACAATAACAAACCTAGGGCCCTGTTTACTAAGCTGCGCTAGAGGAACGTTAGTGCTTTTAGCATGCGCTAACTGTGCAAGCACCCACAATATTCTTATGGGCACCTACACAGTTAGTGCATGCTAATTTTGTGAACGCGCTCAAAACGCTAGCGCACCTTAGTAAACAGAGCCCCTAATGTAAAAATATAATAACCATAATAAAAGAATAAAATGAACTCTGATGGCAACCAATAGTCAATTTGAGAATGAAAATATAATAAAAATGAACGATTATAACAGGACTGACCTTCTGAGAAGTATCACAACGAGTATTATTATTATTATTATTTATTACATTTGTTCACCTTAGTGCGATTAGTGCTTATCATCGCCGTGTAGAGGGTAAGCCTATCTCTGGACAGCCTTTAGTTGTTCGCTTCATGAGAGGTTTGCTTTTGTCAAAGCCCCCGGTTAAACCTCCACCAGTGTCATGGGATCTCAATGTCATTCTCACCCAGCTGATGAAAGCTCCTTTTGAGCCACTGAATTCCTGCCATCTGAAGTACTTGACCTGGAAGGTCATTTTCTTGGTGGCTGTTACTTCAGCTCGTAGGGTCAGTGAGCTTCAAGCCTTGGTAATGCATGCACCTTATATCAAGTTTCATCACAGCAGCGTAGTCCTCCGCTCGCACCCTAAGTTTCCGCCAAAGGTGGTGCCGGAGTTCCATCTGAACCAGTCAATTATCTTGCCAACATTCTTTCCTCGTCCTCATACCCACCCTGGCGAAAGCAGTTTGCATACCTTGGACTGTAAGAGAACATTGGCCTTTTACGTGGAGCGGACGAAGCCCTTCACATAGTCCGCTCAGTTTTTTGTTTCTTTCGACTCCAACAGGAGGGGAGTTGCCATCGGAAAATGCACAATCTCCAATTGGCTAGCAGATTGCATTTCCTTCATTTATACCCAAGTTGGGCTGACTCTACAGGGCCATGTCACGGCTCATAATGTTAGAGCCATGGCTGCTTCAGTGGCTCACTTAAAGTCAGCCTCCATTGAAGAGATTTGCAAAGCTGCAATGTGGTCATCAGTCCACACATTTACAACTCACTACTGCCTTCAGCAGGATACCCGACGCGACAGTCGGTTTGGGCAGTCAGTGCTGCAGAATCTGTTCGGGGTTTATAATCCAACTCCACCCCCCTAGATCCATTTTTATTCTGTTCCAGGCTGCCCTCTCAGTTAGTTGTTTATGGTTTCAGGCCAATCTAAGTTATGTCCCGATTGACTAATGTTCATTGTTTTGAGTGAGCCTGGTTGCTAGGGATACCCCACATGTGAGAATAAGCAGCCTGCTCGTCCTCGGAGAAAGCGAAGATACTAACCTATAGCTAGTATTCTCCGAGGACAACAGCCTGATTGTTCTCATAAACCCGCCCACCTCCCCTTTGGAGTTATTTGCTTCTTTTTATGCTTTTTGATTTAACTGAGGGAACGTGCTCGCGGGACGGGTGGGAAATCAGTCTGTGCATGCGCGGTGCACGCGCGCCAGAAGACCCGGCAAAACTTTTTTTATATTTTGCTTGCAAAATGCCGATTCCTGGGCCGACGTGGACGTCGACCCACATGTGAGAACAATCAGCCTGCTGTCCTCGGAGAATACCTGCTACAGGTAAGTATCTTCGCTTTTCGGGTTTACTATAGAGGAGTGTGGTAGCCGTGTTAGTCCACTCTTAAGGTTATCAATAGAAATCAAACAAAATAAAACATGGAAAAGAAAATAAGATGATACCTTTTTTATTGGACATAACTTAATACATTTCTTGATTAGCTTTCGAAGGTTGCCCTTCTTCGTCAGATCGGAAATAAGCAAATGTGCTAGCTGACAGTGTATATAAGTGAAAACATTCAAGCATTACTATGACAGTCTGACAGGGTGGGAGGATGGGGGTGGGTAGGAGGTATGCATGGGGACATCAAAGCATATCATTGATATTCTAACAGGATGGGTGTGGATAGGTGAGGGGTGGGGTGATCTACAGAGACATACAGCTTTATGGTTTATAATGGGCTAGGAACCCCAGATCCTTGTTAAGTCCTTTCTGTTGGGTGTTAAAATATTCAATCATTCTGACTTCAAAGGTCTTACATTCTTGTATGGTTTTAAAGTTACCTTTCAGGATTCTCACTGTGAAGTCACTGGTACAGTGTCCTGGTCCTGTAAAATGCTGACCAACAGGCGTGGGAACCCTACTGGCACCAGTATTGTTCATGTGATGTCTAACGGGTTTACTATAGAAACCAATGATAGAAGCCAGTTTGACGGGAGGTCACATTGTGGTACCCCTGTGGCAATTGAGGTTTCAGTTGTTTAAAGTCTTTAAATATAAATTTGGACTTTGTTCACTGGCATTCTTTAGCAAAATATTTTGTGGATTTTTAATGAATTTTTTAATTACTGCACGGCCACTTACTGTCCCTTTTTTAAAAAGGCCTTTATACTGGCGGCATTAAAAGGTGACCTCGGTGCGTGGCAATCCCACCATGAGTCACCATTTACCACTGTTTGGTAAAAGGGCCCCTTTATAAAGTGTTTTCTGCGTTAACTCCAACCATCCAAGGTAATACAAATCAATTACAACAGATGGAGAAGAAATTAGATGATTGTGATAAAAAAAAGTTGAGGATTTAAAATCACAAATTTCTCAGACTAAACAATTTCAAACTGTCTTATTGCAAGATAAGATTTTACATTGTAAAGTTGAGAATTTTTAAAATTATATAAGATTTCTTAATTTGAAGACCCTAGACTTTTCACAAACATTGACTGTTTCTCCTAAAGATCTCTTTTACAAATTCTTGAAAGTGTCTCTGCAGTATACAGCAGAGGCTCTTCCTCCATTACACTATAATGTTCTTTTCAGATTTAAATCTGGGCTTTAATAATTTAAATGAGCCTGGCTGCTCTTTACTTTTATTTTGATATTTCCTTTTTTTATTCCTGCTTTATCTGGTAATCTTAAATTTTTATTCTCTTCTATATGATCTAGTTTCAATGTATCTTCATTAATAATTTTTGTAGTTTCTTTAGATATTACTTCTTGTTATTTGATTATGTTATTTGTTTTCAAAGAGCTTCTGTGTTGTAATATATTTCAAATGCAAATAAATATGATTTAAATGAAAAAAAAAAAAACAGAGAGTAGGGTTAAGTGGAGGAAGGTGAATAGTGGTGTGCCACGAGGAGTGAGGTGATCAAATTTTGCAGATGACGCAAACACTGGTGAAGTAGTGAAATTGCATGTGGACTGTGTGAAATTGCAGGAGGACTTTGGGAGGCTGGAAGACTGAGCATCCAACTGGCAGATGAAATTTAATGTGGATAAATATATTGAGCAGGATAGCCCAAATTATAGCTACAGAATTCCAGGTTCTACATTAAGGAGTCATCACCAAGAAAAATGATTTAGGTGTCATCATGGACAATATATTAAAATCTGCTATTCAGTGTCTGGAAGCAGCCAAAAAAAAGCAGAGTGTTAGAAATTATTAGGAACACAATAGAGAATAAATCAAAGGATACCATAATGCTTCTGTATCGCTCCATGATGAGACCTCACCTTGAGTATTGTGTGCAGTTCTGGTTGACGCATCTCAAATATGCAGCACTATTTTAGAAAAGTCATGGATGTCAGCATAGAGACATTTTAGGCAAAATGTCTTGAGCCTGTGCCATATTTTACAAATGCAGGACTAAACATAGAAGCCTATTGTAAAAACATCATATCTGCGCCCCCCTGGCCAAGGCATCCTGTAAGCCTTCAAAAATGTGTACAGGCACTTAAACTTATAAAGTTACACGGAGGCATATTTTCAAAGCACTTAGACTTACAAAGATATGTGAAGGGGCATTTTCGATATGACATCAGTCTAAGTCGGACGTTGGATGTTTTGTACTAAATGTCCCAAATTCAAATAGCAAATGTAACCATTTTCAAGAAAAAGAAAAACATCTTTCTTTTTTTTTTAAATTCCGTTTCAAACAAGGTTTTGTGCTTTGTGCGTTTATCTTTCTAGGCCATTTTCAGGAAAAGAAAATGCACATTAAAAATGCACAGATTCAAGCCATTGGGATATAGGAGGGGCCAGCATTTTTAGCAGACTGGTCCCCCAGACATCCCAGGAGAGCAATGGGGCACCCTAGGGGACACTGCTATGGACTTCATATAAATGATCCCAGGTACACATCTCACTGTTGCTCCCTTGTCTTGTCTGCTGAGCCCTCCAAAACCCACTACCCCCAACTGTACACCACTATAGTAGTACTTATGGGTGAAGGGGGCACCTATATGTGGGTACAGTGAGTTTTTAGTGAGTTTTGGAGGGCTCACAGTTTCCACCAGGTATGGGCCTGGGTCCACGTATCTACAGTGCACTGCACCCACCACTAGACTACTCTAGGGATCTGCATGCTGCTGTAATGGACTTTATTATAACATCAGAGGCTGTCATAGAGGCTGGTGTGTACTATTTTTATTCACATTTTTGGGGGGAGTGGGAGGAGGGTCAGTGACCACTGGGGGAGTAAGGGGGTCATCCCTGAATTTCTCCAGTGGTTATCTGGTCATTTAGGACACCTTTTTGTGTCTTATTCATTAGAAAAACAGGTCTAGACCAAAATGTTGAAGTTTTTGCCCTAGACGTTTTGGTTTTGATCCATTATGGCTGTAAACGCCCAAGTGTTAGCCATGCCCTAAACCCGCCTTCAAAATGCCCCTGACACACCCTATTGTGGTTTGGATGCATTACAGATGAATTGCATAGATAAACGTCTGCAAAATAGGTTTTGAAAATACTGATTTGGACGTTTTGAGAAGAAATTCGTCCAAATGCTGCTTTATGACACTTTTTGGATGTTTTTCTCTTTCAAAAATGAGCCCCATAGTAAGTTAAGGAACTTTGTAAGTCTAAATGCTTTGAAAATGAGCCTCTTTGTGCAGCAAAAGCAATGTCTCAAAATATGGTAATGTAAAACATCCGAAAAGGGTACCCAAGGGTGCCCATGAAGCTGAAAACAGCCTACTTCATGTTTGTCCATTATGTCTTGCCCCCATAGGATAAGCACATGGTGTCCACGAGGTCTCTGTGGCGTCTTTGGTGTCCATTCAGTGTCTGCAGGGGAAAATGTCTAGCGCCACTTGTACCAGTGGTGTAAAACGTATAGAGTCTGCAAAACACTTAGTACTGCTCTGAGCGTATATATGTTTCTTGTTCCATTTCTGTGCAGTGCTGATTAAATAAAGGTAAAAAAAAAAAAAGCAGACTTCTAATTGTGTTGAATTTCTCTGAAGGGCATTTGAACCAGGTACTCTTGATGTCAAGCTTGGTGTTCTAACCACTCAACCACTCCTCCATTCTACACTGAGGTGCAAAATGTTTAGCGCTGCCCTGGGGTTCAAAACATTGTGAGCCGGCTTTCTTTTCTTTTGTTTATCAATAGAAATCAAACAAAATAAAACATGGAAAAGAAAATAAGATGATACCTTTTTTATTGGACATAACTTAATACATTTCTTGATTAGCTTTCGAAGGTTGCCCTTCTTCCTCAGATCGGAAATAAGCAAATGTGCTAGCTGACAGTGTATATAAGTGAAAACATTCAAGCATTACTATGACAGTCTGACAGGGTGGGAGGAGGGGGGTGGGTAGGAAGTATGCATGGGGACATCAAAGCATATCATTGATATTCTAACAGGGTGGGTGTGGATAGGTGAGGGGAGGGTGATCAACAGAGACATACAGCTTTATGGTTTATAATGGGCTGTTAGAATATCAATGATATGCTTTGATGTCCCCATGTATACTTCCTACCCACCCCCCTCCTCCCACCCTGTCAGACTGTCATAGTAATGCTTGAATGTTTTCACTTATATACACTGTCAGCTAGCACATTTGCTTATTTCCGATCTGAGGAAGAAGGGCAACCTTCGAAAGCTAATCAAGTAATGTATTAAGTTATGTCCAATAAAAAAGGTATCATCTTATTTTCTTTTCCATGTTTTATTTTGTTTGATTTCTATTGATAACCTTAAGAGTGGACTAACACGGCTACCACACTCCTTTTCTTTTGTTTAAACCTTTATTGAATTAGCACTTCACAGAAACAGTACAAGGTACATACACCATTAGCAAATACAATCTAAGCAGCTGGCTTTGTAAAATGACAGGCATAGTCATTTTGTAACACTTAGAGCTGCCAACAATTTCAGAAACTTGGACAAGCCAAATAGCAACATTTACAGCCCTTCCTCCTAGATGTTTTTGTAAGGCATATTTAAATGTAATGCTTGCAATTTTACAATCCCTGGCAGAAGCTGCATGGGAAGGTTTGTACTGGCTCCAAAGCAGCAGTTCTTGTCCTGCAAGGGAAATCTCACCTCAGAGGAGGTGATGTGTCGGGGGGGGGGGGGGGGGGGGGGTGCTGAAACACTGCAAACATCTTTTTGTTGTGGTATAATAAATGCTCAGTGGCTATACCACACATAAGGCATGGGTTGGGATCTGCCATGGTGATGGAGAACTGTTCCAGTGCCTCGGATGGTTGGAGGGGCTGTGGAAAGAATGATGAATGTGCTGAGAACCAGACAGGATCACAGAAGGAAAAGCTACACCTCAGAGGGGGAAGCAGATAGGTGAGGGGAAAGAGCTATTTGGTAGGTAGGGGAGGTAGCAGGTGTGGAGACAGAGGGGTTTCAGATGACAGACCTGGGTGAACAGAAATGGTAATCAGGCTCACAGACTCTCAGCTCTCTTGCAATCAGCACCAATGGGAACAGTCACAGGGAATGCTGCAGTGGCACTTATTAATGATTTAAAGATGATCTAAATCCTTAAATGTTTTGTCCTGCCCTTTTGTGAAAAAACAGCTTATACCTTTTGGCTCCTAATACTTTAATGTGCTGGGATTGGGACGATTAAAGCTTGAATAGAGCTTCTAAAATGACCGTCGTATTGGATCTGGAAAAGGTACAGAGAAGGGTGACCAAAATGATTAAGGCTAAAAAGGAAAGGCTAAAGAGGTTAGGGTTCTTCAGCTTGGAGAAGAGATGGTTGAGAGGAGGTATGATAGAGGACTATAAAATTTTGAATGAAGTTGTTTACTCTTTGAAAATGTACAAAGACTATGGGACACGCCATGAAGTAAGCAAGCAGAACACAGAAGAAACACTCTCCACAGGCAAACAACGAAACCAACACAGTGGAGGTGACAAAAAGTGTTTAATGTACAACTTTTTATGACTCAACACAGCAGTGTTTCGATGACAGGGCCTGCATCAGATTCAGGAGTCTAAGTTCATACACTCCAAGAAACATGGTGTCTAATCATGCTGAAACTGCGCTGAAACCAGATGGTAAAAGTACAATTGAGTAAAAATGACAAATTTGGTGGGAGTGTGTCTATGACACATTGTAACATTTTCATTATACTCAGAGATACTTTGGCAACTTGCTGTAGTTTTACCATCTGGTTTCAACACGGTTTGCACATGATTAGACACCATGATTTTTGGAATGTACGAACCTGAAGCAGTCCCCATCACCGAAACACTCCATGAAGTTACATAGTAGCACATTTAAAACAAATAGGAAAAAATATTTTTTCACTCAATGAATGGTTAAGTTCTGGAACTCATTGCTGGAGTAAGTAGTTAAAAGCAGTTAATGTAGTTGGTTTTAAAATGGTTTGGACAAATTCCTGGATGAAAAGTATGTAATCTGTTATTAAAGGTAGACCTGGTGAAAGCTGCTGCTTATCGTTGGGATTAAGTAAGATGGAATCTTGCTGGTTTTGGGGACTCTTCCAGGTAACTTGTAACCTGAACTGCCCACTGTTGGAAACAGAATACTGGACTAGATGGATCCTTAGTGTTATCTGCAACTCTTATATTCTTATGGAGATGCTGGACATGAGGGAGGAGTCTGAAGACAAATGGGCGATGCTGGACATTGGAGAGAAATATGGATAGAGAGGGGGATGTTGGACATAGAGGAAATCAAGAGAAAGCAGAGATGTTGATAAAGGGAGAAAGAAACAGGGCAATGCTGGATGGGGGAGTAGGAAGATGAGAACTGTTGGATGGAAGGGAGAGAGGAAATGATGGGCAAAGGGGAAGAGAGATAAGGATAGGAGGTGCTGGATAGAGGGGAGGAAAGAGAGGAGATGATGGAAAGAGGGAGGAGAGAGGGGGTGTTAGCAAAAAAATAAAACTCTGGAGAATCATAGGATGAAAAATGGGAGGGCTGGGGTGAAGGAGATTGAAAGCTGTAGGTAGATGCAATAAAAGAGGAAGATTGAAGACTGGACATTAAGAATGAATGAAATCTGAGCAGATAGAAAGGCAGAACAATAAATGGAAGAAAGTTGAAAGGAAACAATCAAAATCAGAGATGGATGTAAGAGAGGACGTGAAGAAGACAGGAAGGGAGATAAGAAGTGGCAGATTAACTCCCAGGACTGAAATTGCAATAATTGTATCTGTGAAAAGGCAATAGTGCAGTGATTCCCAAACTTTCTTGGGTCACGGCACCCCTAGGCTATGCATTTCTTCTCAAGTCTCCGCCCACACCACCCCCAACAGCACTACTACTACTACTACTATTTAGCATTTCTATAGCGCTACAAGGCATACGCAGCGCTGTACAAACATAGAAGAAAGACAGTCCCTGCTCAAAGAGCTTACAATCTAATAGACAAAAAATAAATAAAGTAAGCAAATCAAATCAATTAATGTGAACGGGAAGGAAGAGAGGAGGGTAGGTGGAGGCGAGTGGTTACAAGTGGTTACGAGTCAAAAGCAATGTTAAAGAGGTGGGTTTTCAGTCTAGATTTAAAGGTGGCCAAGGATGGGGCAAGACGTAGGGGCTCAGGAAGTTTATTCCAGGCGTAGGGTGCAGCGAGATAGAAGGCGCGAAGTCTGGAGTTGGCAGTAGTGGAGAAGGGAACAGATAAGAAGGATTTATCCATGGAGCGGAGTGCACGGGAAGGGGTGTAGGGAAGGACGAGTGTGGAGAGATACTGGGGAGCAGCAGAGTGAATACATTTATAGGTTAGTAGAAGAAGTTTGAACAGGATGCGAAAACGGATAGGGAGCCAGTGAAGGGTCTTGAGGAGAGGGGTAGTATGAGTAAAGCGACCCTGGCGGAAGATGAGACGGGCAGCAGAGTTTTGAACCGACTGGAGAGGGGAGAGGTGACTAAGTGGGAGGCCAGCAAGAAGCAGATTGCAGTAGTCTAAACGAGAGGTGACAAGGGTGTGGATGAGGGTTTTGGTAGAGTGCTCGGAAAGAAAGGGGCGGATTTTACGGATGTTGTAAAGAAAGAAACGACAGGTCTTGGCGGTCTGCTGGATATGAGCAGAGAAGGAGAGAGAAGAGTCAAAGATGACCCCAAGGTTTCGAGCTGAGGAGACAGGGAGAATGAGAGAGCCATCAACAGAAATAGAAAACGGGGGGAGCGGGGAGGTGGGTTTGGGGGGGAAAATGAGAAGCTCGGTTTTGGTCATATTTAATTTCAGGTGGCGTTGAGACATCCAGGCAGCAATGTCAGACAAGCACGCTGAAACTTTGGTTTGGATGCAAGGTGAGATATCAGGGGTAGAAAGGTAGATTTGGGAGTCATCAGCATAGAGGTGGTAGGAAAAGCCATGGGATGAGATTAATGAACCAAGGGAAGAAGTGTAGATAGAAAAGAGGAGGGGACCAAGAACAGAACCCTGAGGTACACCGACAGGCAGAGGGATAGAAGTAGAAGAGGATCCACCAGAGTGAACACTAAAGGTGCGGAGGGAGAGGTAGGAAGAGAACCAGGAAAGGACAGAGCCCTGGAATCCAAGTGAGGACAGGGTATCGAGAAGTATGCTGTGATCGACAGTGTCAAAAGCAGCGGAAAGATCAAGAAGAATGAGGATGGAATATTGACCTCTGGATTTAGCCAGTAATAGGTCATTGGAGACTTTAGTAAGCGCAGTTTCAGTTGAGTGGAGAGGGCGAAAACCAGATTGTAATGGGTCAAGAATAGCATGTGAGGAGAGAAAATCAAGGCAGCGGCGGTGAACAGCATGCTCAAGTAATTTGGAGTCCTACCTTTGCTGGCGGGGATGCCCAAGCCCCACTAGCTGAAGAGGTCCACTGCCCAAGGTCCAAGCTTTAGATGAGCAGCAGCAGTGGCAAAACAAGCTGCAGCCACATGGGACCAGACCCTCCATACATGCGGCTGCCAGCTGTGCTCTGGAACAGGAAGTGATGTTTGAAGGGGCAGAATCATCAGCCATCTGTATGAAGAGTTTGTTTTGCCACTACTGCTCACCTAGAGAAGCAGCACCAGCGGCAGGGATGGGTGTGTTTGGGGGGAGAGGGGACAGAGAGGAGGCAGATGTAATATTGGGGGAGCAGTAGTGGTTCATGTGGTGGTGAGATGGAGATCCTGATTTGCCGCAGCATACCTGAGAGTTTGCTGCGACTCACCAGGGTGCTGCGGTGCACAGTTAGGGAACTGTTGCAATAGTGTAAATATTATAACATCCCTAGAACACAACAAGTGGAGGAGTGGCCTAGTGGTTAGGGTGGTGGACTTTGGTCCTGGGGAACTGAGGAACTGAGTTCAATTCCCATTTCAGGCACAGGCAGCTCCTTATGACTCTGGGCAAGTCACTTAACCCTCCATTGCCCCATGTAAGCTGCATTGAGCCTGCCATGAGTGGGAAAGTGCAGGGTACAAATGTAACAAATAATAATAAAAGACAACACACCTTCTACTGGGGTGGACTATACATGTTACATTCTATGAACTTCAGAAGGAAGTGCTCTTTGGCATGATGCAAGTACTACAGTAAACATTAACAGTAAATGTAATTAGACTGTACATCATCTTGATTTAATTGTTAAAAAAATAATTTAAGAACATTTTAATAAACATAAACGTACATTTTGAGAGACTGATATACTCACATACCCTGGCTTAGGAGTGAAGTTCATTACTGGCATGGTATGTACAAAACTAACTGATTTGGAGACAATGCCCTTGAGGGAAACAAGCCAGACTACTACAGATCCTTGCACAGGAACTATATACTAGCAGAATATTCAGCTCTATCATACAAGCAGAAGATCAACATACTCTCATCTACTACAGAGTAAGGGGACCACAGAGCACAGACCACAGAGCACAAGGATGAAACTGAAATGGAAACCCAAGAAATAAAACTATGTTGGAAAAAGAGAAAATATTTCCTCCTGTACTTTATAACAAAGAAACTATCAAACACATCACTCCAATATAGTGTCACACTGGGGATTCAGATCTGAAGGATAAAATATATTAAATTTTAAAAAATAGCCTCAGTGTAACAGGGAGCCTGACTTTTATGCTGCACTGTAAATATTACCATCACAGGCTTCCACCACCTTCCGAAAAAAAAAAAAAAACACAGAGAAAAACTCCTATACTTTATAAAATGTGAAAAAAAGAAGAGAAGAGAAGCAAAGCTTTCATGGAGGAGTAGCCTAGTAGTTAAAGCACTGGGCTGTCAACCAGAGAAGCACAGTTCAAATCCTGCTTCTGCTACTTGTGATCTTGGGCGAATTGCTTAATCCTCCAATTAAGTCAGGTACAAATTTAGGGGTCTTTTTACTATGGTGCGCTAACAGATTTAGCGGTCGCTAACGATTAGCACATGCTAAATGATGCACAGCCTATTGTATACCTATGGGTTGCATGGCACTTCATGTACACTAATTCATTAGCTTATTAAATCCATTAGCACACCGTAGTCAAAGGACCCCTTAATTGTAAGTCCTCTGGGGACATGAAAATGCCTAGTGTATCTGAATGTATCTCCCTGTGAGCAATTGCTGAAAAAGGTGTGAGCTAAATCCAAATAAATAAATAAATACTATTCCAATTCCTAGAAATTTAAAACACAATGGTTTCTTTTTTACCTTTGTTGTCTGGACATGTTATTTCTTTAATTGGGTTGGTTCCATTCTCTGCTTCTGAGTTCTTTTCCAAGTTCTCCTTTCTGTTTCTTCTCTCTCCTTATTCCCTTCCTACCCTAAATTTGTCTCTGACATTTCCTGTCATCATTTTCCACTTTTCTTTGCATATCCACTCACAGCTAAGATTTTACTCCTTCCTCCCTTTCTCTCATACTCCAATTAGCCTCACTCTTTTCACCTGCCACTTACTTCCAGCTTTTCATTACTTATTTTTTTTACCCTTTTCCCGGTCCTCCTATTGCCCCCTGACTCTTTCTCCTTCCCCAGCTTCTTATTCCCTTTCTGTTTTTTTCCACTGAATTTCTAGTCCCCCCCATTTCTATATTCTGTACTCACCCCCTCCTAAGTCCTTTATTTGACACTTATTCCTTTACTAGCCCCCTCCCTTTCACTTAGCCTCCTGGTATTCAGACTCTTTCCTCTTTCTCTTATCCCCTACCCGGTTTTCAGTTATCCCTTTGACCTCCTTCCCCAGACCTATTTCAGCACTCAACCTTTCTACAGTCTTCTCTAAACTGCTTCTGTATCCCTTCCTAGTTCTTCAGATCTTTATCACCATCTCTCCACCCCTCCCTCCAGATACATTTTCCCTTATTACCCTACCATCTCCATAGGTTTTCTTACACCTCCCTTATTCCAGATGCTTTTCCCTTCTTATGTATTCCTTCTTTTGCCCCCCCCCCCCCCCCACTTCTCGGTGGTATTTATTTATTTGGATTTTGCTTACACCGTTTCAGTAGTAGCTCAAGGTGTGTTACATTCAGTTACACCTGGCATTTCTCTGTCCCTGGAGGGCTCACAATCTAAGTTTCTACCCAAGGCAATGGATGGTTAAGTGACTTGCCCAAGATCACAAGGAGCAGCAGTGGGATTTGAATTAGCCACCTCTGGATGTCAAGACTGGTGCTCTAACCACTAGGTTGAGCATGGCCGCACAGTTCCCTGCCTCTTGACCTTTCTCATCCCTGGACACAGCTGCTGAAGAAACATGTAATTACAACCCATCTCCTCTGCTGCAGGGCCGGTTTTGTAGTAAGATCCATGACATTGGACAGCAATGGAGCTGGCTGAGATTTGAGGTGCCTAGCCATGAGTGCCCAGTGCTAACAATGACCTTAGTGATTGACACCACTTTTTTGTTGCTATTTGAAATTTTTTTTAAAACAGATGTCGATATTAGTAGGAGAATTTTGCTTAGATATTTAAAACAATGTGATGGAGTGGGGTTTCCAAATTTATAGAAAGAAAGTATACATTGGAAGCAGTTCGTGGCTTCTTGACAATTGACTATTAAAAATGCTAAGAGGCTCGTTTGCCTCCAGTGCTTGGCAATCAGCATAATCACAGCTCCACTGATGCAGTGAAAAACATTTACAATTTGCCACCTTTCACGGACCTAAAAATGTGTCTGCACTCTAAAAGAGTGTATTGCCTCTTCAGTATGTTAAAATGGAACACACAGAACAAAGGAGATAGAATCCACTGTTCCATGCATTTGATTGCTGGGTAGAAGAACCTTTATGCAATGAAAGAAAAAAAACAACAACAAAAAACTCATGGCATATGAGTTCCATTTTCTTTGTGTTGTTTTTTTTCCAGTCAAGGTTGTGTCATGAGAATAAGTGAAATATTGCATTTTTTCACCTATTACAAAGTACAAGACTTGAAAATGACACTGATTTTAGTAAAAAAAAAATGTATTTTTAAGGTGCTCCACCAGAGGGCACTGTTACAGAATAACTGATTCATAAATGCAATATTCTTTCTGAAAATGGAAACATTTATTTCTCTGATTCTTTTAATGAGAAACATTAGTATGGCATATTCTAGTAATGATGGTGTCAATATTCAAAATGATTTAAGTGATCAGGAGAGGCCCATGAACATGCCAGCACAGTGCCTAACTGCTATTCTATGGCAGCATATATAACTTACATACCCCCAAATTCTATATAAGGCGCCTTAACTTGTGGATGCTAATTTGGCTATATGGCCAAATTGCGTGCACAACTTAATTGATTAACAAGCCAATCGGCGCTGATAATTGGTACTTAACCAATTAGCTGCACTAATTGGCTTTAATTAGAATGTATGCGCACAACTTTCTAGGTGTATTCTAATACACAGTCAAAAAGGGGTTGTGGTTGGGTCATGGGTGTTTAAAAAAAACCTATGGGGTCCTTTTCCAAGCTGTGGGGAAAAGGGCCCTGCACTAGCGCCGGGGGCTGTTTTTCCCATGCACCAGGGCCCTTTTTACCACAGCAGGTAAAACCCCCCACAGACACACATGGACATGTGGTAAGAGAACTCTTACTGCTTGGCCATGCGGTGGATAGCCCTTACCGCCACCCATTGAGGTGGCGATAAGGGCTTCCGCGCTAACCTGTTGGTAACCGGGCAGCGCACAGCAATGCTTACTGCCGGGCTACTGCTACCCAATCCATTTTCCGGTGGTTTTCTTTTTGCCCCAGAAATGGCACGCGTTCGGGCAGCACTACCACCGGCTGCCGCATTGGTCCAGCAGTAGTCCTGAAAGAATGAGCAGTAAGCCCGCGTTGGGCTTACCGTAGCTCTGTAAAAGGGCCCCTAAGTCCACTATTATGGAATACACCCAATCTGCGCCTAACTTAGGTGTAGGTATTTAGGCCTGGTTTTAGGTGGCCTAAATGGGTGCACCTAAATTTTAGTCTCAAGAACAGCGTGTCAGCATATGGAAAATCATATTTGGATGAGTGCCACTATATATGATTAATCTTGTATGTTATACATTAACAAACCATCTATGTAAATTTTGGAACTTGTCTTTATTTGATCTTCCAAGTCCCAAAGGTATCACCTTAAAGAAGCTTTTTAATTATTTGCTTGCTTTTTAAGCTGCAACATTTTGGAAAATTCTACCAGTCAGTCTTAGAAATATTACCAACTATACCATCTTTAAGAAAGGTCTGAAGACAAAGATCTATGTGACAAAGAAAAAAATCTGATTTATGGTTGCATTTTGTTTTTCCTTATTAGTAGTAGTATGTTATATTGTTTTTAAGGTTAAAGTATATTTTGTATTATTACTATGTAAATTCCTAGACTACTGTGCTCTGGAATCTTATTGTAATCCGCTGTGAACTATATTAATGGGGAAACAGCAGGCTATAAAGGAACTAACTGTAACTGTGTTCTATAAACCTCACCTATAGCCAATTACTTTACACGTGTATCTGTGATCCACACCCATAATTGCCCATAACTTTGAGCAACCTATATAGAATTTGGGGATTAACTCTATTATCTCGGGTATAAAGCTAGATTGTTGCCTCCAAGGACAGGAAACTAATTAGTGTACCTGTATGTAACTCAGCTTGAGCTACTACTAGAAAAAAATGTTTGCTAAATCCAAAGTTGTGCACATATCTTGAAGACACACCTATATCCTGCCCATGTGTACATCTCCATGCATTTGTGTGCCATGGCACTTATGTATGCCGTTATAGAACATGAGTGCTAATTTTTGGCACATTTACATGCACAAAGGGGCACCTAGTTATAGAATTGCCCTTCACTTGTCTTGCATATCAACATTCTTTGGTTTTGCTTATTTCTTTTGCGTAAGAACAGTGGCAGGCCTGCCAGGTGAGACATAAGAACCCTGGAAAGAGCATTCACAGACTAAATATAACTGAAACCATTACCCCAAATGGAAAAAAAAAAGTCAGAAGTATTGCAAAGGAAACCTGCATATAAGTTCTTAGGTATAGGAATCAAAATTATCTTACCTTTCTCTGTAGGAAACTTGCCTGAGAGGAAAATACCATGAATAATTTTAGTAATATAGCCAATAAATTTGGGTGAATCTGACTTCATAATAACAGGGGAACATGAATCCAGCATGCAATATATCAATTGAGGAGAAGACCAACTTCTGTCAACTGGTGTGCCCAACTGATTGTTGTGAACAGTAGACACTTCAACACCTATCCTATATAATAATTCTCACCTCCAACGTTCTGAGGCTGCCTGGAACCGTGGAAAAGGAAAGTGGAGTAGATAAAAGTGATGTCATTCCTGAAGTGCCACTGATTGGCTGCTATGACATGCTGCAGGACGTTCAATAGACAGGAGTGGAAGTGAACAAAGCAAGTCTATGGTAAGCAAGGAAGCCCATTGGTTAATCTCTGATTCCACTCGCCAAAGCAGCCATCCATTCCTATACACTCAAAAAAAAAAAGGAAACCTAGGAGCTGCTTCTCATTGCCGTTTTTACAGCTGTTCCCACTGGATAAAAGGAGGGGGGGAGACACACAGACCCTGCAACTGGGAGGGGGAGGGGGGACCCTGCAACTGGGAAAAAGGAGGAAGGGATGGAGGGGGGGACCCTGCAACTGGGAAAAAGGGAGGATGGGAGGAGGGGGGACCCTGCAACTAGGAGGAAGGAAGGAAGGGAGGGGGGGACACCCCTGCAAATGAGAGACATACCGAGGGGGATGATCCTGGAACTGGGAGAGAGGGGGGACCCTGGCACATACTCTCATTCTCACACACACACTTGCACCCAGTCTCACTCTCTCTCTGTCACTCACACACACACTCGCACATTCACACTCTCTCAAACATACACACTCTGAGGAAAACCTTGCTAGTGCCCGTTTCCTTTAAAACAGAAACGGGCCTTTTTTACTAGTACTTCAATAATTTGTTGGTAATGAATCTCTAATCCTATCAATCTTAATTTTACTATTCAGCTGAATATGAATAATGGGCATTGAGCTTTAACATAACAAATAATAAAAGAAGCAACATGAAATCAGAGATCAAGTGTTTATTTCAATAGGATTTAGCACAGTAGAGTCACAGATTATTCATTTTCAAATTTAAGTCACTATTCAGCTGAATATGAATAATGTATTTGGGGCACTATTTGGGGCTGGATCCATTTGAAAAATGAATCTTCTATGCAGCCCTACTTGTGGTACATGGGGGGAGGGGTTCCCTGGGATTCACACCATTCAGTAGACTTCTCCTCCACTCTCAGAGTTTTGCGGGAAAATGCATTTGGAAACTAAAGAATTTTTGACAGATAGCATGCAGGTTTCATAACAATCAGCCCTACCTTCATCCAGGTTTGCCATTATTCTAAGCTACCTTTTTTATACACAATGATGCAGACTCTGGGTGGATGGGCCGGGGGGGGGGGGGGGGGGGGGGAGGGAGACTAATAGTAGCAATGTAGTTTGTCCAGTGTCTTCTTCAATATCCTTGACAAACATTAAAATGAGCACTTTTCAAAGAAGCAGTCATAGAAGGGGCACTTCAGACAAGGGTGTCATTCAGGACTGGGCACAGACTGACACTGGTGATTCAGCATGGTGGCCTGTACCATAATGGGAATTGCTTTCCCTTTCTTAGACCAGCATGCTGCTGGCTGATTAGCTTTGATAGATCAGTAGATGTGCTTGGGGATGGACCAGTTGCTTCTTGAGGGAACATCAGTGTTATTGCTGTGTTCAGAGTCCAGAGAAAATGTACTGATGGTGTACTCTCTATTTTGGAGTATGTTGGTGATATCAGCAGCAGCTTTGATTTGTTCTTCTACCACATGGAATTGTTGCATGTGCTCTCCCATAGCTTGTCATATCCACCTGATATCCTTACATCTGTATTTCTCTTCTCTCCGTAGGGGTTGAAACCATTATGTGGATTACTTGGAGATCTAGGGATGGACTTTCGAGTATATGCAGGAACTAGGAGGAAGGAAGGAAGTAGTAGACTGTAAAAGTTCTGTAGTAACCTATGAAACTTTGAAGTCTGTGCTTTGAAAATGAGCCTCAGTGTCTTTAATCTTTTATGTATTTTTATTATTTGTATGTAGCACAAGGTCAACATACCTTTTTTCCATCTGTACAATCTTTTCTATATTCTTTCTTCTTTGTGTTCATACTTTATCTTCACTCACTTGCTCCTTCTCTTTTCAAGTAAAGCAGCACACAGTATTTATTTGGCCACGTAGGCACTGATCTTTGGCTGCTTTCCTGATCATTTAAGGTCTTGTTTAGTGTCATGCGACTTCGTAATGATGACATTGGTGTACCATGGTTATAGTCACTTTAGAATTTTCAGTTTTATAACTGAAAAATGCAAGTTCACTATTGGAGAGGGTTGAACCATAGAGACATTTGGTTCTAACCAATAATCAGAAGTCCTAATTGTAACATACCTTTCTGTTTATAGTATACCTCCCGCGGGAGGTGGTGGAAATGAAAACGGTAACGGAATTCAAACGTGTGGGATAAGCATAAAGGAATCCTGTGCCGAAGGAATGGGTCCTCAGGAGCTTAGTCAAGATCGGGAGGCGGGGCTGGTGGTAGGGAGGCAGGGATAGTGCTGGGAAGACTTATACGGTCTGTGCCAGAGCCGGTGGTGGGAGGCGGGACTGGTGGTTGGGAGGCGGGGATAGTGCTAGGCAGACTTGTACGGTCTGTGCCAGAGCCGGTGGTTGGGAGGCGGGGCTGGTGGTTGGGAGGCGAGGATAGAGCTGGGCAGACTTATATATTCTGTGCCAGAGCCAGTGGTTGGGAGGCGGGGCTGGTGGTTGGGAGGTGGGGATAGTGCTGGGCAGACTTATACGGTCTGTGCCCTGAAGAGCACAGGTACAAATCAAAGTAGGGTATACACAAAAAGTAGCACATATGAGTTATCTTGTTGGGCAGACTGGATGGACCGTGCAGGTCTTTTTCTGCCATCATCTTACTATGTTTATAATATACGTTTTTCCCCCACCTGTGGATATTGAGTTTCTTAAAAGCATTGAAACATTGAGGTGTTGTTTGGCAAGAATTCACGAATGAATGACGGGAACAAATTAGTATTGAACCTAGCAACGACAGAGGTGATGATTGTTGGGAGATTGCCAAGAGTTTGAGATTATGAGCCAGTTCAGGTTTTGGGAGTGACTTTGCCCATATGTGATCATTTGGTGAGTTTGAGAGTGGTGTTGGATTCACAACTGTCTGTGTAACTTCAGCTTTCTAAAGTGATTCATATTTCCATCTTAAGTTGCTGAGCTGTTTGAAACCTATGCTTTCTGTGGTGGATTTTTGGGCTATGGTGCGAAGTATTATGTTAACACGTTTGGGTATTGTAGTATCCGCTGGATTCTATATATTGCGCTGAGATTTTTGTGCTGAAATTGCAGCATATTTCATAAAAATGCACGTAACTTAATTAGTTAACAAGCTAATCAGTACTGATAATTGGATGTTAACAATCAATTATCAGCATTAATTGACATTAATTAGACTTTATGTGCACTAGCCACTAAGCGTATTCTGCAAAGCGGTGTGTGTAAATTCTAATGTGTGCTGCTGAAAAGGGGTGTGGCTATTGGGCATGGAATGGGTGGGTTGTGGGAGTTGCAGAAACTACATGCAGGGTTATAGAATATACCTGCTTTGCGCCTAACGTAGGTGCCGGTATTTACACCAAGTTTTACTTGGCGTAAATGGCCACTCCTAGAGTTAGGCACTGTCACAGCTGCTCAGTGTATTCTATATATCATGCAGAAATTTAGGCTTATTCTATAAAGTATGCCTAAATTAAGGCATTCTGTATTGAATGTGCTTAGGCAAATCTCATTTCAGTGCCAAGTTTTTAGGTGTGATATTTAGAAGCTAGTCCTATATGCTGGTCATACGCAATCTTGCCTTTAGTGCTCAGAAGGTGGTGCAAAATGTGGCTGCTCACATAATAGTTGGAACTAATTGCTTTGAGCATGTTACTCAAGTGCTGTAATCTTTGCTCTAGTTGCCTGTGCATTATCGTGTGGATTTTAGCTTGCTGATCTTGGATTTTAAGTTGTAGTTTGCTCCAATGCCCCAATATTTTCAACATGTGTTCAGGGGCACCCCAACTTAATAGTCCTGACAAAATAGCACCGACAAAAAAGCCTCAACAAATCAGCCCCTAACAAAATAGACCTTGACAAAATGGCCCCTCCCATAAAATAACCCTTGACAAAATAGCCCCCATAACAAAATAGCCCCCTAGAAAAAAAATCACAGAAAAAGATGATAAACTACAAGTGAAATCTTCACTGATAAAGGCTCCTACCATCATTGCATTGTATAAAACATATATAAATAAACAAAATTCTATAGTTACCAACTGGCATTCATGATCTGTTCTGCTGTTTAAGGAAACTATTCTTCCATCAACATGCTAATTAAAAAAACCCAATATTGTCATCATTTTCATAGTGTTACCAACCTTATCGTGTTTGACAAGGTAGGATTATTAGGAAAAAAATGCAGCCTGATCGGGGCCTTTTGTTGGGGGAGCTAATTTGTCAAGGGCTATATTGTGGGGAGGCCGTTTTGACAGGGGCTGTTATGGCGGGAGCTTTTGGAGCTTTTTTGTCGGGGCTGTTTTGACTGGGTATCGTGTTCAGGTTTTATTACCCTCCTCAATGCTTTGTGCTCTGAACAAAAATGTTTTCTTTGCTTACCAGGCAGTTCAGAGGTGCATTATGCCAATTATGAGAAACATTGCTGCATTTTTAATTATTTCTTTTCCCTATGCTTTGCTTTCATGTTCCTTTTACTGTAACCTAGTTAGTAATAAGTGGGATAGAAATGTATTGCATAAATACATTGCCATTCCTGCATCAGTGTGGTGTCTTGTTCCTGACATGCAAGAATTTCAGGAACAAGGTTGCTACCAACAGCAGACTCTCACTCTTATTTTCAAAAGAGGACGCCTATCTTTCGACACAAACCGGGAGATGGGTGTCCTTCTCGCAAGGTCACCCAAATCGGCATAATCGAATGCCGATTTTTTGACACCCTCGACTGCTTTCCGTCGCGGGGATGACCAAAGTTCATGGGGGTGTGTCGGCAGGGTAGCGAAGGCGGTACTGGGGCGTGATTAGGAGATGGTCATCCTCGGCCGATAATAGAAAAAAGAAGGGCGTCCCTGACGAGCACTTGGCCGACTTTACTTGGTCCATTTGTTTTCACGACCAAGCCTCAAAAAGGTGCCCCAACTGACTAGATGACCACCGGAGAGAATTGGGGATGACCTCCCCTTACTCCCCCAGTGGTCACTAACCCCCTCCCACCATAAAAAACAAGTTTAAAAATACTTTTTTGCCAACCTCAAATGCCATACTCAGGTCCATCGCAGCAGTATACAGGTCCCAGGAGCAGTTACTACTACTACTACTACTTATCATTTCTATAGCGCTACTAGACATAAGCAGCGCTGTACACTTGAACATGAAGAGACAGTCCCTGCTCGACAGAGCTTACAATCTAATTAGGACAGACAAACAGGACAAACAAGAGATAAGGGAATGTTAAAGTGAGGATGATAAAATAAGGGTTCTGAACAAGTGAACACAGGTTAGGAGTTAAAAGCAGCATTAAAAAGGTGGGCTTTTAGCTTAGATTTGAAGACGGTCAGAGATGGAGCTTGACGTACTGGCTCAGGAAGTCTATTCCAGGCATAAGGTGCAGCAAGATAAAAGGAACGGAGTCTGGAGTTAGCAGTGGAGGAGAAGAGTGCAGATAAGAGAGATTTACCCAGTGAACGGAGTTCCCGGGGAGGAATGTAGGGAGAGATGAGAGTGGAGAGGTACTGAGGAGCTGCAGAGTGAATGCACTTATAGGTCAATAAGAGGAGTTTGAAGTTTGAACTGTATGTGGAAACGGATAGGAAGCCAGTGAAGTGATTTGAGGAGAGGGCTAATATGAGCATAACGACCCTGGCAGAATATTAGTCATGCAGCAGAATTTTGAACAGATTGAAGAGGGGAGAGATGGCTAAGTGGGAGACCTGTGAGAAGCAAGTTGCAATAGTCTAAGCGAGAGGTGATAAGAGTGTGGATGAGGGTTCTGGTAGTGTGCTCAGAAAGGAAAGGGCTAATTTTGCTGATATTATAGAGAAAGAAACGACAGGTTTTAGCAGTCTGCTGAATATGTGCAGAGAGGGAGGAGTCGAAGATAATCCCAAGGTTACGAGCTGATGAGACAGGAAGGATGAGTGTGTTATCCACAGAAATAGAGAATGGGGGAGGAGGAGAGGTTGGTTTAGGGGGAAAGATAAGAAGCTCAGTCTTGGTCGTGTTTAGTTTCAGATGGCGCTGAGACATCCAGGCAGCAATGTCAGACAGGCAGGCTGATACTTTGGCCTGGATTTTGGCTGAGTTTCTGGTGTGGAGAGGTAGATCTGGGAGTCATCAGTGTAAAGATGATACTGAAAACCATGGGATGAGATCAGAGTACCAAGGGAAGAAGTATAGATAGAGAAGAGAAGATGTCCCAGGACAGATCCCTGAGGTACACCAGCTGACAGTGGGATAGAAATAGAAGAGGATCCACTAGAGTATACACTAAAGGTACGTTGGGAGAGATAAGAAGAAAACCAGGAAAGAACAGAGTCCTGAAATCCAAGTGAGGACAGCGTATCAAGGAGTAGGCTGTGATCAACAGTGTCAAAAGCAGCAGATAAATCGAGAAGGATGAGGATAGAATAGAGACCTTTGGATTTGGCTAGGAACAGATCATTGGAGACTTTAGCAAGCGCTGTTTCAGTTGAATGAAGGGAGCGAAAGCCAGATTGAAGTGGATCAAGAATAACTTGAGATGAAAGAAAGTCAAGGCAATGGCAGTGAACAGCACGTTCAAGTATCTTGGATAGGAAAGGAAGGTGGGAGATGGGGCGATAGTTGGAAGGACAGGTAGGGTCCAATGAAGGTTTTTTAAGGAGTGGTGTGACTACGGCATGTTTGAAGGCATCAGGAACAGTCGCAGTGGACAATGAAAGATTGAGGATATGACAGATAAACGGGATGACAGTAGGAGAGATAGTGTTAAGTAGATGGGTGGGATTAGGATCAGAGGAACAGGTAGTTAGTTTCGAGGAAGAAAGAAGATGTGTATTTTCCTCTTCAGTGATTTCAGAAAAGGAAGAAAAGGAGGCAGGGGTTGGAGGGTTGAGAGAATGGACTAAGGGAAGGAGAGGTGGAGGTGACCTGGTTAAGAATTCAAGTTTAATCTTGTGAACCTTATCATGAAAGAGCTCAGCCAGAGTCTGGGGGGAAAGTGAAGGGGAGGTTGGAGGGGAAGGCACTTTGAGGAGAGAGTTCAGTGTGGCAAAGAGATGACGAGGGTTTGAGTCAAGAGAATTAGTGAACTGGATACAATAGTCCTGTTTGGCAAGTAAAAGAGCAGACTGGAAGGAGGTCAGCAAGAATTTGAAATGTATGAAGTCAGCATGGGCACGGGATTTCAGCCACAGGCATTTGGCAGAGTGGGCACAGGAACGTAGGTAGCGGATTCTTGAGGTCAGCCAAGATTGGGGTTTGGTACGTTTTACAGAACGGGGAATGAGAGGAGCGAGAGTATCCAGAGCAGAGGAGAGAATAGTATTATAGGAAGAGACAGCCTCATTGACAGACTTGGATAACACAGTGGTAGAGAAGATATTTGAAACATTGGAGGACAGAGTAGAAGGGTCAATAGCCTGAAGATTCCTAAATGTATTGGTTAAGATTGGACAGGACTGGGGAGGAGGGTGTTTAAGTGTGAAAGTTATCAGATGATGGTCAGAGAAGTTGCTCAGCCGTGTGTGAGGCCTACATGAAGCTGGAGTGGAGGAGCAGAAAGGGGTTCAACACAAGCTCCTTTCCCATCTTCTACTGAAAGAAAAGCTCTGTAGCCATTTTCCTGCCCATCTCCACAGCACCATTCCTGGCCCTGGCTTCCTCCCTGCATGGTGTCCGTAATGCAGCTTTGGGCTTGCTCAGTCAGTCCAGCGCTCAGCTTTTCTCTGGTGTTGGGGGATCTCTGCAGCTCGCATAACTCTAACACCAGCTCTGAGCTGGCATAGGATTTCAGCTGCAAGAGCGCCCTTGTTTGATGTGCATGCTGCTGAACATTGGGGAGGAATAGAGAGAGACTGGATTAGCATGCATTTGCATGCTAATTGCGCTGGGAGCCAGCGAGCTTGATTTGCATGCTCGCCAGCTCAAAGCATACAATGCAAGTGAATGCGGACACTAGTCTGGCACTATTATCCTCTAGCATCCACATTTGTAACTGAGCATCGGGTTATGAGAGCTGTGAGCTTCAGATGAGCAGCTGACTGAACTTTGTGTAAGCTAAGTGGATGAGAGTTATATAATTGCTTCTATTCCTGCTCCCGTTCCTGCTGACATTAAAACATGGAGATTTCTGGTTTGATTTATGTCTTTCTATTTTTGAAAACTAAAGATTAATTTTTTGATATAAGATTATTTTCACTGAGAGCAAGATGGATGTAGGCTGGTAGGTTATGGAGAGCTTTTTTTTGGCTTTCCCTGGTGGTATTAAGATCTTTTTCTCCATGAGTGCTTTTTTAAATTTAAACAGTTTTTGTTTTTTTTAGGATTGTGGAGGTCTGATGATTGTTTAGATCCCCATAAGTGCCTGGTTGCATATGTTATATAAGGCATGGGACTCTGAAGACCTTGCTATTAATTTTTGCTTGATATTTCTTTAATTTTTTTCGTTAATATTTTGATTTTTGAAATCAATAGATCTGATTTAATAACTATTATGTCCTCATCTATCCTGCTCTAATTACAATAGATAGTTTTTGTATGGGATACCCATTCTCACCCAAAGCATATAATATTGCTTAAAATGCTCACATAACACTTCATTCACAATACAGAATAACTCAGTTACTCTCACATCTACATGTAACAATTCTGTGATCATACAGGGACAACATGGGCAGCTAGGAGTAACTTGATCAATACATATTTCAAGAAGGAATGGTGTAAGTGATATGTGTTCAACAGCTGGTGCACTAGAGGCTTCTTTGTAGTTGTATTACCTAATGCTAGAGTGAATTATACTTGCTAATATAGCTGTGCATTACACTATTTGTGTCTTTTTATAACTATACAATCCTAGAGATACATGCTGTGTGTTTGAGAAAATGAGAGGTGACGTGGAATGGGCTTTGCAACCAGGAAGATATTTGATTGTATTCTAATTAAACTGCTTTCTACAGCCAGGTACTAGATAGTATAAAAATAAACATGGCAATACAAGGATAAATTACCTTAAAATAGGGTGAGAGATGTCTGGTGAATTAGAACTGCAGATTTTATTAAAAAGTTATATATATTCAACTTGATCGGTTATTTCAGCTACATAGAAGTAATCAATAGAAATCAAACAAAATAAAACATGGAAAAGAAAATAAGATGATACCTTTTTTATTGGACATAAATTAATACATTTCTTGATTAGCTTTCGAAGGTTGCCCTTCTTCCTCAGATCGGAAATAAGCACGGCTACCATACCTAGCTACATAGAAGGATGTACATCCGTTACCCACCAACAGATGGTGTCAGAGACTACTTTATGTCTTATAAATGGAACGTCTGACTGTTCTTTGTTGGTCTGAGATGCATCCTGGACTGGTCTGGCCAAAAATCCAACTTTATTTACATCATTTCTCATGTTTGGACTGATTTGCTGGACTGAGGGGGTTTGGGTGGGGAAATAAGAGGATTGGAGTTGGCAGGGGGGTTGGGTTGGGAGGGTAGAGTTTGTTGTTGGTTTCTCATGTAAGATATGTTGTGAATGTTTATGCTGTTCTGGAAAACAAAAATCTTCTTTTCAATAAACTTTTCAGTGAAAAAAAAATAGAATGAGAGATGGTTTGACAATATCAGGGTAGCCAAGTATTTGTTTTAAATATGCGTGGTTTGAACCCTGTAGAAAAAAGTGACACTGGCTCTTTACAAATGACATTTGTAGGCCGTTCTAATGCCTCAGTAGCAATGCTATGTGCCTCCATGCAAGAAGCATGAGTTTGATTCTTTAACCAGCGTGGTTTGGAGGAACCTGAGCAACCCCAGAAGAAAAGCAGTATCAGTCATCACTTTAAAACATCAATTAGTACTCAAACAGAGAGTATATGTGTACCATATTCCAGAAGATACTAGGGTCTATGGATACTGCTGAAAGATTGCCTTTGTAATGACTGAGCTAGAGAAAAAAGAAAATCATAAAATGAGAAAAAACAATCTTTAGAAAGTTGCAAATGAAGGCTCATGGACACACAGCTGCAGAAAATTGTTCCCACTACTACTACTACTACTATTTAGCATTTCTATAGCGCTACAAGGCATACGCAGCGCTGTACAAACATAGAAGAAAGACAGTCCCTGCTCAAAGAGCTTACAATCTAATACAACTGTGCTGCGAGACCCAAGGAGCAAAAAGGAAACTGATGGGTTACAATAAGGGAAGAGTTAAAGTTGGTTTCTTACTACAAGATTTCACAAGCTTCTCAAAATATAACACACTTAACATGTCAATATCATTCCCAATGGATGTAATGGGTACATTCTGACCTGAACCAACCAGGTCTTCTTTCCTATCTTTCAGCTCTTATGTCTCCCTACACCCCCATTAGGATTCTTTGCTCAGCCCTCTCATCCCGACTGACCCTGTCTCCTTTGTACTGCTCCCCCCTGTCCTGGTGGTCTAGTGGCCCCTCCCCCATAATTCTTGTGATGGGGAGGTAATAGCACTCACTCCTCTTCCAGCACCACCTCCAAAATGGCGGTGCCCTTCCTTGCCCACTGCATCCTGGGATGCCCTGGGTGGGGTTTCCTTACCCTTGTGTCGGGAGGGGTCGAGGGGCTGGAGGTCTGCTGGACCTCCATTCCCCCCGTGTTACTGTCTGGAGGGGAGGGCTTGGGTGGGCACTAGGCTACCAGGGCCTTGGCAATGGGGGGGGGGGGGGTCCCATGGATGTCTATCTCCTATGTTTTCATATGTATTTATATTATTTTTTATATTTTTAGTTGTCTTAATAAATTACGTTCGTAACGATCTGCTCTGTACTTTTTCCATCTTGGAGCTTGCAGACCGTCTGCCTTTGTGCTTTCTTGGTATCTCCTATGTTTGACAGGTCTAGGATTTTGACAGCTCAGGCACAATCATCTTGCACTTTCCTCAGATGATCAGCATTAATAATGCACTTAAATTTGCATGTTATTAGCATTGACCATTGGGGAGTTAATTCCCCATACTGTTCTAGCGCTATTTATAGGGCACTGTTTCCGAACAGCATGGGGAATTGATCATCGGGACCTCAGATTGTGAGCCCACTAGGAACAGAGAAAGTACCTGTATGTCATATGTAAACCGCTTTGGTTGTACTACAGAGAGGCAGTACATCAAGAATCTAATAAACTAAACCAATAAACTAAGGGATTGATATTCAAAGTGATTTAAATGGCCAGGAGCAGCTCCTGCCCTTTTAAATCACTTGAGTGGAGATATTCAGCAGTACTTGACCAGATAGTGCTATGGAAAATATCCCCTCTAATTGCCTTTGCCGAAACCAGCTAATTTGTGGGCATTCCAGGGGTGGAGTTAGGGCATAGTGGAAACTTAATGGCAATTTCTAGTTCACTAACCGGCTAAGCAACTGCATAAAGGGATTCTTTTACAAAGCCACACTAGCGATTCCAGTGCAGCAAATGAGAGGAAACCCATAGGAATTGAATGGGCTTCCTCTCATTCGCCGCACCGGTAATCGCTAGTAAAAGGGGCCCAAGGTTAGGACAGCAAAACAGACTGGGCACTGGTCTGATTATTGGCTGGTGTCCACTTAACTTCCATTTAATGATATAAGCTGTGCATGCCCCAGCACTAAATATCTGGGGTTACTTTAGCCCATGGTCGGAAGCGGCTTACCAGATGCTTACTGCTGTGAGCTGAATATCGACCCCTAAGTGTTTTATGACAGTTGTCTTTTTGTTTCTTGGTATACTTGCTTTTCTGTAGTATAATCAAAGCAGTTTTTACATATTACATACAGATACTGTGTTTTCTCTGTCCCTAGTGAGCTCACAATCTAAACTTTTATACCTGGAACAATGTAGGGTTAAGAGAGTCATAAGGAGCCACAGTGGGAATCAAACTCAGGGGTCCTTTTACAAAGCATTGGTAAGCCCAATGCAGGCTTACCACATGCTAACCCGGAACTAATACCTGCCTAATGCTATTTTATAGCATGGCGTTAACACGCAGTAATCGGGCATCATTGTGCCAGGTTACCATGGGAGCCCTTACCGCCACCTCAATGGGTGGTGGTAAGTGCTCCCCCCCCCAATGGCCATTTCTTTTGGGGGCTTTTTACCCACAGCGGTAAAAAGGGCGCTGGCGCATGGGAAAAATGGCCTCCACTGCTGCCGCAGGACCCTTTTTACTGCAGCTTAGTAAAAGGACCCTGCAGTTCTCAGTCCACTGCGCTAACCATTAGGCTACTCCTCCACTCCAAACACGATTTAACCTTAAGAGGCAAGAATTGGTTGAATCAAACCCTGTAAGATTATCAACAGAGAACGATACTGTCGTTTTAGTGTTGGAACAGGTGTGCTGTCTGAACATTTCAAACATCAATTCACCACATCCTTTGTCGTGGGACAATTTCAGTTTAAGAATTATGCTTAAGGGGGGGTTTTGCGATGCAAAAGACCAAGTGTGTCACGGCTGCATAAATCAAGCCAAGTAAAATCACTGGAAAGGTCATTTGTTTGTATTAGAGCTCCAGAGGGTATGGAAGTAAGACGATTGTTTTAAATGATGCCTTAAGAGGGCAATTTGTCCTGAGAAGTCCATTAAGAGATATCCACTGCACAGGAATATATATTTGTGCTTGGGCACAGCCCCAATGATAAGGTCTTTTAGCTTTCAGCAGTAATTATAAATCCATTTCAGATCTTCTAAGATTAACAGCACTTATTCATTTTGAGGAGGTATGCTGATATATTTGCAGCTGCAGGACATTGAAAGTCACTACTAGAAAATCAATGTGCAGATATGGTTTATGTAAGCATCATTCATATGACTGTAGCCATTGTCCAGGGCTGCTGGGAAAGTAAGGGATCTATAAAATTGAAAATTCTGCGATTTTACGAGCTTCTTAAACTTTCTTGAACTTTTCCCTTTTTTCTATAATTCTATTTACATGCTTTCTGCAATATTATTTCTTATTTTCATACTATGTGTATCAGAGCAGGCTCCAGGCTGCTGTTTCTCATTGCAGATGCCTCAGACCTCAAAGCAGATGCAATATATCTGATAACAAAGACATCTAAAAACATTAACTTAAAAAGAAATATTTTCACAGGCTATTCAAAGATAAATGTTGGCTGTTTTGAATTGATATCTGCCTACAGAGGAAAGGTTTGTCTTTTTACAGAATTTACTAAAGGCTAGCTCGAGTTATCTGCAGCAGGTCCCATTTTATTCCTATTGGCTCTGCTGTAGATAACTCAAGCTAATCTTTACTAAAAGACCCCCATTGATTTGTAAGAGGGTTAAAATAGATGGCATGAAAAAAATATGGCATGATTTCATGAAGTTGGATGAGTAATGTAGAATTTGTTAGCTAAGATTTAGCTTTATCTTTTTTTTATAAAAATTCTTATAGACTGCATATACCACATATAGGACCCCTTTTACTAAAGTGCAGTAGCGATTCCCATGCGGCAAAAGCGACAAAGCCCATTCAAATGGGCTGCATCGCATTTGGCATACTGTGAATCACTAGCACGGTTTAGTAAAAGGGGCCCATAGTCAATAAACAGCATCTCAACACACAAATTAATACATTTAAAATAAAAGAAATCCAGCATCCCAAGAATCCCTAACAGGTCACTTAATTCTACAAAGGATTAAACTACTTCTCATTTTTTATTCAGTCTGGATTCTCTAGGTAGCACCCCATTAACCCCTTAATGGGTTTAACCTGAAAAGAGCCACTGCCCCGAGTTACATGACAGACTTGATCGACATACCAATTAGAAATATATCCGAATCAACACGATCTTATCTAAATCTGCACTACCCAAGCTGCAAAGGACTTAAATACAAAACAATTTACGCATCTAGTTTTTCCTACATAAGCACACAACTGTGGAACGTATTACCAAAAGCCTTGAAAACGAAGTATGACCACCCAAACTTCCAGAAATCACTAAAAACCAACCTGTTTAAAAAGGCATACCCTACCAATCCAACTTAAATGCCCAATCTCTGCAACACAACCAAGCTAAAGCACGTAATGGACATAACACAACTCTTCCATTCTCCGATTCCCTAATGTGGCTGTGCCACATGAACTTGATCTTACCACAACATCACCCTGTATTTGTTCACACTGGAGCCTGCAAAGTCCTCTACGGTACTATGTAAGCCACATTGAGCCTACAAATAGGTGGGAAAATGTGGGATACAAATGTAACAAATAAATAAATATATAGAGAGAGTATTCAATCAAATAGGTGCCATAATGGAGAACATCCTAGATCCAAACCTCTCTTCTTTCTTTTAAAGTAGGGACTTTCAACAAGATATCCTGACTCAATCTCAAAGTTCTTCCTGAAATATATCTTTGTAATCTAGCATGCAAATAACCAGGACTATCATTCTTCAAGGCCTTAAAAGTGAACCAAAAGATCTTTAATTTTTACTCTTGACAATGTTGGAAGCCAATAAAGTTCCATCAAAATTGAGGATGTAATCTCATGTCTTCATCTACCCCAAAGGATTTGTGCAACCATGTTACGCACCAACTGTTATTGCCAAACTAATATCTTGGAAGCTGTGGAGGGGCATAATCGAAAGGGATGCACAAGTTTTTCTGAGGATGTCCTCACAGGACGTCCCCGTGAAGGGGCAGGGAAACCCGTATTATCGAAACAAGATGGACGTCCATCTTTCGTTTCAATAATGCGGTCGGAACGCCCAAATCTGGAAATTTAGGTCGACCTTAGAGATGGTCGTCCTTAGACTTGGTCGTTTCTGATTTTCGGCGATAATGGATACTGAGGACGCCCATCTCAGAAATGACCAAATCCAAGCCCTTTGGTCATGGGAGGAGCCAGCATTCGTAGTGTACTGGTCCCCCTCACATGCCAGGACACCAACTGGGCACCCTAGGGGGCACTGCAGTGGACTTCAGAAATTGCTCCCAGGTGCATAGATCCCTTACCGTGTATGCTGAGCCTCTCAAAACCCACTACCCACAACTGTACACCACTACCATAGCCCTTACAGGTGAAGGGGAGCACCTAGATGTGGGTACAGTGGGTTTCTGGTGGGTTTTGGAGGGCTCACATTTACCACCACACGTGTAACAGGTAGGGGGGATGGGCCTGGGTCCACCTGTCTGAAGTGCACTGCACCCACTAAAACTGCTCCAGGGACCTGAATATTGCTGCGATGGACCTGAGTATGACATTTGAGGCTGGTACAGAGGCTGGCAAAAAATATTTTTAAAGAATTTTTTTGAGGGTGGGAGGGGGGTTAATGACCACTGGTGTAGTAAGGGGATGTCATCCCCGATTCCCTCCGGTGATCATCTGGTCAGTTCAGGCACCTTTTCGTGGCTTGGCCGTAACAAAAAAAGGGCCAAGTAAAGTCGTCCAAGTACTCGTCAGGGATGCCCTTCTTTTTTCGATTATGGGTTGAGGACGCCCATGTGTTAGGTACGCCTAAGTCCCGCCTTCGCTACACCTCTGACACGACCCCAGGAACTTTGGTTGTCCCCGCGATGGAAAGCAGTTGGGGATGCCCAAAATCAGCTTTCGATTATGCCGATTTGGGCGACACTGTGAGAAAGACGCCTATCTTGCGATTTGTCTCAAAAGATGGGCGTCCTTCTCTTTCGAAAATAAGCCTGCTAGTAATCCAGCTTTGGAGTAAAACAATAATGATAGGATGATACAAACAACTGCTCTAAACATGCCTGTGATGACAAATAGGATTTCAACCCTCAGAGCCACTGTAACTTCCCATGTGTAACAAAATTAAAACTGGGATAAATCAAACTCCCAGATCTCTGACACTCCCTTGTAGAATAGTTACTGTAACACCACTCAAACGTAGATTCCCATTTCTATTGATTCTCAGTACTTCACTACAACCCCATTTGCCCTTAAACCAACAAATAATATTTTTCAGCCCTAGAGTAATTTGGCTCATTGCAGAAGGGCATAGGTCTTTCACAGGGATACAGTAATCATCTGCATAAATATAGCACTTCCAACCATAATAACTCTCTCTCAGGGCTGTATAAAGATGTTAAGCAGCAGTGATGATTGTGGCCCCTCTATTTCACAAACCTTCCAGCTCAAAAAATCCCCCTGCAGTTCAACTCTGATCTGTCATTCAAACAAAAATGATACACCCAATCCAACATTGACATACAGTTCAATAAGAGGTTCTTTTACCAAGCTGTGGTAGAAAGGCCCTGTACTAGTGGAGAGGGGTCATTTTTGCTGCGTGCTGTGGCCCTTTTTAAATAGCCATGGCCATGCAGTAAGATTGCTTTTATTGCTTGGCCGTGTGGGGGGGGGGGGGGGGGGGAAGCACTTACCGCCATCCATTGAGGTGGCGGTAAGGGCTCCTGTGCTTAACTGGCTGTAAGTGGGTAGCATGTGGCGCTGCCAAATTACTGCCGGGTTAGCGCTGTGCTAAAAAATATGGACTGAATTTCCTTAGCGCGGGAAATGATGCTTGCTGGAGCTGGAACTACCACCAGCGTCATATTGGGCCGGCAGTTGCTCCAGATTATTATGCGGTAAGCCCGCATTGGGCTTACCGCTGCTTTGTAAAAGGGTCCCTGTTTATTGCACTAGATCAAAAGCTGCTGACAAGTCTAATAGGACCAGCAGCACTTCTTCTCCTTTAGCCAGATACCATAATATATTTTACAGTCACTTTACAATTTGAGGGGCATTTTTGAAAGAATGTCCAAGTCAGAATAGGGATGTCCTGCTCATCATAACGTCCAAACAAAACCCATCCATCTCACAGCAATTTTCAAACAGGAAAGACATCCAGATTTCCTGTTCAAAAATACTTGAGAAGGACGCTCTTATGCTGGAGATGTCGATTTTGAACAACATTTACAAACCGAAATGTTTAAATTATGAAAAGGGAAAACAGGGCACAGAGACTTCTGTCTAGCAGCATTTGTTATTAAAATGGCCACACAGACACCCTTGCAGAACAGAGGATTAGTCTAGTAGTTTGTGCAGTGGATGGTAAACCAAGAGGCACAGGTAAAACTCCCACTGTAGCGCCTTTTGTTTTTGATTGTTTGTTTGTGTTCCCTCCAGGAACAGAAAAATACCTACAGTACCTGAATGTACACCACTTCAATAGCCTTCTAACTTACAGGTGTCTTATATCTTTAGGTACAGTAAGTATTTTTCTGTTTGTGGAGGGAACCCCAGAAATTTTTTTTAACTAAAGTTACAGTGGAATTTGAACCCGTGTCCCTTGGTTTAAGGCCTATTGCATTAACTAATAGTCTACTCCTCTGACTTGCTGCTTTGTTCAGAATGGCTATAATACCTGTAGCTGACACAGAGCCTGGTTTTTCTTTCCAGGTTCACTTGCCGGGGAGAGGGAGGTGGACAGCAACCACTGGGGGATTAAAGAGGGGTCATACCATAATCCCTCCAGTGGCCAGCTGCTCAGTCAGAGCACCTTTTCTTTATTTTTAACTTGGATGTGACTGAAACAGGTCTAGATAAAAAATGTTCTTTTTTTTTTAAGACATGGACATTTCTTCTTATTCGAAAATTCCTGTTGGACGTCCTTTGGTGGGCCTAGTAAGATGGATGTCCTTTGGCAGTTCTGTGAGAAACATGTCCTTGTTACTGTATTTTACACTTATGTTGTTCCTTATATTTTCCGTACCTGGATATCCGCAACTACTTGCACTGTACTTGCGGAACAATCAGGTACATCAGAGAAGTCCATTATAGTAATAAGAACGTCTTTCTCGTAGAACCGGTGAAGGACATTGATATGACAAATTGGCAAGTACAGTGAATGTTTTAGGGATGTCTTTTCGCAGTTCTGGAAGATGGGCGTCCTTTTTACTATACTTTGGGCATCCTTGATTTGGGTGTTTTGCACTGTGTTAATGGAATGTCTAAGGACGTCCATATTATTTTTCGATTATACCTACCTGATTTTGGCCGACTTCGCGAGGGCGTCCTAATTCATACTTGGATGACCTTTCGAAAATGCCCCTCTAAGGGGTCCTTTTACCAAGCCACACTAGAAATTGGTTGGCGCTGCAATTAGCGTGTGGGTTTGGTGCGTGCTCCGGACACTTTCTAACGTGACTGAAAAATGTTTTTTTTTCCAATTGTTACATGCTAGTATACAGTACCAGCTCCCTTTTTCCCCCCTAACTGCCAAAAATGCTCCATATCATACCATACTGCTGAAATCAGGAGCTGCTGCTAAGCTGGTGCTTCAGTGCAGCACTGTCACTGCTGTGAGTAGGAGAGAAAGTAGGAGCCAGCTCTGTGGCTCACTGGTGCTTTCATGGAGCAAATGCCAGTACTGTGGACATTCTCAGTATTTGAGGCCAGCATGATGCTGTTCTCACAAGATCAACATCAGCCCCATCTAGCCTAACAAAATGGGCTGTGTGCCATGCTAAACAAGAGACAGACCAGTGAGCCATAGTGCCAGCTCCTGCTTCTTCCCCTGCTCACAGCAGCGACAATGCTGGTGGTGACCACATCCTTCATTGCATCTGATCTATTAGTCCACCATCCAGCAAGACTCAGCTAATAGAGATGCTCTCACCATATACATAGCAGCAGCACTCCTCTCAGCTGCTCCTTGATCTGGCCTTCCACTGTCCATAGATCTGTTGCAGTTGTGGTGCAGAGGGAAAGTGCTGGCAGGGTTCCCCAGGCTCTGTTGGCCAAATAACAGCAAGAACCAGAGATTATTGTCCTGTGGACATCTTATTTGCTCTCTGCTGTGATCCTCCATCTGTTGTGCAACCAGGAGACAGCATGGGGGAGAGAACTTGAGGTGAGTGAGTGAGTGCAGCCAGCTTGGAGGTGTATGGGGGAGATAACTTGTGGTGGGTGAGTAAAGCCAGGACAGAGCTTGGGGGTGTATGGAGGAGACAGCTTGTAGAAGGACCCCTAATTTAGACTGAATGCACCCATTCGTAAGATCCTCAGTTGGACTGTGTCATGGCTTCATTGGATTGTGAAGGTAAGAGTATAGCCTATAATTGTTCCTCACTTCAATTGCCATGGTTTGATTGATTTTATTCTCTCTTTACCAATGAAGGTTAGTTTAAGGAGACCAGAATGTTTGAAATACTTAGTAAGAGATAAAATTGATGAGGAAGATTTTTGGTCTCGGGATAAAACTAATTTGGATGAAGTAGCCAGCCATGATCCATTCCAAATGTTAAATGGAACAGAACAACCAGTAACGTTATTAATCAAATTGCACATTTGCATTTAAAAACAATTCAAAGAAAGGCTTCTAAACCTTGGTACTGTATATGGACCAGCTTCTTGATTTGAAACGTGCTTGCTACTGTTTAGAACAGAGATGGCAGTCATCTTATGATTTGGTTGATAAAAATGAGTGGAAGCTAGCAGTTAAAAAGTATAAGAATGCCCTGTTAAATGCCAGGAACAACTATTATTCTAATCTTATTGGCTTAGGCCCAGTAAATGAAAGAGTGTTTTTCCGACTAGAAAACTGCTTGCTTCTCAAATCACTAGAGATAAGATGGCACTTCGTCCTTCAGAATCAGAACTAGCAACAGTTTTAGATATATGTAAAGTGATTATCACAAAAAACTGTTCTTTTACTCAAACTGTGTCTGTTCTTTGACTCCTACTCTGTCTGTTACTGAAGAGGATTACATCTATGCTGATGTGCAAATTTGCTTTTTCCAACTGTATTCTGGATTCATGGCCATCTTCCCTTTTTATCAAGCCCACCTGTGGTGATTGTAAGTAGGATTACTATACTTCTTGGGACATTATTGAACTTTTGGTTCTTATCAAACTGTCTCTGAGTTCTTGATTAGTTATCTAAACATACATGATCTCTTGCATCCTACAGAGTCTGGATTTTGAAGCCATAATAGCATAAAGACTATGGAGCCCATTTGCTAAAGGGAAGTCAGCACTTAACATGTGGTTAACGCACAGAAACAGATTACCATGTGACCACGTTAAGAGGTTTGCCTTTTTCTGCGTGTTAAACCGTGCATTATTGTTTTTTTCAGAAATTTTCTCTTGGGGCGTGGCATGGGCAGAGAGTGGGTGTGGAAGCATTAGCCAGCTAGCCCATTACACTTACCATGCTGTAACTGGCTAACACAGATTTAACATGGGACCACTTAATACCTCCTAAATACGAGGCACTAAATGCTTCTGCATTAACCAGGAGCAGGTACCACACGTTAATCTGAAAGTTAATGCTCAACCTGCAATACAAAATAGTGGGAATGCCCCTTCTTTTTTTTTTTTTGGTGTACTCTTTTTATTGAAGACATGTTTTCTTAAGTAAACACAACATACAATTTAATAAGTGGAGGAGTGGCCTAAGAGGGACTGGAGAAATGGCCAAGTGGTTAGAGCACCAGCCTCAACATCCAAAGGTGGGAGGCTCCAACCCCACCACTGGTCCCTGTGATCCTGAGTAAATCACTTAACCCTCCATTACCTCAGGTACAAAATTAGATTGTGAGCCCTCTCTGAGACAGAGAAATACCCAGTGTACCTGAATGTAATTCACCCTGAGCTACTACAAAAAAAAGGTGTGAGTAAAATCAAAATATTTAAATAAATTATAGCAAAACAGGATAGATGTGATGGTTCACAGGCTGCTTAGTTAAAATCCAGATAAATAATTAAGGTGGTTAAATTAGAGCTACCTGAGCCAAGCTGCTGATAGTAGCACAATATGAATCCAATGGTACCCAGGTTTTTAATGAAGATTGGAGAGTGTTGCAAAGCAGCTTCATACTTTCTTATTACACCAAGATGGCTCCACCATTCCACAAAGTTTAACTGTGAGTTGTCTTTCCAGTTGCATTGGTAATAATACCTCTTCTTGATGCAGCATTCATTTTCAGCTTGCCACGCATTAAAATTCTCTTCTATAGGACAAAATTCTATATATGTAAGCCACATTGAACCTGCTATACAGTGGGAAATGTGGAATACAAATGCAATAAATAAATAAATAAATAATCAGTGCCAGAAAAATAAGCGCTAAGCGCTATTCTGTAAATGGTGCTCCAAGTTGGGCACCATTTGTAGAATAGCACCTAGCACTGGGGGGATCTATGCCTAACTTTTAGGTGAAGGATTTACAGCAAGTGAAACCTGGTGTAAGTGAGGCATATTCTGCAACAGTGCACGCAAATTCTTAGAATGCCCATGACCCGCTCATGCTCCTCCCATGGCCATGCTCTCTTTTCAGATATGCGCACTATAATTTATACAAATGTCTTTATAGAATATGCCTAGCAAGATGCACATGTAAATTGTAGCTGTTGCAGTTTAGCACCGATAATTGATTATTACCACGCAAGTATCAGCACTAATTGGTTCGTTATGCAATTAAATTGCGCACGGAATTGCACACGTGCCCAAATTTCCACCTGCAATTTTGAGCAATATATAGAATTAGGCCAATAGCGTGTTAAACCTAAAAAAAGGCGGCCCCTATCAGGCTTATTTTTGAAAGAGAAGGACGCCCATCTTTCGACATAAATCGGAAGATGGGTGTCCTTCTCACAGGTTCGTCCAAATTGGTATAATCGAAAGCCGATTTTGGACGTCCCCAACTGCTTTCTGGCGCAGGGATGGTCAAAGTTCAATGGGGCGTATCGGAGGCGTAGCGAAGGGGCGTGCCTAACACTTGGATGTCCTCGACCCATGGACGTCCCTGACGAACACTTGGACAACTTTACCTGGTCGTGTTTTTCTTACAACCAAACCAACCAGGACTGGAGCCACCAAAAATGTATAGATATATCTTAGTGTCACAGACCAATAGAAGCCCCGGAAAAAACTGCCGAACTCACACAATGGCGACGGGAAAACCGCCCAAAAAACCGCATCCCGCGGCCGGCGAAATTTTCCCGCCGCCGCTGGTGAAAACCTGCCCAATTGGGCGGTAAAACCGCCCACCTGGCAACTTTGCTGCTCAGCAGTCTCCCTGGCAACTCACCCCCACTAGAGGAACATCTGACATCACTCAACCAATCAGCTTGTCAGCTGAAGACTGTTTTTTTTTCTCTGATCTGTTTGGTTTAGAATCTTGGCTGTCCCTTCCTCCCATAGAAGTTACTGCAAAACTTTCTACACAGAGAATTTCAAAGTCAATTTTAACCTGACCTGTACCCAAAACAGTAAGAAACATTTTATAGTACAATCCCCACCAAAACATGGTTTATTTCTTGAAAAATAAATCCATTTTTAAGAAACATCTCATACTTTCTTCAACTAACTCTATTAAAAATTCCCAAACTAACTTTAAACCTTTTCCAGCCAGCAGCATCCACCAAAACCCTGGAACAGCTCCCCCCCAGAGCCCCAGGAACAAAAACATTTAATATATGATACCATATATTACACAAATCCCACCACAAACCCACTGTACCCACATCTAGGTGCCCCCTTCACCCGTAAGGGCTACGGTAGTGGTGTACAGTTGTGGGTAGTGGGTTTTGGGGGGGGGGGTTATGGGGGTTGTGGGGGGCTCAGCACACAAGGCAAGGGAGCTATGTACCTGGGAGCAATTTAAGAAGTCCACTGCAGTGCCCTGGAACAGCTCCCCTCCAGAGCCCCAGGAACAAAAACATTTAATATATGATACCATATATTACACAAATCCCACCACAAACCCACTGTACCCACATCTAGGTGCCCCCTTCACCCGTAAGGGCTACGGTAGTGGTGTACAGTTGTGGGTAGTGGGTTTTGGGGGGGTTATGGGGGTTGTGGGGGGCTCAGCACACAAGGCAAGGGAGCTATGTACCTGGGAGCAATTTAAGAAGTCCACTGCAGTGCCCTGGAACAGCTCCCCTCCAGAGCCCCAGGAACAAAAACATTTAATATATGATACCATATATTACACAAATCCCACCACAAACCCACTGTACCCACATCTAGGTGCCCCCTTCACCCGTAAGGGCTACGGTAGTGGTGTACAGTTGTGGGTAGTGGGTTTTGGGGGGGTTATGGGGGTTGTGGGGGGCTCAGCACACAAGGCAAGGGAGCTATGTACCTGGGAGCAATTTAAGAAGTCCACTGCAGTGCCCCCTAGGGTGCCCGGTTGGTGTCCTGGCATGTGAGGGGGACCAGTGCACTACAAATGCTGGCTCCTCCCACGACCAAATGGCTTGCATTTGGTCATTTCTGAGATGGACGTCCTTGGTTTCGATTAGCGCCGAAAATAAGAAATGACCAAGTCTAGGGACGACCAAATCTAGGGACGACCAAATTTAAGGATTTGGACGTCCCCGATGGTATTTTCAAAACAAAAGACGGACGTCCATTTTATTTCGAAAATACGGGTTTCCCTGCCCCTAGATTGGGACATTTTGCGAGGACGCCAATATCAAAACATGGACGTCCCTTTCGAAAATGCTTCTCCACGTTACCTACATTAGTGCATGATATTAGTTTAGTTCTTGCAGACAATTTATCTGCCACTTTTGGTATACTGGACCTTCATCTTTTTTTACTTAGGTCAAATGAACTGGAGATTTCGAGCTCAGCATTAGACTGATTCAAGGAGTTCTTGATACATATGTCTTATACAGTAAAAATGAGATTACATATTGGAACAGACCAAAGGTCCATCAAGTCCTGTTTCCAACAGTGGCCAATCCAGGTCACAAATACCTGACAAGATCTCCAAAAAAGTACAAAACATTTTATGCTGCTTATCCCAGAAATAGTGGATTTTCCCCAAGTCCAATTGTTCTCTCTCCTTCTCATGGTGGCAATTTGTGACATACCCCAGGGCTCTCCTTTATCCTCAATCATGCAATGTGTTTATGAGTTCTTTTGCAGAGTGGTCTGGACATTTGTTTTTAGTTATATGCTGATGACATTATATTATTGTCTCCTGTTTTTAAAAATGCAAGAATATATAGCCTTTAACATATGACAAAAGGCTTTGGTTGGTTGGATTCCTGGACTACTTCACATCATCTAAAACTAACTCCCCTGTTTATGCAGCTGCCATGCACTAATGCCTACACAGATGGGCTTTGTCGGCATTGCTGTGTGGCGCAGGGAGGAAAATGTAGCCAAAGCTAGACTGCTTTGGTTAAGCAATTATTTATTATTAAAAACCAAGCATAACCCTTTAATTTTGGGAATCAATATTCTTTTAAAAAATTATACAGATATTGAATGCCATCTTAGATTCAACCCTTTCTTGAGAGTCTCAAGTAAAGTCAGTTCTTAGGGCCCCTTTTACAAAGCTGCGGCAAAAGGGGGGCTGTGTTGGCGTTGGCATATGTTTTTGATGCACACTGAGGCCCCCTTTTAATATAGCAGATAAAAGGCAGGTCTTTCATTTTTTTCAAGAAATAGCCAAGCAGCAAGTGAAGCACTTACTGCGTGGCCATTTCAGGGGGGGGCATGCAGCACTGTCCGATTACCGCTGGGTACACACCGACGCCACAAAAATAAAAATATTTTTGTAGTGCTGGATATGACACGCACTGGGGGTGGGAACTACCACCGTGGCAGTACTTCCCTTTTAGCGAGCGGTAAGCCCGCGTTGGGTTTACCGCCGCTTTGTAAAAGGGCCCTATGCAAGGTATTTTTTTAAAATACAACAGTTTAGACAGCATGGATCATGTTTACATGAAGAATGCTTCAGAATTTTGGTGCAGTTGTTGATATTATTACACTTAGGTGTCCTTTTACCATGCTGCAGTAAAAGGACCTCTGCTGTGGCGTCAGTGAGTGGGTTTGTCATGCACCAAGGCACGCTTTACTGCAGCGGGTAAAAGGAGGCTTTTAAAAAAAAAAAAAAAGAAGAAAATAACTGTGTAGTAAGATAAACACTTGCCGCCCAGTCATTTCCTGGAGGAGCCCTTACCGCCTACTATTTAGGAGGTGGTAAGGGCTTCTGCCCTAACCAGGTAGTGGTGCACCAGGTAAGCCCCTGGGGCTAAAAAAAATTTTTATGATCACCGGAAATGGCATGCGGCACACACTAGAACTACCTCCGGGCTCCTATTTAAGCTTGGCTGTAGGACTGATTTGTCACCCACCATTGTCATGGTAGCCTTACCGTGGTTGTAAAAGGGCCTCTTAGATTATTGTAACAATCTTTACCTGGGGCTATCAATAAAATTTCTAATCAAAGTTGTTAAGTCAGAAGAGAACTGTGAAAAATTGAAAGAGAACCTTAGGTGACTGGGAGACTAAATGGCAGATAACATTTAATGTAAGCAATTGCAAAGTGATGCACATAGGAAAGAAGAACCAAAACTATAGCTATATGATGCAAGATTTCACATTAGGAGTCACCTCCCAGGAAAAGGATCTCAGTGTCATCAGTGATGATACGTTGAAACCAGTGGCGTAGGTACGTGGGGCCTGAGGGGGCCTGGGCTCCTGTAGATTTCCTCCTGGACCCCCCCCCCCCGCGAACCCTCCCCCACCATCGCCTACCTTCGGTTTTGCTGGCGGGGAACCCCAATCCCCGCCAGCCGACGTCCTCTTCGTCCTGCAGTCAAAAAAGTCTTCGTTCTGTTGCATGCTGACGTCCGACGTCAGACTCAGAGAACAGAAGCTCTTTCCAATACAAGTCAGTAGCCCAGAAGTGAAATTCTTAACTTGTCACAGCCTACTGGCCCTGGCAGAGACTCATCATGTTGCTTTCTGCCAACTGAACTTTGTTTGGCTCCCCAAAAGTCTGAAAGATGGCAACTATGAACTAATTGAACTGTTTCAGGAGTGGATTGTCCTGTTCCAAAAATAGACTGGCCAAGGCAAGGCCTTTCTTAGTAAATAAACCGACCGTAAAGCTCAGTGCATCAAAGCAGTAGGTATGAGGGTGCAGGCAAAAACAGAGCTTATACTGATGTAGAAACTCAGGCATTTCTTCTCTAGTCCCTTTGAACTTTTCTGGCAGCGAAATTTGTAGCCAACTACTCCCTTTGTTAAAGGTTGGGTGCTTGAAAGGTTTTTACCGTATTGGAGGAAATTCACTTGCTATCAAAGGGTGTGAAGGTGAGCTGCATTGCTTGAACTGCATCCATTACATTTTTCAGAGTCTCAGAAGTCACAACTGTATGCTTCATTTTGGCCTAGTCCTTCATTTGGTTCAAGCTATCGGGACCTACTCTTGTGAAAGAGGTTTCTTGTGTCCCAGATTGGCAGCATATCTGAGAAGGCTAGGGGTCAGTAGCTGCAGAGTGGTTTATGGTTTATATAAAACTTTCTATACCACCCATTCTGACATTCCAGAATAGGAACAGGAGTCAAGCAGGTTAAGCAGGTCCAGAAGCTAGGTGTGATTGAGGAGCAAGCAAACACTTGAACCAGCAGAAACTGGAACCAGGTATAGTGACACAGTGAAGAGAGAAGCAAGGCAAAGAAACAGCATATTGACAGGACAACCCTCAGCTGTGTGTCTTTTTAGGTCCAGCTGCAAATCTTCAGCCTCCAGTTCCAAGGGCCTTGGTTTAATTCCCAGTGAGACTGACAATTAAGGTTATAAATATGCTTATGTCTTCTGTTACCTTTATTTGACAGCAATCAATCCCCCTGTTATATTGTCATCTTTCTTTTTTGTTTGACTTCTCCCCATAGATATCTTGTGATATTACACATCAGTGACCACTTATGAAATGCTACAAAGATTCATGAGCATACCATGTTACATGAAAAAAAACAATCACCCCTCCAAAGGGGCACCACCTTGTAGTGGTGGATGGGCTTGTGTGTTTCATTGATTCAGAGGGCTATGATGTAGGGCCACCCATATCAGACAGGCCTCTGAGGAGAAACCAGACGAAGAGTATCCCAAACTTGAGGGAGTCAAGATGGTGTTTGAGGCAGAACTGTTGTGAGTCACCTCCTGTACTGGCATCTGTTTTACGCCATTTTCTCCTCATTTGTGCTGGTTACAATGGGGAAGAAGAGAGGACAGATACTTACCTACCTGCGTGTGCAAAATTCTGTTCTTGAACTGATTCAGACCTTCTTCGAGGTTGCTGGCATCATGACCCGGCCTTTGGTGAATCGGGACTTAGTGCAGAGTGGGTGTTTTTGAGCCCAGAAGATAGAATGGTTTCACTTAGATTGGGAAGCAGTTTTTTTGGCTTTTGCACTTCCTGCAAAGGGGCAGAAGTTAGCTTCATCGAGTGGGGAGCCAGTATGTGGAATGCCTCATTCCCCCTGCCCCCCTTTTTGAGGTAGCTAGGAAAGAGGTTATCAGGGATCAAGGCTTGACACTGCAATAACTTCTGGTGCTCCTGGGTTAGTTTAGCACAGCATAGTGCCGTCCTCAATGGATTACAGAAACCAGCAGTAGTCGACTGTGACGCCATATGGAACACCATCAAGATGCTGGACCTGTCCACATAGCAAATTGTGAAGATGGGGTTATCCAGGCTAAAGTGGAAATACAAAATGTTTAGATCTAGTCTGTTAGTAACCTTTTGCTATGGAACTGGACAGAAATGTGGTGTTATATAATTACCTTATATATATATATATATATATATATATATATGAACAATTTCTGGGTTCTAATGTTCATCTATTTTCCTGATTTTTCTTTGGTGACCCCAAGAAACTGTAAGGACATTTTTCAGATTTTGCCCAAGGGTCTTGGCAATGGGGTCATCTTGTTAAAATTTCTTGTTATATGTCATATAAAAATTTTTATGGTGGTGATTTATTTCTTGAACCTAAGCAATTGTTGGAATTTTTGGTGGCTTGGGAGGGTGGTCCAACTGTGATGGTAGTTCCCTTTGGTTAACACGCAATCCGTCTGTCACTGAGTAGGATTCATCTGCCTTCTTGTTAGGGCTTTATTTCTTTTTCTCTATTTATATTTCCTGCTTGACACAAGCAATATTGTGGACTAATGGATGATGTTTATTTCCTCTATTGAGTTTTCTGTAACTCTGTTTTTTTTTCTGATTTCTTTTTCAAGTGTATGCTTGAATGTTATGTTGAAATTCTCAAAACAACAAAAAAAACAACAATCTAACCTATCCAATCACACTGTATTTTATGAGCAATAATAAATCTTGTGACTAATCTTATCACGTGCCATTTTGTACTCTCTAGGTCATCCCCATAATTAAATAAAACAAAACATTATAGTGGGTCTGATGCTCTGTGGATAAAACTCACATTAAAGTTTCTAAACCATAAGTAAATTAAACTAGGAGGAAAAACAGCCTCTGGCATTAAGTAGATGCTTCTGTGGAAGACACTTGTAAACCTGCCCGTGAGCCCCCAAAATTTCATTAACCCCTTCGATTTTGACATCAGAAGTGACAGTGAAGAAGAAGAGAAGAAAGATTCAATTTGTATTGAAATAAATATCAGATAGATAAAGCACACAAAATGAAGGGACTGGACCAGGAAGGCCATGCTAATTACAAATCAAGACATGGTTTTGCTTGTTCACTGGTGAAAGCCCTAGATATTTCAAATTTCACACCATCAGATTTATCATTCTTGCTGATTTGAACAGAACACAAAATAAAATATGGATCCCAGGGCTTACTTTCTTGGGTTCTGGCATAGATGATTTACTGACGTGATCCAATTTAAAAAGCAGTGGGGACCAATAAATCGTTGCATAAAGGAAAGAGTGAATGAGGTCTTTTTTCTTTAGTGTCAGCATGCTGTGATTATTCTGATTATTAGATTTTATTGAAACAACTTCCCATTCTCAGTAATATACAGGAGACCTGTGTTTCCCCTTGGAGCTCTGCATTAGCTTCTCTGCACCTCATTCCTCAAATACACCAGCAGGATAGATTTTTCAATTTATGTTAGACATTATGCCACGTGGATGGCAAAGACCTGGAAATGAAACTCTCCAAACTAATACTTAATATTTGAAAATAATGCTTGCAGTTTTTCCAGCCAAGATGCTGACATTTTTGAGAATTGTTTTTAGCACATTAGACTTTATTATAAATCTTGTAAGGCAGATGACCAGACAACTACCTACATTTACTGAAAGTCTCTTACAAAGGGGCCATTTTACTAAGCAGCGGTAAAAAGTGGCCTGCGGTAGTGTAGGCGCGTGTATTGGGCGCGTGCTGGGCCAGTTTTTACCGCATCTACAAAAAAGGGCTTTTTTAAAATAGGACAGGAAAAGGGCCTGCAATAAAAATGAAACCAGTGTGCACCCAAAACCGCCTGAGCGCTTAATGCCACCCATTGATCTAGTGGTAAAGGCTCATGTGCTACACGTGCGGTGACAGGTTGGCAAGCACTAAGTGACGATTACTGCACCTAGGAGGAAATAAATAATTCATCCACACATTATGGGCGGGCACCAAATCTGAAATTACCGCCAGGTGGGCGTGCCGGCCTGGCGGTAGTCTCATTTGGGCACATGTTGCACACACGTAGAGCCTACCGCGGCTTAGTAAAAGGGCCCCAAAGTTAAGTAAAATGAATGGTCCATATGAAGGGGTAATGTGCTACCCTATTCAAATTCCAGTATCATCTCAATAACAGCAACACAAATTCTCTCCATCATAAAGCACTTTGTGATGTAACAGAGCACCCTGTAAAAAATATATTTAGGGAAGCTGATCCAAGATGCGTTCTATGAACACATACCTGACGGAGCTTTGGTTTGACCATTGGTTTTTCACTCTGTTGGTGAATGCCTCTCTTACCTGATACAGTAACAGGAGAGGGAAGGTGTAGGGGAACCCCTCAGCCTCTGGGGCCATTTTAGTGACACAACAGATAGGTCAATACTGGGTGAAGACAGAACCGGACATGGCTTGTACTCAAGCCATTCCTGCTGAATTTCCAGTGGGTAGCAGTACTGATGTAGTCTCATTGAGTTCCATCAAAAGAACAGCATCTCTTCAACCTATAAGCATTTCAGTGGCAGAGAGTCAGCGTCTGCAGTGTCCTGGGTGGTACACATTTGAGGGAACTCCTGCTGCTGTTTCATCCCCCCATATGAGGTCAGAGCTGGAGTCTTCTGCTTTACCTTTTCTAGCACTCCAGTGAGTCATATAATCTATAATTGGGGTCAGATGGTGGCTTCTATGAAGGAACACCAAGTTGTGGAATAGCCAGCTGTTGTGACTTTGGAGTCACTGTGGGATGTGATACAGAAAAGGCATACCATAACGATCCAACCTGTCACCTGAACCCTACAACACAACGAAACGTATACCAGATCTGGACAAAACTTAACTCTCCCTCCTTGACTTTCTAATTCATTCTGTCACTTATGTAACTTTAATGCATTACCACTCTGTATTTCTCAAACCGGAATTGGCAATCGCCAACACGGTACTATGTAAGCTACATTGAGCCTGCAAATAGGTGGGAAAATGTGGGATACAAATGCAACAAATACATAAATAAAATACTTCTCTGAAAGATATCTCTGCAGGATTTTCTGTTGACTTAATACTTCCCAAGTGGTATTTGCTCAGGTTCAGGCATTGGATCAACAGACTGACAAGATTAAAACTCTTAGTACTAGAGTTCAGAAAATTCAGACTTTTGGAATATCATTAGCTAAAGACAGTGGTTATGTCATAAAAGATTAATATTTGGAATATCAAGCAAGGAAAAATAATTTAAGATTTTTAAACTTTACAAAATCTCATTTCTTGTTTCCGCGAGAGCGGGACGCTGAGAGGGAAGGGAAGGCTGAACTTGAAGGCGAGCCTGCTCTGCTTCTTTCACTGCCGTCACGACTTCAGGTAAAATGAGTTTAAACGCTGGGCGACAGGAAGACAAGGAGGGCTGTTGAGGGAGAAGAGGGTAGGCAGGTCGGGCTGGGGACATTGGAACCGGAACTTCAGATGTGTTAGATGACTGACGGGTCGCAAAATATTGGGGGTGCTCAAGCACCTACAGCACCATAGTCGGTGCCTATGGTGTGGAACATTTTCTTTGTGGTGGCTTTAGTTTGGTTTTCAAGTGATAGAGCATGGGTCTATGGCGATTCCTAGGATCTTCAGATTGTCTGAGATTGGGAGAAATGATTCCAAGGTGTCGATGGTTCTATAGCGTTCAGTATTGTGTGGGGTTGAGAGTATGAGGCAATGTGTTCTTTCCGTTTTCAATTTCAGGCTTGAAGGCTGAAGCCCACAATTCCATGCTTTTTATACTATTCGTGATGTTGGAGGTGATTTCTGCTGGGTTGTATCTGAAGGGGAGATAGATTGTTACGTTGTCAGTGTAGATGAAGGGATTGAAGCCTTATTTGGATAGGGACCTGGCCAGAGGGACAGATTGAACAGTATAGTTGAGAGTGGTTAGCCCTGTGGGACTTCACATTTGCATCCGCTTTCCATGGTGGAGAGAGTAGAGGTTTGACTTTACTTGGTAAGACGTGGTGGTCAGGAAACCTTTGAACCATGTCAGTGTTTTCCCTCCAATTCCTAACGTATCAAGAATTCTATGTAGGATTTGGTGGTCCATCATGTCAAATGCACTTGACATGTCAAACTGTAGTAGGATGTTTTTGCCTATTGCGATTTCATGTTTGAATTTTACCAGAACTGTGACCAGCACCATGTCACTGCTATGGTGGGGTCTGAAGCCTGATTGGGATTTTGTGTAATATGGAGTACTAGTAAAAAAGGCCCGTTTCTGACACAAATGAAACGGGCGCTAGCAAGGTTTTCCTCGGAGTGTGTATGTTTGGGAGAGTGTATGTGAGAGTGACTGTTTGAGAGTCGGAGTGAAAGTGTGATTGTGTGAGAGAGAGCGTGAGTCTGGGTGTGAGTGTGTTTGTGAGAGAGTGTGTGTGTGAGAATGAGAGTGTGTGCAAGTGTGTATGTGAGACACAGTGTGAGTGAGAGTGTGTGTGTGTGGGCGAGAGAGAGAGTGTGTGTGAGACACAGATTCTCTGTTTGAGTGAGTGTATGAGACCAAGCGAGTGTGTGAGTGACTGTGTGGCACATAGAGAGTGAATGTGATACAGTGTGAGACAGAGTGTGTGAGAGTGAGAAAGACACTGTATATGAGAGAGAGAGAGTGTGAGCCGTGCCCTCCCAATCCATGGCCATCTGTCCCCTGCCCCCTCCATTCATCCTTTTCCAGCAATTCCCCTCTGTCCCTGAGCCCTGACCTCCCAATCCATGGCCATCCATGTTTGTCTGTCACCTGCCCCCTCCATTCATCCCTATCCAGCATTTCCCCTCTCTGCTTGAGGCCTGCCCTGCAATCCATATCCATCCATGCCCATCTGTCCCCTCCATTCATCCCTATGCAGCAATTCCCCTCTCCCTGAGTCCTGCCCTTCCAATCCATGCCCATCCATGCTCCTCTGTCACCTGGCCCCTCCATTTTTCCCTATCCAGCATTTCCCCTCTCTGCCTGAGGCCTGCCCTGCAATCCATATCCATCCATGCCCATCTGTCCCCTCCATTCATCCCTATGCAGCAATTCCCTTCTCCCTCAGTCCTGCCCTTCCAATCCATGCCCATCCATGCTCCTCTGTCAACTGGCCCCTCCATTTTTCCCTATCCAGCATTTCCCCTCTCTGCCTGAGGCCTGCTCTGCAATCCATATCCATCCATGCCCATCTGTCCCCTCCATTCATCCCTATCCAGCAATTCCCCTCTCCCTGAGTCCTGCCCTTCCAATCCATGCCCATCCATGCTCCTCTGTCACCTGGCCCCTCCATTTTTCCCTATCCAGCATTTCCCCTCTCTGCCTGAGGCCTGCTCTGTAATCCATATCCATCCATGCCCATCTGTCCCCTCCATTCATCCCTATGCAGCAATTCCCCTCTCCCTGAGTCCTGCCCTTCCAATCCATGCCCATCCATGCTCCTCTGTCAACTGGCCCCTCCATTTTTCCCTATCCAGCATTTCCCCTCTCTGCCTGAGGCCTGCTCTGCAATCCATATCCATCCATGCCCATCTGTCCCCTCCATTCATCCCTATCCAGCAATTCCCCTCTCCCTGAGTCCTGCCCTTCCAATCCATGCCCATCCATGCTCCTCTGTCACCTGGCCCCTCCATTTTTCCCTATCCAGCATTTCCCCTCTCTGCCTGAGGCCTGCTCTGTAATCCATATCCATCCATGCCCATCTGTCCCCTCCATTCATCCCTATCCAGCAATTCCCCTCTCCCTGAGTCCTGCCCTTCCAATCCATGCCCATCCATGCTCCTCTGTCACCTGGCCCCTCCATGTTTCCCTATCCAGCATTTCCCCTCTCTGCCTGAGGCCTGCTCTGTAATCCATATCCATCCATGCCCATCTGTCCCCTCCATTCATCCCTATCCAGCAATTCCCCTCTCCCTGAGTCCTGCCCTTCCAATCCATGCCCATCCATGCTCATCTGTCACCTGGCCCCTCCATTTTTCCCTATCCAGCATTTCCCCTCTCTGCCTGAGGTCTGCTCTGTAATCCATGCTCCTCTGTCCCCTGCCGCCTCCATTCATCCTTTTCCAGCAAGTCCCCTCTCGCCCTTCCATGACCCCCCCCCCTCGCATCCATGCTACGCTCTCTCCCATGTCCCAGCCTGGCCCGCCCTCTTCTTTCCCCCCCCCCCCTTCGCATCCATGCCTCGCATCCATGCCCCCCCCTCGCATCCATGCCCCCCCTTCGCATCCATGCCTCGCATCCATGCCCCCCCCTCGCATCCATGCCCCCCCCTCGCATCCATGCTACGCTCTCTCCCATGTCCCAGCCTGGCCCGCCCTCTTCCCCCCCCCCCCTTCGCATCCATGCCTCGCATCCATGCCTCCCTTTTTTTTTTTTTTAATTCTTTTTAACTTTACCTCCGTGGCGGTTCGTGCAGCGAAGCGTCAGGGAAGGAGGCGGCGCTCCCGACGTCTAGCTTTCCCTTCGCTGTGTTCCGCCTTGTTTTGAAGGCGGAACACAGTGAAGGGAAGGCTAGACGTCGGGAGCGCCGCCTCCTTCCCTGACGTTTCGCTTCCGGATTTGTTTGTTTTGTCGCGAGGGCGGGGCAGAGACGGCTGGCTGGCTGGCTTGAAGGGAGGCTTCACACCACGAATCCCCGAACCCTTCAGCCTCAGCCTGGGAGTGACGTCAGATGGCTTCAAGGCTTCAGGCTTCAAGGCTTCAGACTTCCGGCTTCACAGAACGTTGTCCTGAGAACTTAGGCTTCCGGCTTCAAGCTTCCGGCTTCACAGAACGTTGTCTTCAGAACGTTCACGGTGCGTTTTATTATATTAGATTTGTTGAAGTATTCTGTTAGTTGTATGGCTGCTATACCTTCCATCATCTTGGTCATTAGTGGTATGTATGCAACTGTCATTTGAGATATTGGTGTTTTTCTTGGTGTCCTTTGGGATGGGTGTGAGCAGAATGTTACCCTTGTCCTGTGGGAATTTTCCTATATGGAATAAAATTTAGGCGGGCTGCTAGTTCTTCAAAGAAATGCTTAGGGGGTGCTTTCATAATGTAGTTTGGACATGTATCTAATAAGCAGTGAGTAAAGAACACATTCTTACCGTTTGGGCTACTGTCTCAGGGAAAAGCTGAGTAAAAGATGTCCAAGTCCTATCCACTGGTGTTTCCTCCGGGTGATGATCTAGTTCATCTATAAAGGTTTCAAGGTTGTGATCTTCCTGAGGTAGATTTTTCTCATAATTTGATTTTCTCTTTGAAGTATCTGGCTAGTTCAATTGCTGGTGGGGTACCTTCATTCATTGTTGTCACTGTTTTGGTGTCAAGTAGGTATAATTTCATTGTGTCTAGTTAGGACCTATTTGTTCCTTGTAAAATTTTCTTTTTGCTTGCCTTATTTTGCGTTTGTACCTCTTCTGTGTTTACTTCCATGTGGCTATGTAGATTCATTTTTATTTTTTCCTCCATGCTCGTTCTCGTCTTCTACAATGGGTTTTTAGTTATTTCAGTTCCTCATTGTACCATGGGATTGTATTGCATTTTTGTGAGGTTTTGGTTCATATGGGTGCTATTTTGCCTAGAATGTTAGTGCATCTTTTGTCCCATTCTGAGAGGAATTCTGTGAAGTCGGTTGGTGATGATCACTGATTTTCGTACATGGACAGAATGTTTTGTCGATTTTTCCTCTTGTTTTGTATGAAGTTCGGTTTTGTGGTTGGCGAATTCCCATCTCTTTCCAATAAAGGGTTGTATTTGGTCAGATCAGGGGGTTTCTGTCCACCTCTGGTTCTTTATTGAGAAGTTCTTGTCTATTGAGAGTTTATATGCTAGTAGGTCTAGTGCGTGGCCTTTTAAGTGGGTTGGGTGGTGACCATTGGAAATCCCATAACTGAAGAAATTTGTTGAATTCTCTTGTGCTATCTGTGTGCTGATCTTCTAGATGTAGGTTTATATCTCCTATTAGGATGTTTGGGTTTGCTACACATGTGTTAAGAGATAAAATCCAAGGTTTGGCTAGGCTGCTCGCCAGTTTCCTGGTGGTCTATAGAATATGATGCAACATGAGTGGTTAAGCAGGGATTTGTCTTTTAGTCTGATTGAGGTGATTTTAAGTTGCAGTGTTATGGCTTCAGCAATGATTTCCATTGTGAAGATTAATTTGCATATTAATGCGATGCCCTCTCCCCTTTTTCCTTTTCTAGTCCATAGTAGAATTTTATAGCATGGAGGGCAGAGGTTCAAGATTATGGAATAATCTCCTTTGGTCATTTCACCATCAAAACTTTCCCCTAATCCCTGGAGGGACACTGGCTGAGCTCATGGCTGTAGGGCATCTGGAATGGGGCCCTTTCCAAGCTGAATCAAGGAGGCCAGATATTGCCCTGCCAAGTCCTGGGAGCAGGCTGGCCCTTCAGTTGGTGAGGAGCTGGCCCAGGAATCTATCAGAGAGACACATTTCTCCCAGATGTCTTTGCCATCTCCTCACCGAGAAGCCGGCCTGGCCCCAGCAACTGGCAGGGCAATATCTAATTTCACAAGTCAGCTCAGGAACAGCCCCACTCCCAGATGCCCTACACTCATGATCTGGGAGAAGGGAATGCAAGGGAGACTGCAGTCCTGTGTGGTTCCCCCCACAGGGAACTAGGTAATAGCTTCTATAGACCTTACACCTGTGTCAAATGCTGTGGTAGGCAACCTTATTTCCATCTTTATCGCTGGCTGTGGCACACCTTAAGGCAGTTACCCTCACCTAATTTTTGCCTACTGGAGGCACAGCATGATGGTTTGGGGTGTGGCTTGGGATCCTGGGGGTGGGGGGGAGGGGTTGTACTTCCACAGCACCTTCTTCTGCTGCAGGGCCCATTAGATCCCTCTGAATTAACCCAGCACTCTGGCGGAGCACTTGACATTCAGGGAGCCCTTTGAACAATTCTCTCCCCATCTGTCACCCCCCCCCCCCCCCCCCCCAGTTCTGTAATCTCCTTTTCCCAGGGCTTGCCTATTTAGTGTTTAAACTACAGCACCTTTAAGCCTTGTGGAGAGACAGCTTTTGTATGCAAACAACTGCAAACATTATATTTGGAACAATAAAAGTCAAGACTATATACACTGGTGATTGTCCATTGCTCTCACCGAGGCTGTCACCGCTCCTCACGGAGCATCCTTAGCTCTGCCACTATCTGGCCCAATAGTGCTCATTGTGTCACCAGCTTCAGCTAGAAGAATCTGTGAATGGCTGAGACTTGCAGCAGGAGTTGGACTAGGGTGTCCAGTTGGGTGGGCCCACCAGCAGGTATGGCAGCCATTTCAAGGGGGCCCTCAACTGCTGTGCCCTCCAGTGTAGCTGCTGGGGGAGGGGCTGTTCCTGAAATCCTTTTTTACCTTCCAGTAGGGGCATGTCCCTCCAGAGGTTGTGGGACCGCCGAGGTTCCAGGGTACATTTCTACTTCCTCCCACACTCTCAGGGGTGGAATGGTCCTAGGTGGGCTGGTCCTGGGCACATTGTTCAACAGCTAGAGGGTGTACTGTGTGGGTACAAGGTTTGCAATTGAGATCAACACATACTACATGGCTTGATAGTGGTACATCTAGCTCTCAGGAGATAGGGAAGAGACGACATAGCAAGGAACTGCAGAGGCAATATCAGAGATGTTTGACCCCGAGACGGTGGACTAGCTATGGGAACACAGAATGAGTTATGGCCCTGGAGGGCCTTGCGTGAGAAGGCACTGGCAGGGAGCTGGTATGGCACTGCTTTGTTGCACAGGTGGGACCATTATTACTTTTTTTTTTTTGGTCAGGGATATATATGTGCATCCCCGTGCCTATGTGTCCTACAGCCCACCTTTTTGATGCAGCTTTTAACTCCTAACCCTTATTCACTTGTTCAGAACCCTTATTTTATCATCCTCACTTTAATATTCTCTTATCTCTTGTTTGACATTCCTAATTAGATTGTAAGCTCTGTCAAGCAGGGACTGTCTCTTCATGTTCAAGTGTACAGCACTGTGTACATCTAGTAGCGCTTTAGAAACGATAAGTAGTAGCAGTAGTAAATGGCAGGGGATCCTGTCAGAGCCACCCATCCTTCTTGGCCTCCTTTGTTGGGACACCCAAGAGAAAGCCAGTTTACAGACATCATGGTAGGAAACCTAGGTTTGGAGACATCTGTGGGGTACCGATGCTGTTTTAGAGCTCTCACTGATAGCGATGGCTGCACATCCCTGCTTGACTCATGCCCATATTTTGGGCGTGCCCAGAAAGGAGGGGAGATGTACACATAAGTGAGAGCTTGGCCTGGATTGGCCGCTGTCATGGACAGGATGCTGGGCTCGATGAACCCTTGGTCTTTTCCCGGTGTGGCATTACTTATGTACTTAGCTACCATAGGGAGGGTTGGAGGCCCATGCATATGTCTCACTGACAGATTCCTGGAGCCAGCTCCCATAATGTGGAGATTTCAGGGGTCCCCATCTTAGGGCTTGAGGGATGTTTCGTAGGGTAGCATACCGACCTCTGGCGCAGACAATGCCTCATGTAAATTTTTGACTCTTGCAGCTGCTCCTCTAAGATTTTTTTTTCACCTTCTCATTTTATCATATTCTCCTTTTTGAAAGTTAAACGCTAACGTATTGGATTTCCTCTGTATATTTATTCCAAAGCTAATATCAAATCTGATCATATTATGACCACTGTTATCAAGCGGCCCCATCACCATTACCTCCCACACCAGATCATGCACTCCACTAAGGACTAGGTCTAGAATTTTTCCTTTTGTTTGGTCCTGTACCAACTGCTCCATAAAGCAGTCCTTGATTTCGTCAAGAAATTTTACCTCCCTAGCATACCATAATGTTACATTTACCCAGTGAATATTGGGGTAATTGAAATCACCCATTATTAGTGTGTTGCCCAATTTGTTAGTCTCCCTAATTTCCTTTTAACATTTCTACATCTGCCTGTTCCTCCTGGCCAGATGGACGGTAGTACACTCCTATCGCTATCCTTTTCCCCTTTACACATGGAATTTCAATTCATAGGGATTCCAAGATGTGTTTTGTTTTCTGCTGAATTTTCAATCTTTTTGATTCAAAGCCCTCAGCATACAATGCTACCCCCTCCACCAATTCGATCCACCCTATCACTACGATATAATTTGTACCCCGGTATGACAGTATCCCACTGATTATCCTCCTTCCACCAGGTCTCAGAGATGCCTATTACAGTGGTGGAAATAAGTATTTGATCCCTTGCTGATTTTGTAAGTTTGCCCACTGACAAAGACATGAGCAGCCCATAATTGAAGGGTAGGTTATTGGTAACAGTGAGAGATAGCACATCACAAATTAAATCCGGAAAATCACATTGTGGAAAGTATATGAATTTATTTGCATTCTGCAGAGGGAAATAAGTATTTAATCCCTCTGGCAAACAAGACCTAATACTTGGTGGCAAAACCCTTGTTGGCAAGCACAGCGGTCAGACGTCTTCTGTAGTTGATGATGAGGTTTGCACACATGTCAGGAGGAATTTTGGTCCACTCCTCTTTGCAGATCATCTCTAAATCATTAAGAGTTCTGGGCTGTCGCTTGGCAACTCGCAGCTTCAGCTCCCTCCATAAGTTTTCAATGGGATTAAGGTCTGGTGACTGGCTAGGCCACTCCATGACCCTAATGTGCTTCTTCCTGAGCCACTCCTTTGTTGCCTTGGCTGTATGTTTTGGGTCATTGTCGTGCTGGAAGACCCAGCCACGACCCATTTTTAAGGCCCTGGCGGAGGGAAGGAGGTTGTCACTCAGAATTGTACGGTACATGGCCCCATCCATTCTCCCATTGATGCGGTGAAGTAGTCCTGTGCCCTTAGCAGAGAAACACCCCCAAAACAGAACATTTCCACCTCCATGCTTGACAGTGGGGACGGTGTTCTTTGGGTCATAGGCAGCATTTCTCTTCCTCCAAACACGGCGAGTTGAGTTCATGCCAAAGAGCTCAATTTTTGTCTCATCTGACCACAGCACCTTCTCCCAATCACTCTCGGCATCATCCAGGTGTTCACTGGCAAACTTCAGACGGGCCGTCACATGTGCCTTCCGGAGCAGGGGGACCTTGCGGGCACTGCAGGATTGCAATCCGTTATGTCGTAATGTGTTACCAATGGTTTTCGTGGTGACAGTGGTCCCAGCTGCCTTGAGATCATTGACAAGTTCCCCCCTTGTAGTTGTAGGCTGATTTCTAACCTTCCTCATGATCAAGGATACCCCACGAGGTGAGATTTTGCGTGGAGCCCCAGATCTTTGTCGATTGACAGTCATTTTGTACTTCTTCCATTTTCTTACTATGGCACCAACAGTTGTCTCCTTCTCGCCCAGCGTCTTACTGATGGTTTTGTAGCCCATTCCAGCCTTGTGCAGGTGTATGATCTTGTCCCTGACATCCTTAGACAGCTCCTTGCTCTTGGCCATTTTGTAGAGGTTAGAGTCTGACTGATTCACTGAGTCTGTGGACAGGTGTCTTTCATACAGGTGACCATTGCCGACAGCTGTCTGTCATGCAGGTAACGAGTTGATTTGGAGCATCTACCTGGTCTGTAGGGGCCAGATCTCTTACTGGTTGGTGGGGGATCAAATACTTATTTCCCTCTGCAGAATGCAAATAAATTCATATACTTTCCACAATGTGATTTTCCGGATTTAATTTGTGATGTGCTATCTCTCACTGTTACCAATAACCTACCCTTCAATTATGGGCTGCTCATGTCTTTGTCAGTGGGCAAACTTACAAAATCAGCAAGGGATCAAATACTTATTTCCACCACTGTATATCTAACTTTTCATTTAGTGCAATATATTCTAACTCTCCCATCTTATTTCTTAGGCTTCTGGTATTTGCATATAGACATTTCAAACTATGTTTGTTGTTCCTATTTACATCACGTGCAGTACTTGACAGTATTAATCTGCAATCTTTTGTCTGATTTTTATTTGACATCTGATCTACTAGGGTCTCTTTTGCAACCTCACTATCGGGATACCCTATCTTCCCTGTTTTGGTGATATCTTTGAAAGATACCATATTCCGAACCATGCGCTGTTGACCATTGGCCTTCCCTCAGTTTCTAGTTTAAAAGCTGCTCTGTCTCCTTTTTAAATGCCAATGCTAGCAGCCTGGTCCCACCCTGGTTAAGGTGGAGCCCATCCTTTCGGAATAGGCTCCCCATTTCCCAGAATGTTGCCCAGTTCCTAACAATTCTAAAACCCTCCTCCCTGCACCATTGACTCATCCACACATTGAGCCTCCGGAGCTCTGCCTGTCTCTTGGGCCCTGAGTGTGGAACAGGTTGTACTTCAGAAAATGCTACCCTAGAGGTTCCGGATTTGAGCTTTCTACCTAAGAACCTAAATTTGTCTTCCAGAATCTCTCTCCCACATTTCCTATGTCATTGGTACCCACATGTACCAAGACACCCGGCTCCTCCCCAGCACTATCTAAAATCTTATCTAGGTGATGCGTGAGGTCCGCCACCTTCGCACCAGGCAGGCAAGTGATCATGCAATCCTCACGTCAACCAGCCACCCAGCTATCTATATGCCTAATGATCGAATCACCAACTACAACAGCCGTCCTAACCCTTTCCACCTGGGCAGTAGCTCCTGGAGACACATCCTCAGTACGAGAGGATATTGCATTCCTTGGTGTGCTGGTCCTGTCGACAGGATTACCTCCAGCTGCACCAGGGTGATGCTCTCCTTTTAGAAGGCCTCCCTCCTCCAAGGCAGCACAGGGGCTGCCAGATTGGAGGTGGGACTTCTCTATAACATCCCTGTAGGCCTCCTCTATGTACCTCTGTCTCCCTCGGCTCCTCCAAGTCTGCTACTCTAGTCTCAAGAGAATGGACTCGTTCTCTGACAGGCTGGAGCTCTTTACATCGAGCACAAACATGAGATAATCATACATGTGACACTCAATGCAAAAGACTGGATAGCACCCCTCTCGCTGCTGTACTACTGTCTGCATCTTAATATTATAGTTGTTTAATTAAACCTTCTTAAGGTACTAGGGATATCAGATGAATATAATGATCCTTTTGACTGGTGTAATTTGTAATTTATTTAGAGTTTGCTTCTTAGAAACTAATTAAATGTAATTAAAACTAATGAAAATTGAAAACTCCCCTCTTGTCTTAATTAGAATAATTGACTATATAAATGAAGAGCTGAGCTAGGGTGAGGACTGAACTGGGCCCTTCTGTGCCTTCTAGAGACTATCTGTTAATGGTGTTGCTGAAACTTCAAGTTTTAAAACTATGGGGAAATATGTATGGAGATTAGCTAATAAAGTTTGCTTGCCTTTTTTTTTTTTTATTTTAAAATTCTGTGTTTATCAATATTCTACAATTCCTCTTTTAAACCCTAATCTTTAAGCTGTGTTAGAAACTCAAGTTTTAAAACTATGGGGAAAAGTGTATGGAGATTAGCTAATAAAGTTTGCTTGCTTTTTTTTTTAATTTTAAAATTCTATGTTTATCAATATCCTACAATTTCAATTTTAAACCCTAATCTTTAAGTTACCAAGCTTAGAATAAAATAATGTCACACTTACCCATAGAGATGTCCTCTTCTCTTAGAATTTCTCAGAAAAAAGTTAAGAGGGACCTTTCCTCTCTATATAGTTGGGATTCTAAGGAGACTATTTCAAACAAACCCGTTGAAGCTAGCCCAATAATCAAATGGCCCTTAGTACATAAGTAATGCCACACTGGGAAAAGACCAAGGGTCCATCGAGCCCAGCATCCTGTCCACGACAGCAGCCAATCCAGGCCAAGGGCACCTGGCAAGCTTCCCAAACGTACATTCTATACATGTTATTCCTGGAATTGTGGATTTTTCCCAAGTCCATTTAGTAGTGGTTTATGGACTTGTCCTTTAGGAAACCGTTTAACCCCTTTTTAAACTCTGTCAAGCTAACTGCCTTCACCATGTTCACCGGCAACAAATGCCAGAGTTTAATTATGTTTTGGGTGAAAAACATTTTCTCTGATTTGTTTTAAATTTACTACACTGTAGTTTCATCGCATGCCCCCTAGTCCTAGTATTTTTGGAAAGTGTGAACAGACGCTTCACATCCACCTGTTCCACTCCACTCATTATTTTATATACCTCTATTATGTCTCCCCTCAGCCGTCTCTTCTCCAAGCTGAAAAGCCCTAGCCTCCTTAGTCTTTCTTCATAGGGAAGTTGTCCCATCCCCGCTATCATTTTAGTCGCCCTTTGCTGCACCTTTTCCAATTCTACTATATCTTTCTTGGAATGCTACGACCAGAATTGAACACAATACTCAAGGTGTGGTCGCACCCTGGAGCGATACAACTGCATTATGACATCCTCACACCTGTTTTCCATACCTTTCCTAATAATACCCAACATTCTATTTGCTTTCCTAGCCACAGCAGCACACTGAGCAGAAGGTTTCAGTGTATTATCAACGACGACACCCAGGTCCCTTTCTTGGTCCGTAACTCCTAACGTGGAACCTTGCATGACGTAGCTATAATTCAGGTTCTTATTTCCCACATGCATCACCTTGCTCACATTAAACGCCATCTGCCATTTAGCTGCCCAGTCTCTCAGTCTCGAAATGTCCTTCTGTAATTTTTCACAATCCTGTCGCGAGTTAACGACTTTGAATAACTTTGTCATCAGCAAATTTAATTACCTCGCTAGTTACTCCCATCTCTAAATCATTTATAAATATATTAAAAAGCAGCGGTCCTAGCACAGACCCCTGAGGAACCCCACTAGCTACCCTTCTCCATTGTGAATACTTCCCATGTAATACCACTCTCTGTTTCCTATCCTTCAACCAGTTTTTAATCCACAATAGGACATTTCCTCCTATCCCATGACCCTCCAATTTCCTCAGTAGCCTTTCATGAGGTACCTTGTCCAATGCCTTTTGAAAATCCACATACACAATATCAACCGACTCCCCTTTGTCCACATGTTTGTTTACTCCTTCAAAGAATTGAAGTAAATTGGTCAGGCAAGATTTCCCCACACAAAAGCCGTGCTGACTTGGTCTCAGTAAGCCATGTCCTTGGATGTGCTCTGTAATTTTGTTTTTGATAATAGCCTCTACCATTTTCCCTGGCACCGACATCAGACTCACCAGTCTATAATTTCCCGGATCTCCCATGGAACCTTTTAAAAAAATCGGCGTTACATTGGCCACCCTCCAATCTTCCGGTACCACGCTCGATTTTAAGGATAAATTGCATATCACTAACAGTAGCTCCGCAAGCTCATTTTTCAGTTCTATCAGTACTCTAGGATGAATACCATCCAGTCCATGAGATTTGCTACTCTTCAGTTTGCTGAACTGCCCCATTACGTCCTCCAGGTTTACCGTGAAGTCAGTAAGTTTCTCCGACACCAGTATCCCACCCAAATCTTCCTCGGTGAAGACCGAAGAATTCATTCAATCTCTCCACTACGTCTTTATCTTCCTTGATTGCCCCTTTTGCCCCTCGGTCATCCAGCAGCCCAACCGATTCTTTTGCCGGCCTCCTGCTTTTAATATACTGAAAAAATTTTTTGCTATGTTTTTTTGCCTCTAATGCTATCTTTTTTTCGTAATACTACTACTACTTAACATTTCTAGAGCGCTACTAGGGTTACGCAGCGCTGTACAATTTAACAAAGAGAGACAGTCCCTGCTCAAAGAGCTTACAATCTAATAGACAAGTAATCCCTCTTGGCCTTCTTTATCTGCGCCTTGCATTTGCTTTGACACTCCTTATGCTGCTTCTTGTTATTTTCAGACAGTTCCTTCTTCCATTTTCTGAAGGCGTTTCTTTTAGCCCTAATAGCTTCCTTCAACTCACTTTTCAACCATGCAGGTTGTCTTTTGGACTTCCATCTTTCTTTTCTAATTCGCGGCATATGTTTGGCCTGGGCCTCCAGGATGGTATTTTTGAACAGCGTCCATGCCTGTTGTACAGTTTTACCCTCTCAGTTGCCCCCCTAAGTTTTTAACCGTTCTTCTCATTTTATCAGTCTCTTTTTTTAAAGTTAAACACTAACGTATTTGACTTCCTGTATATAGTTACTTCAAGGTTGATATAAAAACATCATATTATAATCACTTATCAAGCGGCCCCAGTACCATAACGTCCCTCAGCAGATCATGCGCTCCACTAAGGACCAAGTCTAGAATTTTTCCTTCTCTCGTCGGTTCCTGCACCAGCTGCTCCATAAAGCTGTCCTTGATTTCATCAAGGAATTGTACCTCTCTAGCGTGCCCCGATGTTACATTTACTCAGTCTATATTTGGATAATTGAAGTCACCCATTATTATCACATTGCCCATTTTGTTTGCGTCTCTGATTTCTTTTATCATTTCTGTGTCTACCTGCTCATCCTGGCGAGGTGGACGGTAGTACACTCCTATCATCGTCCTTTTCCCTTTTATACATGGAATTTCAACCCACGATTCAAAAGGTGTGATTTGTGTCCTGCTGAATTTGTAATCTATCTGAGTCAAGGCTCTCGTTAATATACAATGCTACCCCTCCACCGGTCGGGTCCACCCTATCACTATGATATACTTTGTACCCCGGTATGTCAGTGTCCTACTGGTTATCCTCCTTCCACCAGGTCTCAGTAATGCCTATTATATCCAATTTTTCAATCAGTGCAATATATTCCAACTCTCCCCTTAGACTCCTAGCATTTGCATATAGACATTTCAAACTATGTTTGTTGTTCCTATTTGCATGATGCTTAGTACTTATTGATTTGCCATCTTTTGTCTGATCTTTAGTTGCATTTAGGGGCACCTGGCCTACCACGGTCTGTTGTGCAAACTCACTATCCAGAAACCCTATCTTCCCTGTTTGTGAGGTATCCTTGCAAGATACCTTATCCCGAACCATGCGCTTTTGAGCGACTGTCGGCCTTCCCCCCATTTCTAGTTTAAAAGCTGCTCTATCTTCTTTTTAAATGCCGATGCCAGCAGCCTGGTCGCACCCTGGTTAAGATGGAGTCCATCCTTTCGGAATAGGCTCCCCCCTTCCCCAGAATGTTGCCCAGTTCCTAACAAATCTAAAACCCTCCTCCCTGCACCATTGTCTCATCCACGCATTGAGACTCCGGAGCTCTGCCTGTCTCTTTGGCCCTGCGCGTGGAACAGGTAGCATTTCAGAAAATGCTATCCTAGAGGATCTGGACTTGAACTTTCTACCTAAGAGCCTAAATTTGGCTTCCAGAACCTCTCTCCCACATTTTCCTATGTCATTGGTACCCACATGTACCAAGACAGCCGACTCCTCCCCAGCACTATCTAAAATCCTATCTGGGTGACGCGTGAGGTCCACCACCTTCGCACCAGGCAGGCAAGTCACCAGGCGATCCTCACGTCCACCAGTCACCCAGCTATCTATATGCCTAATGATCAAATCACCAACTACAACGACTGTCCTAACCTTTCCCTCCCGGGCAGCACTCGGAGACATATACTCGGTGCGAGAGGATAGTACATCCCCTGGTGGGCAGGTCCTGGCTACAGGACTACTTCCTACTTCACCAGGGTGATGCTCTCCTTCTAGAAAACCTCCCTCCTCAAAGGCAGCACAAGGGTTACCAGACTGGAGGTGGGACTTCTCTACAACATCCCTGTAGGTCTCCTCTATGTACCTGTCTCCCTCAGCTCCACCAAGTCTGCTACTCTAGCCTCAAGAGAATGGACATATTCTCTAAGAGCTAGGAGCTCTTTGCATCGGGCACACTCATATGACATCTCACCAACTGGAAGATAATCATACATGTGACACTCAAAGCAAAAGATTGGATAGCACCCCTCTCGCTGCTGGACTGCTGACTCCATCTTAGTGTTTTTGAGTTCTTCAATAATTTAAAACTTGCTACAGTATTAAGGATATTAGCCTAACATAAAAGTGTCTTTTAGTTTATATAGTATATTGTATGATTTATTTAGTGTTTCCTTCTTAGATGGTAATGAAATGTATTTAAAACTTTGTAAGAGCACTCCTTGCTTGTTACCCTAATTACAATAACTGACTATAAATGAAGAGTTGTCCTACGGGTGGGAAGACTAAACTAGATCCTGCAGTGCCTGTTAGATTCTGTTAATGCTGTGGTACAAGGCTTTTAAAACTAAGGCCCAGATGCGTCAACCAAACGTTAAAAAATAAGAATCGTAAAAGTGCTTAACGATTTTTAAAAAAACGAGGCATGCACTACAAAAACACTCCAGAAATGTTCGGATCGGTATTGCAAAGTAGGATGTATCACAGAATCGTTAAACCCGTCATTAATCAGCGCCTAAAGCATACGCAGAGCAGCCCAAGCGTTATGCTTGCTGCTCTGCGCATGCCACAAAGGCCCAGCTGTCAAAACAAAAAAAAAAACCCACAAACACGTGTGTTTCGGGAGGGGGCAAAGGCACTCGTCATGAGCGTCCTGTATGGACGCCTTGCCCCCCCCCCGCTGCTCCCCGCTTCCCCCCTGCACGAAAAATCTCCCAATTTTAGAAGCCCCGGGCTGGCCCTCCTCCCTTCCTGTATTCTCCCACACTAGCTCCGCCTCCTGCCATGCTCCGGTCCCGTGCCCCGCCCCCGCCGCCCCCCCCTTTGGTCGTGGCTGCCGCTCCCCCCGTCCAATGACCCCCCCCCTTTGCCTTACCGGCCCGTGCAGTGCCTCTCACCTCTGCTGCATGGGCAAGAACAGCTAATCGGCGAGTCAGAAGGCCTCCTCAGACGACCCTTCTTTCTTCCTGGGCTCGCCCTCCTCTGACATAGGTAAACTGATGCGTTTTGCCCCCCCCCCCCAGTTATTTTTTTTATTAGACTTTGTTAACTTCTAGCAGACAGACAGCCCTAACGAGAGGTACAGACTCTCGTTAGATTTCACGGTGTTCTCCTGCGTTAAACGAATCAGAAAAGGTTAGTGCATGTCATTTCAATGGGATTTGTAGAAGAATTGCTCATCTGCATTCAGTTTTCGTTAGCTGCTACTGTCGTCGGAAAATAGGCTTTAGTGCATGGAAAGGATAGGAAATTCTTCCTTGAGGGCTCAATTAACGATGAAAAACGTTTAGTGCATCTAGGCCTAAGTGGAAAAGACTAAGGAGGTTAGTTGTTAGTAACCTTAGCAACTATTCTACTTCCTCACACCTTAATTAACACCTAATTCAGGTCAACTACAGTGCTACCTCTCCAGCAGGCAAGAACAGAGAATAACATTCTTTTAGGACAGTTCAAGCCTTGCTTCTATCTTTTTTTTTTTTTTTAATTATCATCTCATCTTTTATTTATTTATTGCATTTATATCCCACATTTTCCCACCTATTTGCAGGCTCAATGTGGCTTACAATTTTCTGTCATGACTTATGCCATTTCAGAGTTCTCCTACATGTAGTACACTGCAGAATGTTTATGAACCCCCAACAAGCTGCTTCAGGTTGACAGAGTTCCACCTCCAAATAGCTCCAAGTTGGTGACAGATACCAACAGCAGTTGTTTTTTTTTTTCCTCCAGGTGCATTTTTGCAAATGAAAGATGAGCATTGATGTTATTCTGTGAAAAAAGCGTTTTCCACCTTGCTGTTCACCCATGAATCCCATTTTGGCCCAGTCTCTTCCCTTGTGGAATCATGAACAGCTAAAGACAGAAAGGCCTGCAGTTCTTTAGATGATTTTCTGGGATGTTTTATGACTTCCCAACTGTACCCTTAGAGTAATGTTGGTAGGCTGGCTATTTCTGGTAAGATTCACCACTGCTTGAAGTCTTCTCCATTTGGAGATAACTCTCAATGCGGTCCCAAAGCTTTAGAAATGGCTTTGTAGCCCTTTCCAGACTGATATATTTTAATAATTTTTTTTCCTCATCTCTTCTTCTCTTGATCACGACAGTGTTCTTGTAGATACTTTGTGGTGGCCACTGCACTCTGATGGCAGTTCAATAAATGTGACCCGATGAACGAAAAGGTACCTAAGTGGGGTATGCTATGGAATCAACACGAAATATTATGCAGCTCTAATAAAAGACCAGTTTTGCTGATCTCTTGTGGTACAATGAATTGTATATCTCAAACGTTATGTACATTCTACAGATACTACCTAGGACCTGCTGTTGAGAGGAAAACTATAGTGGTATTTACCTTCTGGGAAATTGTGTTCAAACTTGGGAAAAGGTAGAATTTGGAATAAATAGGCAATTTCAATGTCTTCTTATATTACTCGGCTTATTTAACAAAGGCAATTTACAGTATAATTTAGTATTTAAAGTCTCAGTTTAGTTTGAAATTAAAAGCAGAGCACAGCAGTTAAAAAATCTGCTTAGAGTTTGTTTACAAAAGTAGTTGGACATAAGGGAAAATTAGGTTCTTACCATGATAATTTTCTTTCCTTTAGTCATAGCAGATGAAGCCATTACGTATGGGTTGTGTCCATCAATCAGCAGGGGGAGATAGAGAGCACTCAACTTTTCTCAGTGCCTCATGGCCAGCTAGCTCCACTGCCTCTTCAGTATTTGAAGCTTCCAAAGCAGTATGGCAAACCGCAATGGGAATAACATGAACTTTCCTCACAGCGAACGATGGCCCCTTAACAATGGCATGAACTCAAAAAAGGAGGGAATGAACTCATCCTCCTGGAAGGAATAAACTCATCCTCCCAAAACATGAACTGGAAGGAATGAACTCATCCTCCTATAACTGTAACAAGAATCCTGAAGACTGTTTTCCGACTCCCCAAGGAAGGAATATAACTTCAGGAAACAAGAACAGCACCTAAAATCAGAATCACTGCAATACAGACAATCATACAGGGAGGGCTCATGGCTTCATCTGCTATGACTAAAGGAAAGAAAATTATCATGGTAAGAACCTAATTTTCCCTTCCTTGTCATCAAACAGATGAAGCCATTACGTATGGGATGTAACAAAGCAATCCCTAAATAGGGTGGGAACAAGCCACACCACATGATAGCACCTGAGCTCCAAAACGCGCATCCCTCCTGGCAGCCACATCCAGCCTGTAATGTCGGGCGAAAGAGTGCTTAGAAGCCCATGTTGCAGCACTGCAAATCTCATGAAGAGATAGTGCTCCAGTTTCCGCCCAGGAAGAGGAAATCGCTTTTGTGGAATGTGCCTTAAAGGCTTCAGGCGGAGACCGGCCAGACAGCAGATATGCTGAAAAGATAGCTTCTTTGAGCCAACGGGCAATAGTGGCTTTACACGCTGAAGACCCTCTGCGAGGACCTGCAAACAGCATAAAAAGATGATCAGAGGTCCTGAAAGAATTTGTAATTCGCAGATACTGCAACAGAGTCCTGCGCACATCCAAAAGGTGCAACTGCCCAAATGAACCTGGAAACTCCTCCTCAACAAAGGAGGGAAGAAAAACAGGCTGGTTTAGGTGAAATGCTGAAACCACCTTAGGCATGAAGGAAGGCACGGTCCGAACCCGTGACCCCTGACTCTGAGAATTGCAGAAAAGGGTCTCTACAGGACAGCGCCTGGAGCTCTGACACCCGTCTCGCCGAGGTAATGGCCACTAAAAAGACGGCCTGCAATGTCAAATCTTTCTCTGAAGCACGCCGAAGCGGTTCAAAGGGAGCACCCTGAAGGGCCTTCAATACTAACCCCAGGTTCCAAGCTGGACAAGGTGCCCGCATGGGAGGACAGAGCCGAAGCACCCCTCTAAGAAACCGTGCCACATCTGGATGAGCAGCTAAGGACACGCCTTCAACCTTGCCACGCAGGGAGGCCAATGCTGCCACTTGCACCCGCAGGGAATTATAGGCCAAGCCTTTGTGTACACCATCCTGCAAAAAAGTCCAGAATCAGCGAGACAGGAGCCCACAACGGAGAAAGCGCTCTTGAAACATACCAGACTTCAAACTGGCGCCAAATCCTGGCATAAGCCACGAAAGTGGAGCACTTAAGGGCCTGCAGGAGAATGGAAATTACCTTATTTGAGTAGCCTTTATCTCTCAATTGCGCCCTCTCAATCGCCATGCCATAAGACCAAAGCGGCAGGCGTCCTCCATGGCCACCGGACCCTTTGACAACAGGTGCAGAACCAGAGGTAATGGAAAGGGAGCCTCCAACAGCATCTGTCGGAGGTCCGCATACCAAGGCCTCCTGGGCCAATCCGAGGATGAGCACCACTTCTCCTGGATGCAGCCAAATCTGCAGGAGCACTCACCCTATCAAGGGCCACGGAGGGAAGACATACAGCAAGCCCAGGGGCCAGGGTTGAGCCAAGGCATCCAACCCGGCACAGCGAGGATCCCTCCGTCTGCTGAAGAAACACGGGACTTTGGCATTGGAACTGGTCGCCATAAGATCCATCACTGGCTTGCCCCATTTGGCATATATCTGCAGGAATACATCATCTGCTAGTTCCCACTCCGCTGGATCGATCTGATGCCTGCTTAGATAGTCGGCTGCACGTTGCTCTGACCTGCAATGTGAGCTGCTGACAGGGACTGTAGATGCAGCTCGGCCCAGTGGCAAATTTGTTTGGCCTGCGCGGCTAGAGCTCTGCACTGAGTGCCACCTTGTCGATTTATGTAGGCCACTGCTGTCGTGTTGTTCGACATCACTCGGACAGCCAATCCTTCCAGGGTCCCTTGAAAGGCCAGAAGAGCCAGAAACACCGCTTTCAACTCCAGGCGGTTGATAGACCACTCCGACTCGTCGGGCGTCCACAGACTCTGGGCATGCTTCCCCTGGCAATGTGTGCCCCAGCCCTTCAGGCTGGCATCTGTCACCACTAGACACCAATCGGGGAGCACCAGCGGCATTCCCCGCCGCAACATGCTGTCCGAGAGCCACCACTCCATACTGAGGCGGGCCACAGGGAGCCAAGAAAGTCTGCACTGATAATCCTGAGATACTGGAGACCATCGTTGAAGTAGAGAATACTGAAGAGGTCTCAGGTGCGCCCTCGCCCATGGCACCACTTCCAAGGTGGCCGTCATCGATCCCAACAGCTGGATAATGTCCCAAGCTCGCGGGCGGGGCATCCTCAGGAGCAGACGGACCTGATTCTGAAGCTTGCACCGCTTTTGCTCAGGAAGAAACACATAGCCCGAGGCTGTGTCGAACCTGGCCCCCAAATATTCTAGAGATTGCGAGGGGGTCAGGTAACTTTTGGCCATATTGACGACCCAGTCCAGAGATTAAAGGACTGAAACCACTCGGCTGTAGCTAGATGACTCTCTTTTTCTGAGTCTGCTCTGATGAGCCAGTCGTCTAGGTACGGGTGAACCCACTCGCCTGAGAAAGGCAGCTACTACCATTACCTTGGAGAAGGTTCGGGGAGCTGTGGCGAGGCCAAAAGGCAAGGCCCGAAACTGGAAATGTTTTCCCAACACTGCAAACCGCAGAAACGTCTGGTGCGGGGGCCAAATTGGTATGTGCAAGTAAGCTTCTTTCAGGTCCAGAGACGTGAGAAACTCTCCTGGCTGTACCGCCGCAATGACGAAGCGCAGGGTTTCCTTGTGAAAATGCCGCACTCTTAAGGACTTGTTTAGCTCTTTTAAGTCCAGGATCGGGCGAAAAGACCCGCCTTTTCGTGGCACCACAAAGTAAATGGAGTAGCGGCCTAGACCTTGTTTGGCGGGAGGCACTGGGGTCACAGTCCCTATCTGGCACAGACTGTGCAGAGTCTCCTCTACCGCCGCCCGTTTGGTGGCAGAACCGCATCGGGACTCCACAAACACGTCTCTCACCGGGGCATCGAATTCTATTCGGTATCCATCTCTGATCCAAGACCCACTGATCTGCGGAGATTTTGGCCCACTCCTCGAAAAAGAGGGAAAGTCTTCCTCCGATGACAGGAAACGAGGAGGGGGCTGGCGCACCATCATTGAGAGGGTCGCCCCTGAACTCCAGGCCTTGAACCGGCAGCTGCGGAACGTATGTCCGAGCGAAAGGAGTTTCTCTGCTGAAAGCGGGTACGTGAAGTGAACCCAGCAGCACGCCCCGGGCGGTACCTTCTAGCTTCACGGAAGCGAGGTCTGTAAGAGGAGCGGACCGCCTGACCCTTAGAGGAAGGCTTCGGCCTATCTTCGGGCAAGCGCTGAGGTTTGGAATCCCCCAGGCCTTTAACAATGTTTTCCAGCTCCTCACCAAACAGGAGAAGGCCTTGAAAGGGCAACTTCACCAACCTTTGCTTAGAGGCCATGTCCGCCGCCCAATGTTGTAGCCAAAGAGTGTGGCGAGCCGCCACTGCTACAGCCATTTGCTTAGCCGAAGCTCTGACCATATCATAAAGGGCGTCAGCCAAAAAGGACAAGGCCGACTCCATCCGCGGAGCCACTTCAGATAAGGTCTCCGCTACATCACCGGGCTGGTCCACTGCCTGCTGTAACCAAGCCAGGCAGGCTCTAGCAGCATAACAACTGCATCCAGATGCCCGAACAGTGAGACCTGCCAAATCAAAGGACCGCCTCAGAGCTGAATCAAGCCTGCGGTCTTGAATATCCTTCAGAGCAACACCTCCTTCAACAGGGAGGGTAGTTCTCTTTGTCACAGCCGTGACCAGGGCATCCACTTTGGGCATTGCAAAGCGAGCCAAATGTTCCTCACTCAGAGGGTACAATTGCCGCATAGCCCTGGCAACCTTCAAAGGTCCCTCGGGGTCAGCCCATTGAGACGAAATAAGCTCTTGGATGGAGTCATGCAAAGGAAAGGCTCGAGCAGGCTTTCTGGTACTAGCCATCCTTGGATTAACCGAGGAGGCTGTGCCACTCCCAGGATCTTCAATCAAGAGGGCTTGTAAGGCATCTGAAATAAGCGCTGGCAGCTCCTCACGGTGGAAAATCCTCACCGCAGACGGATCATCAAGCTCCTGTGGCAATTCTGCACCCGACTCTGGCTCCTCAGCCCAAGAAGTTCTGCCAGACCCCTCAGAATCCTCATAGCCCGACCACGGGGGGGGGGGGGGGGGGTGCGCCACAATCAGAAGGGGAATTAGCCCTTCTGCGTTTATCAGGAGGATAAGTAACAGGCAAAGCCAACTCCAAAAGGCCAGGATCCACCGGCGGGGGGGGGGGGGGGGGCAGTCAGAGGGTCCGAAGATCCCTGTGGAAGAGCTCTTTTAAGCATGTATGCCCTATGCAGCATTAAAACAAAATCAGGAGAGAAAACCGCTCCCTGACCGCCTGGATCCTGCCCAGGGCTATCAGCTCTATTATTAGCCTCACTCAGAGGACCCCCCCCCCCCCCGATTCAGGGCTCTCCGTCGCAACGGAGGCCGCGCCATGTGTAAAATCCAAAATGGCGTCCGCTGCCAGCTCAGAGCGCGAAAGATTACCACTCGGCCATGCTCGGGCCGGCTCTACCATCTGTACAGCATGAATTACAGAGCCCCGCTGCTGATTTGCGCTTGCCACATTTAGAACAGCGCTTTACAGTCTCCTCAGCCATCGCCAAAAACAGTGGTAAAATTCAAAAATGGCGGTTCGCGCCAATAACATCCCGATCGCGGGCCCACCCCGGAGGAGTCAGAAAACACTCTTACCTCACTAGACCGAGTATCACAGCTCCGGTCCTGCAGAAGAATCTCAAGGGAAAAAAAAACCTCTTTTCCAAGATCGCTGCACTAAAGCGCGACGCAACTTTAATTATTTATTTATTTTTAACGCTGTGAGGAAAGCAGAGGCAAAAGAGGTAAATAAAAATACTCCGGAGGCTCAGAAAAGTGGGAAAGGCAGGGAAAGGCGAACCAATGTGCCTGCATCCACTGAGTGGGAAAGGACAGGGAAAAGCAAGCTAATATGTCCACATCCACGGGGGCATGGGTAAGGCAGGGAAAGGGCTGACCTTTGTGCCTTCAAAGTGAAGCTGCTATAGCCTCTAACACCCCGGCTAACAACTGGCAAGCCAGGAGCCACCCCCAGGCAGATTTTTGATGGAGCTCGAAGAAGCTGCAGCCACCCTGCTTGGGGAGACAGAGAATACTGAAGAGGCAGTGGAGCTAGATGGCCATGAGGCACTGAGAAAAGTTGAGTGCTCTCTATCTCCCCCTGCTGGTTGATGGACACAACCCATACTACTACTAATACTTAGCATTTCTATAGCGCTGCCAGGGTTACGCAGCGCTGTACATACGGAATGGCTTCATCTGCTTGATGACAAGGAATAAATGACTGCTTCATGGAGTAGCTGGCTCAATGAACAAGCAAAAGGGCGAGCAATTCTAGATTGGGAGGCAGGGTTGGTGGTTGGGTGGTGGGGATAGTGCTGGGCAGACTTAAACGGTCTGTGCCAGAGCCGGTGGTGGGAGGCGGGGCGGGGATAGTGCTGGGCAGACTTATACGGTCTGTGCCAGAGCCGGTGGTGGGAGGCGGGGCAGACTTATACGGTCTGTGCCCTGAAAAAGACAGGTACAAATCAAGGTAAGGTATAAACAAAAAATGGCACATGTGAGTTTATCTTGTTGGGCAGACTGGATGGACCGTGCAGGTCTTTTTCTGCCGTCATCTACTATGTTACTATGTTAGATGTGGTCCTTAGTGAATATATGATTTAGTTCCAACAGTAACGGGGCCACTTGGCAATAGTGATCATAATCAAATTTAGTTTGATAACATACATAGAATCTGCTACCATAGCTACACAATGCAAGGCCCTACATTAGGCGTCACTACCCAGCAAATGAATTTAGGTGTCATTGATGATATGTTGAAATCCTATGCTTAGTGTGCAGCAGCAGCTAAGTAAATAAAATGTTAGGCATCATTAGAAAGGAATAGAGAATAAAACAGAGAACATAATGCCTTTGTTATCACTCCATGGTGCAACCACATCTCAAATATTGTGTCCAATTCTAATCATCACATCTCAAAAGATGTAACAGAATTAGAAAATGTACAGAAAGAGGCAACCAAAATGATAAAGAGAATGGATTTACTCCTATGAGGAAAGGCTAAAGAGGTTAGAGCTCTTCAATACAAGTATTACAAGCCAGCCAGGTTTTCAGGATATCCATGATGAATTTGCATGATACATTTGCATACAATGGAGACAGCACATATACATGCATATTCACTGTGGAAATCTTGAAAATCTAACTGTCTTGTGGGATTAGAGAGCAACTGTCAATACTAAAGGTTTAAAATTGCAATGAAATGTTAGGAATCTTTGCTGCTTTTAAAAGGGGTAAGAAGGAGGTCCTCCACACTGTGCAACAGTGACTGTCTGTTCAGGACTGGAGCAACAGAGGAAGGCTTTCATAATCAGCTCTGTCTAGCCTTCTGTGGAGGATGATATCAGCAAGCACAATGAGAAAAACCCCAACATGGCAGCCCTTTGATTATTATCACAGCTCTGAGAAATGGAAGCTGTGATAAGTATCTGCATTCAGCCTATTGTTGAAGAACAAGGAAAAACTTCATTTAACTGAACTGTAGTGGGCTCAATGACTCCAAAAAGATCAAAAGAGGTATATTTCTTTTATTACATTTGCTTTATTTATGTAAAAATTTTAGTTCTATAAAAATTTGATGCAATTCACAGATATACAGATAAAGTTGCAAACATGAGCAACTGTACATCAGTATTACATGCAGTTGCTTCCATAGCATAGCAGGTACTGGCTCCATAAAGAGGCATCTGAAGAATGTTTATATTAAAGCAGCTAAATAATCTTATTCAATTCCACTGTAGGAACAGTACCTCTATGTAGCTTTAAGTTCAGAAAGGCAAATATACAGTTTGCAGTTTCTGGATGCCACTAAGACAGTAACATACACAAAGCACAAAAGTAAAATTGCAAAACACTAAGGGACCCTTTTACTAAAGAAATGGTAAGCTTTTGCACTTGTCATGCTTTAATGGCAAAAATTAACACATAATGGAATAGATTACAAAAAAAAAAATTAGTGCCAAAACAAAATATGCCCAGGCATATTCTATAAAGTACACCTAAATTTAGGTATACTTTATAGAATAAGCCAAAACTTCCAAGTAGTTCAAAGAATACACCACACGCCCTTCTACACAGCTAAATTTAGTGGTGGGCAGTTACGCCAAGTAAAACTTGGTATAAATGCAGACACCTAAATTACGCACAGACCAGGTGTACTCTATAACCATGCACATAGATTTTTAGAAACGCTCACGACCCCATTCCATGCCCCCTTTTCAACTATGCGACTTAGAATTTACGCACATCACATTATAGAATACGTTAGTTCTGCACGTAAATTCTAATTAATGCCACTTAGTGTCAATAATTGCTTAACTTGCAATTATCAGTGCTGATTGGCTTGTTAACTAATTAAGTTGCGCACACAACTTATGTCACACTAAATAGATTTCCAAAACAATTATCAGTGCTAATTGGCATGTTAACTAATTAAGTTGTGCACGCAACTTAAGTCGTGCTATATAGATTTCCAAAAATAAGTGTAAAGGCTGTGCAGTAACTTTTGGGGGCATGTCCAGCAATTCTTATGCAGTTACTGCACAGAAAAGTTATTTATAGTGCATTAAGCTTATATACAATTAGCCCAAGTGCACTCACTGTCTCCTTCTGAGTAAGGCTTAAATCTGCGCAAGTGATGGTTAGTATGCGGTAAGTACTGTGCACTAACTGCAATATGCAATTCATGCTCATTCTCTGCCCAGTTCCTACCCCCTAACATGGCATGCAATTAACATGTGAATTAGTGTGAGCTGACATACCGGCACAATAACTTACTGCTCTCATGCATTAACAGTGCGCATTCATGTACTATTTAACGCACTCTAAAGAGCCCCTAAGTCTCACTTGAGGAGTTTCAGTATAACAAAATATTTAGCATACAACTTTTTCAAATCATGTAACTGAAGCTCTAAAGATTTTATTAATGATTTCAAAGTGAATCAGTAGGATTTAACTTTCCATACCTTCACAAATTTGGGCTAACCCTAAAGGTGGCAGATTTGGGTTTAAAGAAAGATATATATTTTTTTCTGCTTAATCATTTCTGTAACAATAGATACATGGGATGAATTCTATAAATTGCGCCAACCCCCCCCCCCCCCCCCCCCACACACACACTTAAGTCCTAGGATTGCTCGTCCATTTGCATCAATGAAAACATGGTGCAAATGCCTCCGCCTAAATTTATGTGCAGAACCCACTTATTCTATAACTGTGCATGTAACCCAAACGCCCACGATCCCCCCCAAACTGCCTAGGACCCTCCCATTTCTGCACCCCCCTTTTCAGGACGCGCATAAAAGTTAGGCCCAGATCATGCACCTAAATTTATGCGTGTACATCTTGATTCCAATTAGCGCCAATTGCTTGTTAAAAAGTGAGTTACTGCCACCAACTGGCTCATTATTCAATTCAATTTTGTGCACAATTTTTGGTGACTTACAGAATTAGGGGGATAATGCCTACATCCTGTAGCCTACAAATAGTCACAGATGCAGAGCGATTCTTTAATTGACTTGAGATGCACAGTTGTACTGGCAGCTCTGGGTTTGACATGGTTCCAACTGAGCTAATTCCAAATCTTTATCCAGTGTTATGCTCTTCAGCTATGTGAACAGGTACCCGTCTTATACCAGTAGCTCACCTTATTATATTTTGCTCACGAACACCAATTCAATGGAAATAAATGCCATTAATTGGTAGCACTGGCTATGCATTTTTACATTGAAATTATTATTATAAAACACAATAAGTGCATTCACATTTTATCCTTTTTGGATGTTCTCAGGTTATGCCCTTAATGAGCAGAACATTTCTGAGAGGAAGCTGCTCTCTTACCAGGACTTTAGAGTGGTCTTGGAAAAGAAACAAATACAAAGACACAATATTTTACAGTTCTATTCTTTTCCAAAAGATTTTCATTGAAAAAGCTTTATGGCACTACACACACAGTCAATTATTTTCATATCCCCAAAACTGAACTGTAATCAGTACTGCTTTAAATCCTAAGCAAGGTAAGATCTAAGTAACTCTACTCACTCAGAATAAGAGAACAAGTTTAGAATGGCTATCGAGTTACCTAGATTTGACTAAAAATTATATGCCTTAAAAAAACAAAAACCCCAAGATACAACTAGGAAAAATACTCCCCCTGCTTAAAACTGTTTGCTAAAAAATAAGTCACTGTACCTATTAAAGAAGACCAGTGACTGGCATTTATCAGATTCCATGCCGACATGAACATACAAGTGGCCAAGAGTTATTTTGCTCATATTAACTCCTACCCTTGTAAAGAAAAAAAAAATAATGCTAACACACATTTCACTTCAGAACATTTGTGATCACATTTTGAAAGAAGGAGGAAAAAAAAAAAAAACCTCCAAGTGAGCACACATCTCCCCCGTTTACTAAAGCTTAGCTCGAGTTATCTGCAGCAGGGCCCATTTTGGAACCTGCTGCAGATAACTCGAGCTAGCGTTAGTAAACAACCCCCATAATGTATACTGCTACATAATCCTATCATAAGTTTAGAAGTTGCATCTTAGTGCTTTTTGTGATGTTTGTGCTAATATAGTATATGGGAAGTCTTGACATTACTATATTTGTTTTAATATCATGTCAACAGTTTATCAAAAACAGAACACAATTCTGCTGTACAGATACTTTATTAATGAGTGACTGACTACGGGGCATGATTTGTTAAAATAAGAGCTTAAGTCATACAATGAAATTGACACAAAAACCTCTCGAAAAACTTAAGAACTGAGGTAAAGACTTAAAAAGAAAGGATACACCATGTACCACTTTGACTAAGATCAATGTTAAAAAAAAAAAAAAATACCACGGACAGTATAACCATTTGCAGAAATACCAGCTGCTGATAATGTTCATATTTATATAACTTATCACTGAATAAATTATACTGTTGGTGCTAGCCTGCTTATAAAGGCAATGCTGCTGAGACAGAGTCTTCTCACAAAGTCAGGGCATGCAGGCTTCATTATTAGATGTTCCACAATAATCCTCAGCTCTGTGAACAAAGTCCTAGAAGAAGAAAAAGAATACATTTAAAAGAAGTGTCCAAGCTTTCGTCACATGCCATTATGTAACCAAGATCAATTGCATGTACCTTTTTCAACTGTATTTGTAATTTTTCCTCGTTAGTAACCCTTACCACCCATCTATCCTCCTGTTAGTCTTAGGACTATATGTTCCACCTTTCTTTCTTTCTTTTGCTATTAAGACGTTTTAATGTGTATTGTATTGATGCTGTAAGTAGAATACTGTGCTATAATATGTATTGTTATTTGAATGTTTCTACAATTTATTGCCTATGTTGGGGTTATACTAGCTGTACACTGCTTTGAGTCCTTTTCAAAAACAGTAACATACTATGAAGCTCATTTTCAAAGCACTTAGACTTACAAAGTTCCATAGGTTACTATGGGGCTCATTTTTGAAAGAGAAATACATTTAAAAAGTGGCATAAAGTAGCATTTGGATGTTTTTCTCACCAAAATGGCCAAATCAGTATTTTGAAACCCATTTTCAGACGTTCTTCTATGCAGTTCGCCTGCAGTGTGTTCAAATCTCAAGGAGTCGTATAGGACATGTTAAGGGTGGGGTTTGGGTGTTCATAAGATTTGGACATTTTTCAGCCATAATGGAACAAAATGAGAACATCCAGAACTAAAACTAATGTCTAAGCCACAAAACAGTGCCCTAAATGACCAGATGACCACTGGAGGAATAAGGGAATGACCTTTCTTATTCCCCCAGTGGTCACTGACCCTCTTCCACCCTCCAAGATGTGAACGAAAAAGTACATACCAGCCTCTTTGACGGCCTCAGATGTTATAGCCAGTCCTATTAGAGCAGCAAGCAGATAGCCTTGTGGTCAGTGAGGCGCACCATGGAGAAGGGGACCCAAGCCAACAATCCACTCTGTTACACTTGTGGCAGAAAGTGTGAGCCCTGTACTGTACCCACATATAGGTGATACCTGCAGCCATAAGGGATATTGTAGTGTACAGTTCGGTACAGTAGGCTTTTGGTAGGTTCACTGTACAAAATAGCAAAGACCTGTAGCAGGTATTCTCCGAGGACAGATTGCTTTATAATCTCAAAAGTGGTGACGCCGATCTGTGTTGCCTGGTCCGGCATTTACCATAGCTAAAATGAGAGCTATTGTGGAGCGCGAGACGCACTCCACCATGAATGTGCGAGTGCCTTCCTGCCCACCGCAAGAACATGGTCTCCTCAGTTTAATACTATAGCAAAAAATAAAGTAAAAAGAACAAAGGAGACAACTCCAAGGGGAGGTGGGCGAGACTGTGAGAATATATAGCCTACTGTCATAGTTCATGAAATGACGGCAGATAAAGATCTGAATGGTCCATCCAGTCTGCCCAACAAGATAAACTCATTTTACATGGTATGTAATACTTTATATGTATACCTGAGTTTGATTTGCTCCTGCCTTTCTCAGGGCACAGACCGTAAAAGTCTGCCCAGCACTGTTCCTGTACTAAAAGTTCTGAAGCTAACGTCGAAGCCCCTTAAAATTTACACTCCAGCCCATCCATATCTATTCAGTCACGATCAGGGCACAGACCGTAAAAGTCCACCCTGCACCAGTTTTACTCTCCAAATACTGGTGTCGCCACCCAATCTCCACTAAGATTCCATAGATCCATTCCTTCTACGGAATCTTAGAGGAAAAACCTGCTACAGGTATATTCGCTTTCTCTGAGGACAAGCAGGCTTATAAAATTCTAACAAATGGGGAATTCCTAGCATCCAGGCTCACCAAAAATGGTCAACTGGGCCTCGCAATGGCGAAACTATAACACAGATTAACCTGAAACCATATACAATCTAAATGAGAGTGCAGCCTGGAACAGAATAAAATGGACCTAGGAGGGTGGAGTTGGATTCTAGACCCCAAATAGATTCTGCAACACTGTCGGCTCAAACTGACTGTCACATCAGGTATCCTACTCAAGGCAGTAGTATTATGTGAATGTGTGGACTGAAGACCACGTCGCAGCCTTGCAAATTTCTTCAATGGAGGCTGACCTCAAGTGGGCTACCAACACGGCCATGGCTCTGACATGAGCTGTGACATGACCCTCCAAGGCCCAGCCCAGCCTGGGCATAAGTGAAGGAAATGCAAACTGCCAGCCAAATAGAAATGGTATGTTTCCCCGATGGCAACCCCCATCCTGTTGGGATCAAAAGCTGGGCGGACTGTCTGTGGGGTCTTGTCCGCTCCATGTAATAGGCTAATGCTCTCTTGTAATCCAAGGTATGCAAGCTGCTTTTGCCAGGATGGGCATGAGGTCAGGGAAAGAACGTTAGCAAGATAATCGACTGGTTCAGATGGAACATCACTTTTGGAAGGAACTTAGGGTGCATGCGGAGCACTACTCTGTTGTGATGAAACTTAGTATATGGTGTATCTATCACTAAGGCCTGAAGCTCACTGACTCTATAAGTTGAAGTAACAGCCACCAAGAAAACACCTTCCAGGTCTTCAGATGACAGGTATTCAGTGGCTCAAAAGGAGCTTTTATCAGCAGGGTGAGAACAATGTTGAGATTACATGACACTGGTGGAGGTTTGACAGGGGGCTTTGACAAAAGCAAAACTCTCATGAAGCGAATAACTAGAGGCTGTCCAGAGATGGGTTGACCTTCTACATGTTGATGCAATTACTAATTGCACTAAGGTGAACCCTTACAGAGCTGGTTTTGAGACCATACTCTGATAAGTGGAGAAGGTATTCAAGCAGGGTCTGTGTAAGGCAAGTAAGGGGATCTATGGCCTTGCTCTCACACCAGATGGCAAACCTACTCCATTTAAAAGAGTAACACCTCTTAGTGGAATCTCTCCTGGCAGCCAGCAAGACCCAGGAGACACCCTACAAGAGACCCAAGGAAGCAAATTCTAGGCTCTCAACATCCAAGCTGTGACAGCCAGAGACTGGAGATTGGGATGTAGAAGTGACCCCTCGTTCTGAGTGATAAGGGTCGGAAAACACTCCAATCTACATGGTTCTTTGGAGGATAATTCCAGAAGAAGAGAGAACTATATCTGCTGCAGCCAGTACGGCGCGATCAGAATCATGGTTCCGCGGTCTTGCTCGAGTTTCAACCAAGTTTTTCTCACTAGAGGTATTGGAGGATACACATACAGAAGACCTGTCCCCCAATTGAAGAGGAAGGCATCTGACTCTAGTCTGTCGTGGGCCTGAACAAAACTGAGGGACCTTGTGATTGATCTGAGTGGCAAAAAGATCCACCGAGGGGGTGCCCCATGCTTGGAAGATCTTGTGGGCTATGCCCATATTGAGAGACCACTCGTGCAGTTGAAATAACCCACTCAGTCTGTTTGTGCCAGCCAGATAAGTGGCTTAAAGGAACATGCCATGTTGGCGAGCCCAAAGTCACATCCAGACGGCCTCCTGACAGAGAGGGCGTGATCTGGTGTCCCCCTGGCTTGTTGGTGTAATACAATGCAACCTAATTGTCTGTTTGGATGAGAACAATTTGGTGAGATAGCTGATCTCTGAAGGCGTTAGAGCTTCCAGATCGCCCGAAGCTCTAAGAGATTGATCTGAAGATTTGTTTCCTGGGAGGACCAAACTCCTTGAGTGTGAAGCCCATCTACATGAGTTCCCGATCCCAGGAGAGATGCATCCATATCCCAGGAGAGATGCATCCGTCGTCAGCACTTTTTGCAGCTGAAGAATTTGAAATGGAAGTCCCAGAGTCAAAATGGATCAAGTGGTGCACCACTGAAAGAGCGTACAAGCTCTGGAGACACTTGGATGACATCTTCTAGACTCCATGTGCCTTGATACCACTGAGAAGCTAGATTCCATTGAACTTATCTCACATGAACACATGTCATGGGTATAACGTACACTGTGGAAGCTATGTGGCTCAACAATCTCAACATCTGCCAAGCTACTATCTGCTGAGAGGCACGAACCTTGGATGCAAGTGAGACAAGATTGTCCGCTCTTGTCTCCGGGAGGTAGGCTCGAACCTTCTGTGTGTCGAGTTGGACTTAGATGTCATATCAAAAAATGCCCCTGTATGTAACTTTGCAAGTCTAAGTACTTTGAAAATATACCGCGATGTGTGCTGCACAGGTGAAGCAGTCATTAGGCTTTATATATGATAAATTCTCCAGAGGAGTAATGTCTCAAAATGGGTTAATTTTGTGTATATCATGAGGTTCATTATTCTTAATATTAAGCCAAGTATATGGAGTATGATCTCAATCTCTTGAATTTGCTGCTAAAGATCCCCTGTGGTGCCTAGCTCCATTGCCTGGGTCACACTCCAAGCAGCAGGTTTAAAAAACTCTCCACAATGAAGTGAAAACCTGTGCCGATTTGAGCATGGAAAAATTATTTCCACTTATCTCTATTATTAGTGGATCCCTTGGGCCTTACAAAGAAAACAGGGAGAGTATGACATGTACCAAGAAGGAGCAAGAGAAAGTTCTGTCCAGGTGTTTTGTTTTGTTTTTTAAACAAGCCACTGGAAAAGTTTGAGAGGTGTGAGCAAACATTTTTCACAAATGCACAAGGTCATTAGGTAAGTAGAGGGCTGATTTAGATTCACTACTTACCTGCAATATGGATTTCTACGGGAGGTGTAGCGCAGTGTCAGGAATCTATAATAAATAAAAGGCTGGAGCAAACTACCTTGTCCACTGTAGGAGGGGAAAAAAAGACAGTCAAAATATGCAAAGCATAAGCTGTTTAATTGGAGATAGGTTGAAAGAAAACAAGAAAATCACTGAAGCTAGAAATATTAACCACTGCAAAACTGAACAGCATGTGTGAAACAATCAATACCAAAACATTACAAGTTCTGTTGCTGAATGCATAAGCATGTCAAGGCCACAACTACCATGTCCATTTTTATTCTTTCCAACCCAACAAAATGTTTGGAGAAATTACACAAAAGGAGTTGAGAAACTGGCTGGAAGCAGCATAACTCTAAAAATTTAATGGAACGGGAACAATTTGGCATGGAGAAAGACTGGTGAAAGATATCAGACTGAGGGGTCCAGAGAAATTAAGCCTCCTCTAAGCCTATTTAAAGGCAATAATATGGAGGAAATGAAACAAATCTCAGCAAACCTGGAAGATTTAATAGGTCAAAATTGACAAGCTGAAAAACAGCAAATCACCAGGACCAGAAGATATGCACTCTAGAATACTGAAAGAATTAAAAAATGAAATCACAAATCTACCATTATTAAAACTGTCAATGGTACATGAAGCTTGGAAAGCAGCCAACACAGGTCTTCACAATTTTTTAAATTAAATCTAGGAACCAGCCCATAAACTAAGTCAAGACCTCTCTAGCTTCTTCTTCCTCAATCTTCCCAAACTGTCCACCGTAATTTTTTTTTTTTTTTTTTTGGGGGGGGGGGGGGGGGGGGGGGGGGGTGGGAATCCCCTCCCAGATCAGAAGCAGTTCTTTTTTTTTAAGGCTGTTTTCTTATTCTGTGTCTGTGGGCAAAGAAACTTTAGTAAATCAGTTCCTCAAGTTGCCTCTGCAAACCACTAGCAGAAGGCAGCAGTTTCCCTTCCCAAATCAAACACCACCTTGAAAGGTGAAGCAAAGAGGCAATTGCTTCTCTGGTTCACAAATCACCATAGCCTGGGCTCCCACTCGTCTCTCTCTCTCTCTCAAGTACCCCCCAGCCTTTATCCAATTTTTCTCAGAGACTGCCATCTATTCCCTCACCTGTAGAAAAAAAATCTCATATTTCCTGCTTCCCCGCTGTGACTCAGCTTGAGCCACACTGTTAACATAAGAATAGCCATATTGGGTCAGAGAAATGGTCCATCTGGCCTAGTATCCTGCTTCCAACAGTAGCCAATCCAGGTCACAAGTACCTGGCAGAAACCACAATAGTAGCAACATTCTATGCTACCAATCCCAGGGAAAGAAGTGGCTTCTCCCATGTCCATCTCAACAACAGACTACAGACTTTTCCTCCGGTAACTTGTCCAAACCTTTTTTTAAACCCAGATACGCTAACTGCTGTTCAGGAAGTTTGGGTTGGTCCCGTAAGACTTGAAAACAGAGCGAGGTCTCACACTTTCTGAAAAGCGCAACTCAAGCTTACAGAGAGCCAAGTTGCAACAGGAAAGCAGGAAATATTAGATCTGTTTTCTACAGCACCACAACCACAAAATCCCAGATGCCAAGAGTGCAATTTTTAAGCACCATGGCGACCTGGAACTTATTGAGCCCTGAGCCAACATCATTTTTTTTTTTTACAGCTTCCTGGGTGATCTGAGAAACTACACAACAGAGAGCCTGAGGTCAGTGCCTGGCAAAATGGTAGAGACTATTATGAAAAACAAAATTACTAAACACAAATATGGCTTACTAGGACAGTCAACGTGGATATAGCCAGGGGAAGTCTTGCCTCGCCAATCTGTTACATGTTTAGTCACAGAAGAAAGGGAAAACAGCATACAAATACAACCAGGCAAACAAAAAAAAGCAAACACTGGGCCTTCAGTATTGAGAAAAATGTAGTCCTTTAATATAACAAAGACCCGACACGGGCAGTGTTTCGGCGTACAACCGCCTGCATCAGGGGTCAATAAAATCCTATTGGTCAACTTGCGGACTATTGCGCAAGAGGTAAGTAAAACAATCGGAGTGGAACTCCCGTTGTGTTAACAGCTCGTCTGTATTCGAAAAGACGCCTCCAATAATGAAAACCGCGGTTCTCATTATTGGAGGCGTCTTTTCGAATACAGACGCGCTGTTAACACAACGGGAGTTCCACCCCGATTGTTTTACTTACCTCTTGCGCAATAGTCCGCAAGTTGACCAATAGGATTTTATTGACCTCTGATGCAGGCGGTTGTACGCCGAAACACGGCCCGTGTCGGGTCTTTGTTATATTAAAGGACTACATTTTTCTCAATCCTGAAGGCCCAGTGTTTGCTTTTTTTGTTTACATGCTTTTTGAAGGCAGAGATAAAGGTGAGCTGGTTGATAAATGTATCTGGATTTTCAGAAAGCTTTTGACAAGTCCCTCATGAGAAACTCCTGAGAAAATTAAAAATAGGCAACATTCTGTTGTGGATTGGGTTAAAAGACAGAAAATAATTAAATGAACAATTCTGGGGGGAAAAGTGAATAGTGATCTGTACTGGGACCAGTGCTTTTCAACATGTTTATAAATGATTTGGAAATGCGAACAAGTGAAGTGATCAAATTTTCAGTTGACACAAAATTAATTTGTAGTAATTCAATAGCATACAGACTGAGAAATTACAGAACCTCGAGAAATGGAAGACTGTCCATCCAAATGGCAGATGAAATTAGTTCTCAGTGTGCAGAGGTGGTCAAAACAGCAAAGTTAAGAAAGGAATAGACAATAAATCAAAGAATATCATAATGACTCTATTCTCCATGGTGTCGGCTCCCAGGGTCTTTAATAGACGAAGCGTTGCTAATCAGACTCCATGTGTTCCCCTATCTGGGCGATTGGCTGGTGAAGAGCACGTCGAAGGATGGTGCTTGGGACCCCATGCAGAAAACTATCTGGGTGTTAGAGCTACTAGGGTTCATTTTAAACTACCCCAAGTCCCATCTGCACCCTGTCCAGCAATTGGAGTTCATTGGAGCCGTGCTAGATACACAGCGGCTCAAGCTTTTCTCTCTGTGTTGAGGGAAGCTGAACCATCACAGCTGCTCTAGGAGGAGGTTCAAAGTCCAGGACCATGAACAATTTAGCCCTGGGCTTGTCCTCCACTTCCAAAGGAATAGGAATGGCAGCTGACATTTCCTTAACAAAAAATGGGAAGGAAAGGTTCTATAGTGGAGATTTTTTCTTTCCTGTGGAGAAGAGGGATCAGATAGGATACCATAGGACTCCTTTGATGAGAAGTACCCTGGATCTTCAGACTCCCATGCGCACTACTCATTGGTGTCAGCAAGAAACTCATCATGGAAAGGCTAAGACCGAGCCCAACTCAACAAGGAGGAACAAGGTCCCCGAAGCTTTCTCCGCCAACAACAAGGGAGAGCAGACATGGGTGACACTGGAGTCTGAGACCTCGCCGAAGGCAGAGGGCCATGCGGGGCAGCAGCAAGAGGCACAGCTGATGCAAGCTCCCCAGAAGCCAATGCACTCTGGTGTATTAGCCCCAGTAAAAGCTCAGGGAGCAAGGCCTGGAGGCGCTCATTGAGTGTCGACATCGGGAAAGGCTGGGGCATCAGTTCAGGCATAGGCTGCTGAACTGTCAGGGTTGGAGCGGGTGCCTGGTCCTGACTGCATGGCAACCCAAGCATCGGTGGCACCTATATAGAGGGGGATCGGCCCTCCCAGCACCAATGCTTCTTAGGTACCAGGTGTTTTCTCGGTGTCCCAGACCTCCTGGCTGCGTGCATAGAGGGCGATCGATGCTGACGCTTCTTGGGCTTCCCCCGATGCTTATCATCGACACTCCTCGGTGCCAACGAGGACAACGTTGAATCCTCACGTCAACTTGAGGTCAGGTTCTGTTCTGACCGGTCCCGGGGGGCCTGCACAACTGACGTTGAGGCAGGTGGAGACCCACTTAATGCACAGCCACTCTCAGTGTCTAAGGGTCTAGCAGCCATGCGGACCAATGCAACTCGATGCCAATACTGACTTCGAGGCTTTCGACCTGGCTCCAAAAAGTTTCTCGTTCAGCCTCTCTGGCCAATTGGGTTCTTTTCCTTATACGAAGACAAAGAACACAATTAGAAGGGGTATGTTCATGCTCCAAACACTGAAGACACCAAGAAAGAGTGTAGATGGTCCTACTGCACCGGCTGCAGTGCTTGAAGCCACTGGGAATTTTCAATGACATGGAAGGAAAAACAGTGTGGCTAAATCAAAAGACTTGATGGTACTGAAAAAAGGAGCAAAGCACCGAAATAAAATGAGGGAAGCCCAACTGAGGCTCAGGCCTAAGTGTGACCTACTGAGCATGGCAAAACGAAAGAAAACTTAAAAAGGGGACAAAATAACCTTAAACTGTAAGGGAATAAAAGTCCCACAAGAGAAAGCAAGACTAAAATGAAAAGAAAAAATATGGGCAGGCACAAACAGATGCTCTCAAAAATCTCTCTTGAACCGAGCTGTGGTTAGTGACAAATATGGCACCCTTTCTCTACCATGGGGGGGGGGGGGGGGGAAAAAAAAAAGAACTGGTGGTCCAGTGCTCTCGTGGCGGGAGGAAGGCACTTGCGCGTACACGGTGGGAGCTCCGCATACACTGTTAAAGCTATTCAAAGCCTTTTTCAATTTCTAAACCGGGTGACACAGGACACATCAACCACATGCGAGAATTACTGGCCTGCTTGTCCTCTGAGAACATATAATTATAGAACTACCAAGAGGAAGGACTGCAGGATAAAACTATTTAAAGAAACAAATTGCAGGAAAGGTATTAAATATTTAACACACTCTGATGTCGCTTTTATTTATTTATTTTCCCACTCATGGCAGGCTCAATGCAACTTATATGGGGCAATGGAGGGTTAAGTGACTTGCCCAGAGTCACAAGGAGCTGCCTGTGCCTGAAGTAGGAATCGAACTCAGTTCCTCAGGAACTCCTAACCCTAACCCTTACCCACTTGTTCAGCACCCATTTTATCATTTCCACCTTTGTAACTCCCTTACCCCTTATCTGTCCTGTTTGTCTGTCCCCTAGCAGGGACTGTCTCTTTATGTCCAGTGTACAGCACTGCGTACATCTAGTAGTGCTGTAGAAATGATAAGTAGTAGTAGTAGAAATAGTTTGACACCACTAAAAAATTGCCTGGATAAGTCCGTCCCTTTAAAGTCAGTAGTGTGCCTTAAAGAAACTACTGTGGAAGGTCACTGTGAAGACCAAGATTACTTTTAAAACAACTATGGAGGTGTCTGGGTAAGGAAGACCGGGGAAAAGGCTGACTGTTCAAAACTTTCAAGATTACTTCACAAACATGGCCTGTATGAGAGGGTGGCAAGAAGGAAGCCACTGCTGAAAAAAAAAAAAGCCATATTACATGTTCCATAACATCTTTAAAAAAACAAAACAAAAAAACCCAACCCACACTACCGCACTTAGGGGATACTACACACATTTGGAAGTAGGTTTTGTGGTCTGACAAGACTAAAGTGGGATTTTTGGGAGGTTTTAATGCTAAATGCTAACACCATTCCCACAGTAAGCATGGTGGTGGCAGCATCACATTATTGGCATATTTAGCAGCAGTGGGGAAATAGAGGTTCGAGAATATTGAGGGAAAGATTGTGCAAAATATAGATTTGGAGGAATATCTGTTCTACACTGTTATAGAACTGGGACTGGAGAAATGATTCACTTTGGCAAGAAAATGACCATAAACACAAAGCAAAAGCAACAATGAAGTGACTAGAGAATGACATGGGAGTGGGTAGCTGTGGTTATACCGTTGGTAAAACGAAAATGTTCCTGGTTACCTGCATTACGGGAGCAGACGTAATCCCTGTACCTGCGGTAAAACAGATGCCTACCTTTTACCTCTGTTTTACCGCTGGGCTGGGACATTCCTCCTCCTCTTGTTCTGTTCAGCTCTGCTTCTCCTCCCTGCCTGCACGTGCAGGCAGGCAGGCACGCATGCACACAGTCTTCCGAACGAACGCAGACTGGCACATCAGAGTTCCCTCCCCACCCACCATGTTGACATCACAAGAAGAGAAGACCCTGATTGGCCTCTTTCTTTTTGTCTCATCTCGTGCTGGCACCACAGCAGTCATTTTATGGGTTATTTTTCAGTATGTTGGTGATACAGTGCATCATCGTACAGTACAGGTTAAGGAGAAAGATCGGCTGTGGGCAGCAGGAAGCACAGCAGGATGGCTGACTGAGGACGGAGTCAAGACTCAGCCAGAGGGCTCATCCAGGCAGAAGAGCGTGAGCCCAGAGGAATACATGGTACACGATTGTGAAGACTACAGTAAGGTGCCCCCCCAGCCCTGCCCCCCCCCCCCCCCATTTCAGCTTGTTAGGCAGCATATGAATGCTATGTACACAGAGGAAGTATTATTGGTTTCATCTGTTAGAGTAGTAATTAGTTCATTTGGAGAGGCTGGTTATAAGGACTCCCTGCAGAGATGTTTTTCATCTAGTAAAGGGCTACCAAAAAACACAGATATGAACTTATGAGTTCAGATCAGGAGCTCAAGAATCATTACTATTTATAATGCAGTGGTATATTATAAAAATGCACTTGCCTTTTTATTATTACTATTTCACGGAGAAGTTCAGAGAGTCAGTCTAAATGTGGAGGTGACTAAGTGGGAGGCCAGCAAGAAGCAGATTGCAGTAGTCTAAACGAGAGGTGACAAGGGTGTGGATGAGGGTTTTGGTAGAGTGCTCGGAAAGAAAGGGGCGGATTTTACGGATGTTGTAAAGAAAGAAACGACAGGTCTTGGCGGTCTGCTGGATATGAGCAGAGAAGGAGAGAGAAGAGTCAAAGATGACCCCAAGGTTTCGAGCTGAGGAGACAGGGAGAATGAGAGAGCCATCAACAGAAATAGAAAACGGGGGGAGCGGGGAGGTGGGTTTGGGGGGGAAAATGAGAAGCTCGGTTTTGGTCATATTTAATTTCAGGTGGCGTTGAGACATCCAGGCAGCAATGTCAGACAAGCACGCTGAAACTTTGGTTTGGATGCAAGGTGAGATATCAGGGGTAGAAAGGTAGATTTGGGAGTCATCAGCATAGAGGTGGTAGGAAAAGCCATGGGATGAGATTAATGAACCAAGGGAAGAAGTGTAGATAGAAAAGAGGAGGGGACCAAGAACAGAACCCTGAGGTACACCGACAGGCAGAGGGATAGAAGTAGATAGATCCACCAGAGTGAACACTAAAGGTGCGGAGGGAGAGGTAGGAAGAGAACCAGGAAAGGACAGAGCCCTGGAATCCAAGTGAGGACAGGATATCAAGGAGTATGCTGTGATCGACAGTGTCAAAAGCAGCGGAAAGATCAAGAAGAATGAGGATGGAATAGAGACCTCTGGATTTAGCCAGTAATAGGTCATTGGAGACTTTAGTAAGAGCAGTTTCGGTTGAGTGGAGAGGGCGAAAACCAGATTGTAGTGGGTCAAGAATAGCATGTGAGGAGAGAAAATCAAGGCAGCGGCGGTGAACAGCACGCTCAAGTAATTTGGAGAGAAAAGGGAGGAGGGAGATGGGTCGGTAATTAGAGGGACAAGTAGGGTCGAGTGAAGGCTTCTTAAGGAGAGGTGTGACCACAGCATGTTTAAAGGCAGTAGGGACAGTTGCAGTGGAAAGTGAGAGGTTGAGAATGTGACAGATAAAAGGAATAAGAGCAGGTGAGATGGCATTAAGAAGGTGGGTGGGAATGGGATCAGAGGAACAGGTGGTACATTTTGAGGAAGAAAGGAGAAGTGTAGTTTCCTCTATAGTAACTTCAGGAAAGGAGGAAAAAGAATGAGGGGAAGGAGAGAGAGGGGAATGGACTAGTGGAGGGAGAGGTGGCGAGGTAGAGAAATCAAGGTTTATATTTTGAACCTTGTCGTGAAAGAATTCAGCAAGGGTCTGAGGAGATAATGAAGGGAGAGTTGGGGGAGGGGGCACCTTGAGGAGAGAGTTCAATGTGGTGAAGAGAAGTCGAGGGTTAGAGCCAAGAGAGTTGGTCAGTTGGATATAATAATCCTGTTTGGCGCGTAAAAGAGCAGATTGGAAGGAGGTCAGCATGAACTTAAAGTGTAAGAAATCAGCAAGGGCCCGAGATTTCCGCCAGAGGCGTTCGCGCGGAGCGGGTACAGGAACGTAGGTAGCGGATATTAGAAGTCAGCCAAGGTTGTCCTGCTTGTCTGTCCTAATTAGATTGTAAGCTCTGTTGAGCAGGGACTGTCTCTTCATGTTCAAGTGTACAGCGCTGCATACGTCTAGTAGCGCTATAGAAATGATAAGTAGTAGTAGTAGTTTGTAATGGTATATTAGATAGCAGAATGTAAAAATACAATGATTTTATTTTATTACAAGGCACTATATCAGCATACATATACTGTAACTTTCATACAGATAATACACCAGCAACACAGGCATGTTACCACAGCAGGATCTAATCATAATAATTCACATCTCATCTTTGATCCCACACTACAGCAGATGTTCCATAAATGCACTGCTCTTGTGCTAAGAGTGAAATGCCATAATTTTACCTCCACAGGTAGAAATAGCCTCAAGAACAGTGATACAGTACAAACAGTGCTATCCCAAGCTTATGTTGTCCTTGGTGATATACTTATTGACTGGTATGTTTCACGTGGCAATATTTCTCTAGTAATATGGGGCTTATGCTGTGTATTTGGATTGTTTAGCCTGTTTATTTATTGTGTTGATCATCAGCAGATGACATATTTTGTTTGATTCTTGAGGCAGGCACTTAGTGCCAAAATACAGGGCTGCGTCGAGTCCGCTTTAATAAACCTACTTGTTGGAAATACACTTTGTCTACCCCCTACTTTCTTCCTTTTTTTGCATTTTGTCTCAAGCCCCAACCTGTGAAACCTCCAGATCCACAGACTTTTAAATAAAAGCGAGATGGAATACAAAGATTTCACAATGAGTTTGGAAACAAGTGAAAACAATTGCCTGTGCAAAATGTTAGCATGTGTAAGGCCTCCATTCTACAAGTCTGGGGCACTCTCCATAACATTTAGGTCACTTTCATCAAATGAGTCTCCTTGCAGTTCTAGATCTGGGCTAGTTGGAGATACTCGGGTCATTACAAAAAAATCAGCTTTGTGTTCTATACTATGTATTTGAAAATATGAAATTTTTCTTGTAAAAACCTTAGATATAGGCAGTATATCAAACATGAAACTTCTCTATTAAAGGGGTTAATTAAAATTAAGAAACCACACAGCATACTGTAAAACAGATCTAATCCTATTTCCTTCTAGTACAGTGCTTCCTCCACTACATGCAAATCTTTCGCATGAATATTCATTGTGGATATCATAAAAACCTGACTGGCTGGGGTGCCTCTAGGGAACCACTGTTCTAGTTTGTGTTACCCTTTCTCAAAGAACAGCTCCATAGAACACCATTCTCCTCATGGATTCATTGCAGGTCAAGAAACACAAACATATTCACGTATTTTACATGTGAAACAGCAAACAAGAGAGGGAAAGCACTAGACAGCAAGCTGACAAAATTTTCATTTGATGATTAAAAAAATAATAAATTCAATTAAGTAATCAACATTCACAATTAAATTCTTACCTGAGAAGCATAAAAACTGTAGCTGGCATTAAAAATATTTCATTGCATGCAATGAATTTCAAAATATTCAGCTGATTGGCATTGAGTTTGTCCAAAATAGATCTCATGAAAATCATACTGTTGGAACCTTTGGCCTTAAATGAAAAAAAAAAAAAAATTTTTTTAAAAGGAGCCATTTAAAGTTATTCCTGAATTTATCCTCTTGATTTAAAACACTTTTCAAGTAGCAACAAGCCTAACTCAGTTGAGATAATACAAAAGCTTCATCTCACTAACATGCATATTTTGCATAGTACTGTCTGATAAAATTCATGGTGGGTGGGGTAGAGGTTTAATTCGGTGGACACAAGTGTATTATAATGTGAGAGGAAGAGACATTTTAAATCAAAATCAAAGCTTTCAGGTTTTACCTACAGAAAGAAACACCGAAAGATTCCATGTAATCATAAAAGCAAAGTACATAGATATAAACACACACATACGTTTATACTGCAGAAATGTACTCACATCAATAATCCTCTTCGTATATGTAGCTGCATGAAGCAAAGAAAACAAGAGTACTGGGAAAATGCTCACTGAAGTTAACTGTTAAGGAATATTAGGCCAAGAACAAAAATCTTATTACATTTACTTAGGATTCTACATCAATTAAAAATTGTAAATCATGATTAAAACTTTTAATTGCACAATTAATCACAAACCCCCTATAAAGCATGCCGAGAGATTCGCGCCAAAAATCAGGCGTATTCTATAAACGCGCGTAACTTAAATGGCTTAACAAGCTAATCAGCTTTGATAAAAGCACTTAAGTAATAAACACTAATTGGTAATAATTAGAATTTATACACAACTCGCTAAGGATATTCTATAACGAACTGTATCTAAATTCTAATGTGCGCAGTTCAAAAGGGGTGTGGCTATGGGCGTTCCAAAAATTTACACACAGAGGGGCATAATCAAACGTCGCCGTCAATCTATTTTGGCGGCGGCGCAACAGCTGGCTGGAACCGTATTATCAAAAAAGATAGCCGGCCGTCTTTTTTTTCGATAATACGGTTTAGCCCAGCCAAATGCCAGAGTCCGCCAGGTTTGAGATGGCCGGTTTTGTTTTTCAGCGATAATGGAAAAAAATGCCAGCGATCTGAAACCCGGCGAAATCCAAGGCATTTGGTCGTGGGAGGAGCCAGCATTTGTAGTGCACTGGTCTCCCTGACATGCCAGGACAGCAACCGGCCACCCTAGGGGGCACTTCTAAAAATTTTTAAAACTACACAAATACCTCCCAGGTGCATAGCTCCCTTACCTTGGGTGCTGAGCCCCCCAAAACCCACTCCCCATAATTTTTACACCACTACCAAAGTCCTTATGGGTGAAGGGGGGCACCTACATGTGGGTACAGTGGGTTTTGGAGGGCTCAACACTTACCACCACAAGTGTAACAGGTAGGGGGGAATGGGCCTGGGCCTGCCTGCCTGAAGTGCACTGCACCCATTAAAAACTGCTCCAGGGACTTGCATACTGCTGTCAGGGAGCTGGGTATGACATTTGAGGCTGGCATACAGACTGGCAAAAAAAGGTTTTTATTTTCTTTAGTGTGGGAGGGGGTTGGTGACCACTGGGGGAGTATGGGGAGGTCATTCCCCATTTCCTCCGGTGGTCATCTGTGAGTTGGGGCAGCTTTTTGAGGCTTGGTCGTGAAAATAAAAGGACCAAGTAAACCCGGCGAAATACTGCTTAATGCTGCTTTTTTCCCCCATTATCCACGAAAGCCAGCCATCTGATAGCCACGCCGACACACCCCCTTGAACTTTCGCTGGCTTGGCGACGGGAAAGCGGCGATGCTGTCAAAAAAGTAGCTTTCGATTATACGGATTTCACCGCTTTTGAGAGATTGCCGGAAATCTCCCAATTTATGTCGGAAGATGCCTAGCGATCACTTTCAAAAATAAGCCTGATCGTTATAGAATATGGCCCAGTGCACACATATCTGTGCACAGGGATTTACGCCGCATTTTTGTTGGTGTAAATGGAGGCACAAAGTTTTAGGCGCTGGGATATCAACTAAGCGTATTCTATATACCGCGCCTAAATCTAGGCGCCGCTTAAAGAATACACTTAGGCAGAAATGCTTACTGTGTGGATTTTTTAAATGCCTTATATAGGATCTGGCCCAGTGTCCCCCTCATATTTTCCTCTTGTACACTGCAAAATATGGCCACAGATTGAAATAGGTCAGTTTTGAAAATTTACATTACTAAACTAAAAAATCTTTTTTAAAATTTTCCTTTGTCCTCTGGTGATTTTATTTTTCTAATCATCTTGCTCCCTGGCTCTAATTTTGCTTTTCTCTCTCTGTGCTCTGAACCCTGTTTCCAAGGCCTCCTGGCCTTTCACTATTTCTTTTCTCTCCTCCTTTCTTCTTCATTTCATGTTCCATATCTTTCATGTTCAACTTTCTTCCATTTTTCTGCCTCCTTCTCAAATCTATCTAGTTTCCATCTCTCCCCTTCCTCTCTATCCATATGGGTAGCATCTCCTCCCTTCTCTCTTCCTTTCCCCTCCATCCATGGGCAGTAACTTCCTCTCTTCTTCTCCATTCATGGGCAACATCTCTTCTCTTCCCTGTGCATTTCACTTTCACCTCTCCTCCCTTCTGTTTGTGTCCAACATCTCCCTCTTTTCTCTTTCTTCCACCCCATATTACCAGTAACTGTCCCTCTCAAGCCCCCGTAGCTCTCTCTTCCTCCTCCTCTCACTGGTCCCAGCATCACTGCCTTCCTCTCCTTCAGCATCTCTCACTCTCCTCCCCACTCCCTGACCCTACAAACTTGCCTTTAAAGCCAGCGGTGCTAAAGACACACTGCTTCCATCCAGCCCAGAGCCCTCCCTCTGTAGTGTCCCACTCGCCAGAAACTGGAAGTTCCATCAGAGGAATCTAAAAAAACATCTAATGTTTTTTTTTCCATTATCTTTTATTATTTTTGTTGTTTTAGACGATACATTTACGATTAATTTACTATGACATTTTTTAATGATATTATACTGAACTGTAGCCTTCCCATGTTATTGTGTAAGCCACATTGAGCCTGCAACTAGTGAGAAAATGTGGGGTATAAATGTGTTAAATAAATAAATAAATAAAAGGAGGCAGGATGCTATAGAGGAAGGGTACTGGGCTGGATGGAAGTAGTGTACCTTTAGCACTGCTGGACTTAAAAGGCAAATTCAGAGGGCAATCGGGGGAGGGAGGAGAAAGAAATGAAGGGTGTAGCGAGGGGGGGCAGGAGACACAGAGAGAGAGAGATGGATGGATGTCAGGTCACATGGTCTAATGCATTAATCATGTTCATGCCTTTGAAAATTTTAATGCATTAATTGCGTAGTTCATTAAATGTGCAGTCCTACATTTTCTTCTGTCACCATGGCACATTCACCTTGCTGTGGCCCCCTTCCCACCCTGCCCATGGCACATTCAGCCGGCACCTGCTACTCTCCCCCACCCTACAGAGATTGTACAGCAGGAGGAAGTGAACCCCTAGCACACTGGGTCACTTCCTCCTCCTCTGCCAGCTTACACCTGACTGTGTATATGAATCGTGTAGTTCATATACACAATCGGGTCTAAGATGGCAGAGGAGGACCAAGTGACCCAGTGTGCAGGGGCTCCTCCTGACGCACGATCTCTGCAGGGGATGGGGACAGAGCAGCTGATGCCAGCAGTTTTGCAGAATTCTGTATGTTCTGCAGGGGTGGGGTATTCTGTGCTGTGCAATTGCACAGAATTCCCCCAGGAGTAAATGTTGGCATAGGCTGCACCAATGAGCACTGGTTTCCACTTAGTAGTTTTCTCAGTGCTCAACTTCAACTACTGCCTGAACCGACAACAATCAGACTTGCTGACTGTGGCCTCTGCTTCATGCAGACATTATGAGTCTAATAGGAACTAGCCCCTTTCTAGCCTTCTACAAGGCAGGATCCCAACTGCTCTCTTGCTTGTCTTTGCCACACCTCCTGGTCCTTCCCTCTGCTTGGCCAAGGGACTGGATCTTATCAGATTTCCTCATCTTGCTTCCAGGCAAGGATTTCAGTGAAGCCCCTCTCCCTGAAATTGCAGATGTTAATTTGCTTGAACAGAAAACTGCTAAGGTGTGTGTGTATGTGTAGGAACATGCTGGAATTCTTCCTTTGAGCCCACATACTAGATATTCATATAGGTAAGGATTATCCTCCTTGCAAGGAATGAGGAGCCTTCTCTTCTTTGGATTCATCCATGTGCCTTACATTTTCATTCTGGGCAGGGTTTACACTGAGTAGGGCAACCTGCCAGCATTTGCACAGCTTCAAGAGATTCACGAGAGCTATACGGCTCTCAAAAACTGTTGAGAATGTAAATAAGTAAAAAAAAAAAAAAAAAAAAAAGATTTCTTTGAATAAATCCCTATGATGTAATTCTTAACCAAAACTAAAACAGTACTGTGTTCTGGCTTAACATATCTCCCATTTATCAAGAGATAGTATATTGGACTTTTGCTACAGACTTAAAAACACATCCAAAATGTTAAATGGCTTCCATATTAAGAAATACACAGAAACTACTGTACATCTGGAAAGTTAGCTTAGTTTTGACAAAAATTTGGCTTTTTAGGGCAGTATAATCCTGAGGGCTCTGAATTGGGTAGAGCTAATTAAACACTTGCTTTCAATTTAGCGAACTGCCTTGCAAAAAAAAAAAAAATGCACTACCTTAGCTGTATGCAGGAAGGCGGAGAGGAAAGACTCAGCATCAGAAAAGGTAATACGCTCTTTTGTGCAGTCCACTAGGTGATAAGGGTCAGCTCATCCTAACCTAAATGTGGGATACAAATGCAGCAAATAAATAAATAAACCTGTGAGCTTTTCTTTGGCAAGGATCAACATATTTCCACTGCCTTTCCAGCAACGCCTAGTTTCCCTTCAGAAACTTTCCAGGCTTGATGGTGCAACTTAAGGCTCTAAAGCCTTCAGCCTTTCCAGGTCAGTGCTCCTTGACAGCTGAGACCGTACAATTAAAAATTCTTCTCTTTCCCTGGATTCCCACTTCTGTGACCTCTAGTGCCCTATCCAAGCTGTACTCACACTGAATTCTGTCCTAACGGTGTTGGGAGTTCCAATTTAAAATTTGATCATCAGAACAATGCTCTTATAAGAAGCTTCTGCAAGCTGCAACAATTACAGAATGTTAGAAAGTACATTTTTCCCCCAACACCCTTTAGGCTTCTGTTCCAGATGTTTGTTTTGCTACATTTAGAATATACTGCAATCTTTTATATGTAGGTACTTCTCAAATGATTCTGAAGGTATTATAGACCCTTCAAAATACAGCTGCCTGGTTTGTGATGACAGCAAAGTAGTATGACAATGTTTCTCCCATTCTGAGGGAGCTACACTGGCTCCCAGTCTACACCCAAGTTCATTTTATACTTTGTATGCCGAACCATAAAATTATTTTGGGATATGTCCCTCCACATGTGTTGTCAGTTGCTTTATATGCCTCATAAAGGGAGCTTAATACGACTGAAAAAGTCTAGACAACTGTCTTTTCCTTCAGTGGTGGGAGTAAAATTGAAAAGATTCTTTAATTCTTCTCTCTTACACCAAGCTGCATTGTGTTGAACTCCTTTCTTTACACATTAGGCTGAAACTTCATTAGAAGAATTTCAGAAGAAATTAAAAACTTTTCTTTTTCAGGAATGTAGAAGGTAACCATTATATTAATTTCTTTTCTACTGTACTTCCTAATTGGTCTAGCCTCTTATGCTCCACACTCCACTTATTTTAGAAGAGTAGTGGAATATAAATTGTTTTATTGTATTGTATAGACTCCAAGGACCTTTGTTGTAATCAGGGCTCCTTGTGCAAAGTCTTAGGCTGTAACTGCTGCACTAAGCCTGAATCCTCATCAAATTTAATTCTAGGGAAACTGCCCATCACAAGAAACAGCAGTGGAGGAGCTTCTCGTGTTCACGGCCCATCACTAGATAGCTCTGCATGTTGCTGAAGGGCTCAGCCATTTCACCAGGCACTGGTGCTCAGCTACAGCCTGTTATTTCTAAAAGCCTGCTACTGTATTTCCTCTTGGCAGGCAGCCACTGGTGCTAGCAAGTACTGCAGACAGAGCTCCAGAGTCCCTTGCTCTCTTGCAGAGGGGCTAACAGTGCTGCAGACGGAAACAGCCCTCACAACGTTGGTTTCCTGGGAGATCAACCACCATGACTATTGCATTTACTCTTCCCTTGGGCCCCAGCCTTTGGTTTCTGTGCAGAAGCATACCGCCAGAGCCTCTGCTATAGGAGTCATTCATTCTTCATTACTGCAGCAGCACATATATCCGTCCATCTGCTGGAGAACACCGATTAACTTCTTGACTGCACCAGGCTATATACAGAGGTTAAACAATTTAATCTGTGCCTCTCTGTTGAAAGGAAGGATATAACCATTGATCTGGTCTGCCCAGGGTTAAGAGGACTAATATTTTGAAGGAAGGACATCAACATTCACTTGTTATTACAAAGCTGTTTGAAAAAAAATAAGTGTTAAACAAGAAGTGTGGGGCTTAATTTCTATTTACTTGTTACTGATTAGCAGCCTACTCCCATTGGTCTGCCTTATTTTTGTTGATACTGAAATAAAGCTGTCATAAAATGAAGATGTCAAGGATACTTGTAACAGGGTAAGAGTTGACAAAGATGAGAGAATACAAGAGGTAGTGGCAGCTATCTTCTAACAAGGCCTGAGTCAGGAATGCTCTGCTTAACTGGAAATGAGGTAAACGCTGGTGGAGCCGAAGGGCGCTGGTGAGAGCGTTGGCCAACAAGGCACGCTGGTAAAAGGTTGCTGCTTCTTGCAATCTGTAAATTAACAAAGGACAGTTTATCATACAACAGCAACACAAAAACCAAGATATATTATTCACTAAGGGATTGCATCATTATTGTACAATTGCTTAAGCTCTTACCTAGCAATACTAATGATGGCTGTTTAAAAGCTGGGAACCATACTGTGACTGCTGATACTGTAAATGGTGATTAACAAGGAAAATAAGGCAGTGATCTCTATTTTTCACATGGTGGGCCATATTGTTAAAACGTCAGAACATCAGTACGAAAGCCAAGCAAGACAGCTACTGGACAGAGCAGGTGGTACTCTAAAGTGTGGGGGGTGGGGGGTGGGGAGGAAGGTATGGCTGGCCTATCCAATTATGTGAAAAAACGAACTCTGCAGAAAGCAAAGCTAGCAGCGGTCACCAAAAAGCTTTACTGAAGAGAGACCTGACTTGGCCAAGTTTCAGCTTACAGCCTGCATCAGGGATCTACAGAACATATATAAAAACATTGGAGACAGTATTGAAAAATACAAATGAATACAAAGGTAAAAAATAAAAAAAAGTTTAAAAAGATTTCTTACCATCCATCTAGCTCTCAATGTGATACTTCAAGTTCTATCGTTTCATATGCTGCCCTTTAAAGAATTCACATTGGGGCCCTTTTACTAAGCCGCAGTAAAATGTGGGCTGCAGTAATTTTGGCGTGTGAAATTGGCGTGCACTGGGCCATTTTATTTTACTGCGGTGGGAAAAAGGCCTTTTTAAAAATGGGGCAGTAAATGGCCATGTGCCAATATTAAAATTAGCGTGCAGCTATTTACTACCTGAGCCCTTACTGCCACCTATTTAGAATGTGGTAAGGGCTCATGTGCTACTTGTGCAGTAATCAAGCAGCATGCGGCAATGTAGCCGTGCTATTACTGCCAGGAATACCACCGTGATAGAAAATTATTTTCTATCACAGGAAACTGCGCCTGCCAACTCTGGAACTACTGCCGGGCACCTGCGCTACTCTAGCAGTAGGGTTGATTTGGCGCATGCTACCCATGTGGCTTATTAAAAGGGTCTCATTGTGCACTAAAAAAGTTATGTGCCCCTTTTTTGCAGTTTTATTGTTGTCATTCCAGGTGAGAGGCGCTGTCAGGTCAGTGCAGGGGGCCCGATAGGGAGGGGGGAGGTTGTTTTGCGCGATGTTCCTGTCCAGGCGGCGTCCAACAATTCGACTCCGTTTCCCTCTCTGTTCCGCCCTCTGACATCATGACGCGAGGGCGGGACAGAGACGAAAGTCTGTACTGCGCATTTGCGAGTACGGTCACTTGCCATTTATATGTTTGATAGATTACATACAGTGTTTTTGAGTTAGTATGTTTTTATAAAATGAATCAGTAGAAGTAGTTATTGATTTTGATTTGCCTTGTTTTGTTTTCTTAAATAAAAAATATATATTTTAGAATTGGAAATAACAATGTTAACTTATTAGATTATTTTATAAATTGCCAGTATTTTAGATATATGGGGCTAGATTCTATATGGCAGCTAAAAAATCTGTGCAGTAAAAAAAAAAAAAAATACGCCTAGGCGTATTCTCTAAAGTATGCCAAAATGTTATAGAATGGGCTTAAAGTTCCGTGTGGCATATTAATCAAATAAGCCAAGCGCCTCTCCACGCAACCAAATTTGGTTGCTTCCATTTAGGCCATGTTTTACTTGGCGTAAATCCTGATGCCTAAATTAGGTGCAGAACGGGTGTATTCTATCTCATTTGTCCTGTTTGTCTGTCCTAATTAGATTGTAAGCTCTGTCGAGCAGGTACTGTCTCTCTTCACGTTCAAGTGTACAGTGCTGCGTACATCTAGTAGCGCTATAGAAATGATTAGTATATTTTCAAAATGCCCACGATCCACCCATTCCACGCCCATAACCATGCCCTTTTTCAACTGTGTGACTTGGAATTTATGCGCACCATGTTACAGCATATGCTTAGCTAGTTCTGCATGTAAATTGCACTTAATGCCATTTAGCTAGTTAACCAATTAAATTATGTGCATTGCTACAGAATAAGCTTCGATTTCCACACGGAAATTAAGACACGATATGCAGAAGCCCCGGGTTGATGTTTTAATTTTTTGGAAGAAAACATTATTTGATGAATTTTTACCACGTTGATGTTGGGAGCCATCGACTAATAAGTAGCTGTACTGTCAAGATGTATTATATAGCACATGTATTCACATTGTCGTACATACATTTCATATTTTCTATTTTGTACCTAACTTCTTTATATATTTTTACTAATAGTGATTTATAGATATGAATGTTGATATTCATTTTTGTTTTTAGGAGCGACTACTCAATTGGTTACGTACATTTATCATTAAGAGCCGGATAGTAAAAATCTTATGCTGGGGTTTACTAAGCCGCTAGCATGGCTGGTTGTGCACTAGTATCGACACAACCAATTCACTGTCGGCAATACCACACGGCTTAGTAACTTTTAACCTGACCTTTTAATTTTTTGACATTTTGTATTCATTTATGTTTTTCAATACTCTTTCTTTTTTTTTCTTATATATGTTCTCTAGACTGCTGATGCAGGCTATAAGCCGCAACTTGGCAAATCAGGTCTCCTCTCAATAAAGCTTAAGGTCCGATTTTTTTGGTGACTCCTCCTTCCTTTGACCACCCCCACTGTCTTTACTGGCTGTCTAATGATGTGATCAGCACAGCATTCAGTTAAGCTCAGAGACAAAGTCTGTGAGCTTCCTACTCACTCCCCCCCCCCCCTCCAGTTTGTGAGATATTCTCCCCTATATGGCTGCTCCCATTCATATCCCACTAAGTCGCAAAACCCAACACCTCTATCGCATTCAGCCTTCATTGTTCTGTCTACACCCATACCCTATCTCAAATTATTTTCCCCCTCCACCTTAGTCAGCAGCTTGCTGTTCGTACTACCTCCAGAACAAACTGTTCTGGGTTTTTCCCCCTAACACTGCAGTTTCATGAGAAAAGCATAGAGGTTTGGCCACCACACAATTCAGTCAGTGAGGGCTACATGGTACAGGCAGAAAACAGACATTGTAAGACAACAAAGCCATAAGCCTCTAGAGAAGATGAAGGGATGAATGTGCATTAAGAAAGAGAGCGAAGGAGCTGTCACTGGCTCTTGCTTCTTTCAATTAAGAACACTGATAGAATGTAACTCTCTCTCTCCTTTCTTGTCAAAAGATTAATGAGAAACTGGAAGGCTAAATAGCTGTATCTTCATTCTCTCCAATCCCATGGATTTTTTTTGTTTTGTTTTGCTGCTTAAGTAAACAATTAAAATGCACGACATCCGATGTGAACCAGCCAAAAGGGACAAACCAAAACCGTAAACACTTACCCTAAAAGAGGAAGGATGAACAAAGCTGAGCAGTACACTGTGAACAACCGAGAAACCCACATTGCCGTATCCAATTTATTTGCCATCATAAATTGCTATTTAAAAAAAAAAAAAAAAAAGAAGCACATTACCAGAATGACAAGATGACTGCTCTGGCCTGTTAATAAGGCCATATAAAATGGGAAAAATTAAAAGTCTTTTCATACTTTCAACATTCTTTGCTGTAAACATTACTGACTGCCTAGACTAACAGGCTAAAAGGGAAAGAGTATAAAACAATAACCAAGCATGTTCTAGCTACTTACACCATTCCTTTTACTTGATACTCCTAAACCAGATATATTTCTACAATATAAGGTGCTACTCAGTATTTGCAAGCAAGCCTATCACAACTGACAAGTTCTTTATACTAGGATTTGATTGGTAGATCATAAATGAAATAAGGACGATACTGTCGAGGCAGAAACCAATTTCAGAGAAAAATAAGTTGTGGGCCCACTGAAGAAAGCATTCCTGTTCTGCTTTAGCACGAAAGTTCTTAAGAAACATGTTACCATTTCAGAGTGAAGAGACGTGAAGAAGAAAAAAAAAAAGGGTAGAACATGACACGCAGTGAGACCCCGTCTCTGGAAAACTTAAATTAAGGCTCTCTACTATAGGCTCTTCTTGGTAGCAATTGCCTCACCAAGAAAAAACTTCACTGCATTTCCCCCGTTCCATATGTGAGGCACCCAACATGGTCACAGCTTGCCCTGCTCCTGACACATGGCTCTGTCCTGGAAACTTTTTTTTAATTAAAAAAAAAACAAAACAAAAACACACAAATCTTTATCCAACATTATTTTGGGTAAGATACTTAGGGCTCCACCAAAGTCAGGGGAGTGGCCCAAATGGACAGGCTACTGCCTTCTGAAGTCCTCTGGGGCTCTAAGACCAAGCTTCCAGTAAGTATGGCTCCCTAACACATTTGTTTTCTTCCTCGTCACACAAGCCCCGTCTGTCCCTTCTGCTGAAGACTGAGCAAATACTGAAAGGGTTCTGAGAATCACCAGCCTATATGGAAAAAATTCCCAGTATTACTGTCTTCATCTGCTAGTAGGTTGACTTAACCTACTTATCTGAACTAGTCCGGCAACGAACACCACATGTTAATAAATGTAGCAGGTAAATAAAATACAGACCCTTCAAAATGCCAATTCTAAAAACTAAGAAAGTTCAGTAGATTACAATGCTGTTATAAAGCCTGTAGTTTTACAGGATAATCTATTAAACTAAAATAACTGTAATCATATCCAAGATGTTTAATACAATATTATGTTAATAGCCAATAAACAATAATTAGGGCTTTGGTGACCTGTATAGAGATACTACAGTTAGAATCCAAATTTCAATTAACATCCTAGATATTTTAAGAGCTCCCTTCTTAACCTTGGTGGCTATGGAAATTATTACAAAATCGAATAATAAGGTATAGGAGGCAGCTTGGGTATTGGAAATAAAATGGAAAGGCCTAAAATGGCTTACTAGTTAAAGTGGTGAAGGCCTTTTCTATAATAGATTTAAGGCATGCTTAGCTGAAGTTTTGCTATTCCACTGTTTTTTTTTCTGTTTTGAAGTTTCCTTTTTTAAAAAAAGATTAACTCATCTCGGAGACATCATCTGATCAGATGATGTCTCCGAGATGAGTTAATCTTTTTAAAAAAAAAGGAAACTTCAAAGCTTCAAAAACAGAAAAAAAACACAGTGCAAAACTTCAGCTAAGCTAAGTGCAAGTTTGTTTATAGTATATTGAAAAATCAAATTAATGGATGGAAGTTTAAAGATTGAGAATATTAAAATTGATGGATCAATGACAAATACATGCCCACCATAGAAAAGTGCCTCGCTCATAATATAGCCTGAATGGTGGTGACATGGTTATCTGATGGATCCAATGTCTAATACCCATTAAAGAATATATATGAGATAGGTTAAGAAATGCTTGGAGCTGGGTAGTAATTGGGAATTGTCTACGAGAAACCCCCTCCTATAAAATATAATATTGATACCGTTTAAATTGGATTGTTCATATATTCCTAAGGGCATCTCCAGCGTTTAGCAAGCACTAATCATTAGCATGCACTAAAAATGCTAGTACGCCTTTGTAAAAGGACCCCTTAATATACTACATCAGCCTGTTTTTAATCTTTTGTGCTTTTGAATATGTTTACTACATGAAAAAAAGTATAAAATAAAAGTGGAAATAAAAAGGTCTGCATTAAAAATCTAACAGCTTTTTCAAGTAGTTGACAGCCTGATTGTTACCAAATTATCAAACTATGGCACAAAATGACAGCTCAAAGTCAAAATAAAATGTGTAGTATTGTTTTATTTATTTGAAACATTTGTAAACCACACTATCAACAGTAAAATGAATATGAGCTTTTGGTTACCAAAAGTAATGTTGATCAGAAACTGAAAACTCTAAAACATCAGAGTAGTTGTCTACCTAAGAAGCCAAGCCATTTCATTTCAGGACATCATACTTCTAGGTAGATCTCCTTACTTTTGATTTTGACTACTCAGCTCAAATATGGATTGCAAAATACATACATTCTTCCAACTTTTTGAAAGTAATAAACTAAATCAAGCTTTTTTAATCTCACTGAAACCCCCTGGGAGCAAACACCAAAATTATAAACCCTAAGTAAAATAAGTTTGTCATAAACACTCAGACGTGCATACATGCTTGGCTGCATCTAACCATGTTTTGGCTGATATTCAGTGCTATTTAACCAGCCTGAAACGGCTCCTGGCTGGAAGTGCTAAGGGGCCCTTTTCAATGGCGCAGGAGGGCTAAAACGTGAACAGCATGCGCCCAAATTGCACTGCCGCCGGGGTAGCACGTGCACATGACGGTAATTCCGATTTTGGCACACACTGAATCTCGCAATAGAAAATTTACCGCAGGAGCGTTCCTGGTGGTAACCGGCAGTGTGCCCACGTTGGCACGCTATATGGTTACCATGTGGGCCTTTACCACTAGGTCAATAGGTGTCAGTAAGGGCTCAGGTCATAAATAGGTGAATGCTAGTTTTAATATTAGCATAGGCCCATTTCCCGGATGATTAAATAGCCTTTTCCCCAGCCACAGTAAAAAATGGCCCAGTGCGTGTCAAAAAGATGTGCCCACACTACCGCAGACCACTTTTTACTGCAGCTTAGTAAAAGGACCCCTAAGTGCTAATATTCAGTGTGAGATAGCCAGTTACCTATGCAGAATATTACCATTTAGTGCACAGCAGCTAACCGGCTATACTGTGTGATATAACCAGCTAGCCATGAAAAGTTAACATATCGCTAGCCAAGTTTGGTGGCCAAATTGGGCCACCCAAATAGCAGGCCTGTCTTTGGCCACTATAAACTTAACCAGCCAGCGCTGAATATTGACTTGGCCGGTTATGTTTAAACCGGCCAAACAAAAACCGGATATGCAAAGTTGGTCACCAGAAACAGCCCGACATTGAATATCCAGGCTCAGTGCCAATTGTGGGATTTAACCAGCCTGCCTCCCGGGGCTCAATATCAGCCAGGGTGTATTTTACAAGTCTTTATACCTGTGTACATTTTTCAGATTCTATGTCCCAAAACAACAACAGAAAAAAAAGCAGAAACCATTCAAGCAGCACTTCATTTCACCATTCTACACAACATATTGTAAAATTGCAGCAAAGACCAATTAAAGAATATAGAAATAAAAAAAAAAAAAAGCTGTAACTGCATTAACACCTTTTTGTCACTGCAAAAAAAAAAAAAAAAAAAAGTAGCTAAACTTCCAAAAACTGAAATAACAAGGTCCATACTAAGTTAAACACAGCCCATCTGTGTCCAAGTTCAGTAAGAAAGCCAATTCAAATATCTTGGATTAAAAAAAAAAAAAAAAAAAATCAAGCTGTTTCTGTTGTATGAAGTGAATTTGAAACAAAGGTCTAAATATACCAAATCCAGGCATGCTGAACAAACTCAGGGATAAATTACTCAGAAGGTACAGATTAGGGGGAGGCTATAAGTTTCAAATAGGGTACTGTTTCACCACCGTGAAATGTGGCACCACCAAGACAGGGCCTTGATCAGGTCCATCCGTACAAAGTCAGTAGTCATGGGTTAAGGAAAACCTCGAGTAAGTCACTGAGAGGACCAAGACTGTGGTTCTCTTAAAAAAGAAATCTCTAGCTGAGACTGGAGAAAAATCTGTTCAATAATAATGCCAATAAAATTTTACAGATATGAACTAAAAATATCAGTAGGGAACTGGTTCAATCTAATAAATCATAAATCCATATAACTACAGAACCTAGTTATTGCGTATAAGGTTACTCTATTCTAAAGAGGAGGAAAAACGCCTCAAGAAAAAGCTTTTCCCATAATTATAAATGGGATAAAAGCTATCGTTTCATCATCATGTCGCCCATGATGATGAAACGATAGCTTTTATCCCATTTATAATTATGGGAAAAGCTTTTTCTTGAGGCGTTTTTCCTCCTCTTTAGAATAGAGTAACCTTATACGCAATAACTAGGTTCTGTAGTTATATGGAAATAAAATTTTACAAACATATTGTATATGCAAAGGTGGAAAGAAAAGCCAAATGCCTCAATTCTATATATTATGCCGAAATTTCCATGTGAAAATTGAAGTGCATTCCATAACAATGCACATAACCTGATTGGTTAACTAATTAGAGCTGATAATTGTCAGCAAGCAATTGACACTAATTGGCATTAATTGGAATTTACATGTAGAATTGTTTAAGCGTATTCTATAATGTGCTGTGTGTAAATTCTAAGTAGGCCATGGCAGTGGAATGGGCAGGTCGTGGACATTCTAAAATTTATGCGCCACACGCAAGGGTGGAAAGAAAAGCCATATGCCCCGATCCTATATATTGTGCTGAAATTTCCATGTGAAAATTGACGTGCATTCCATAACAATGCACATAACCTGATTGGTTAACTAATTAGAGCTGATAATTGTCAGCAAGCAATTGACACTAATTGGCATTAATTGGAATTTACATGTAGAATTGTTTAAGCGTATTCTATAACGTGCTGTGTGTAAATTCTAAGTTGGACATGGCAGTGAAATGGGCAGGTCGTGGGCGTTAAAAAATCTATGCGCCACACACAATTTAGCCATCACCATCTACACCAGGTTTGGCGTAACTGCCCATGACTACATTTAGTCGTGCGGACCGCTGCTCAGTGTATTCTATAAACCATGCGGAAAATTAGACTTATTCTATAAAGTACACCTAATTAAGGCATACTTTATAGAATACGCTTAGGTGAATTTCATTTCGGTGCTGAATTTTTAGACGTGATATACAGAACCTTGTCCATTGTGCATTGTGTTTATAACCTTTGAAAGAAGGTTTTGTAGTCCGATGAGACCACAGTAGAATTTTTTGGTCTTCAATGCTAAGTGATGTGTGGAAACATAGAACATCACCCTGCTACCACCACCACTACAGCTTAGCATGGTGGTTGCAATGTTATATTGTGGGGATGCTTTGCAGCAGTAGAACAGAGAATAAGATAGAACTGCACTAACTTTTTGTGCTTAGCATGCCTCAACAGCAAAACCTTAAAGCATGCTAAATGCAAAGGCTATGTGGTAATTGCTAGAAGCATGCCCAGCACATTCTCTGCTATTACAGCACTAAAAACTGTACTGGTGCATGTAAAATTTGTTGCAATTAGCACGGATGCACTTCGCCTCCTGAGCTAATTAGTGTACATTGCGTACAGCACACTAACATTCTTCTTCTGTGACCTGTCTGGCTCCCACCTCCTAACAACATGGATTACTGCATGAATCACTGCATGCTAATCACCATGCTATCGCAGTAACAGCATGGGATAAGCAGTATAAAATGTTTTGTACATTTTTGGGATCTTGCCAGGTATCTGTGACCTGGATTGGCCACTGTTGGAAACAGGATGCTGGGCTCGATGGCAATACTTATGTACTTATATTAATGCTTCCACACAAGTATGCCAATTTGCATGTTAACTGTTCAGCAAACTTTAGTAAAAGATCCCTCCAAAAGAGTTATCATGATGCCTCTGTATTGCTCCATTGAGTAATATATGAAATTCTGGTTGCTGTATCCCAAAAAAATATATAATGGAATTAGAAAAAGTACAGACACTAGGGGACACACCATGAAGTTACAAAGTAGTACAGCACATTTAAAACAAATGAGTAATACTCAATATATAGTGGAGCTCTAAAACTTGCTGCTGGAGAATGTGGTAAAAGAAGTTAATCATGTTTAAAAAGGATCTGAACAAATTTCCGAAAGTGAAGTCGATAAATTGTTAAAGCAGACTGGTAAAAGCCATTGCTTATCCCTGGGATCAGTACCAACTTGCAACTTTTTGGTATTCTGCCAGGTATTTGTGACCTGGACTCACCACAGTTGGACACAGGACACTGGAATGGATGGACATTTGGTCCAATCCAGTATGCAATTCTTATGGTCTCACAACTGAAAGATGTGGATGGTGCAAATTACAGGCAGAGCCTATACTTTGTGCTATCCATTTCCTGAGGAAATCTGTTCCAAGGGAACTAGACAAAAGATGTCACCTTTCAGAAGGAAAATAGTCCTAAACACAAAGCAGAAGCAACAATGAAGTAACTCAGGGCGGGGGGGGGGGGGGGGGGGATAAATGTCCCCAAGTCCAATTAGAAAAAAAAAAATCTATAGCAAGACTTGAAGACTGCCACCCATATACTATCCCTGGGCCTCGCAACAGCAAGGACATGACTCAGATCAACCTGAAACTATATACAAACTGAGTAAGACTGCAGCCTGGAACAGAATAAAATGGGCCCGGGGGGGGGGGGGGGGGGGGGGTTGATTCTACACACCAAACAGATTCTGCAATACTGTCTGCCCGAACCAACTGTTGAATTGGGTATCCTGCTCAAAGCAGTAATGAGATGTGAATGTGTAGACTGAAGACCACGTCACAACCTCGCTGACTGCAAGTGGGCTATCGACGCAGTCACGGTTCTGACATTATGAGTCTTGACATGACCCTCCAGTGTCAACCCAGCCTGGGCATAAGTGAAAGAAACACAATCTGCCAGCCAATTAGAGATTGTGCATTTCCTGATGGCAAATCCCATCCTGTTGGGATCAAAAGAAACAAAAAACTGGGTGGACTGTCTGTGGAGCCTAGTCTGCTCCATGTAGTAGGCCAATGCTCACTTGCAGTCCAAGGTGTGCAAGGTGCTCTAGCCAGGATGAGCATGAGGTCAGGGGAAAAATGTTGGCAAGACAATCGACTGGTTCAGAAGGAACTCCGACACAACCTTTGGTAGGAACATAGGGTGCGCGCAGAGGACTACCCTGTTGTGATGAAACTTGGTATAAGGTGCATCCGCTACTAGAGACTGAAGCTCACTAACCCTACGAGCTGAAATAACAGCCACCAAGAAAACAAATTTCTAGGTCAAGTACTTCAGATGGCAGGAATTCAGTGGCTCAAAAGGAGCTTTCATTAGCTGGGTGAGAATGAAGTTCAGGTCCCATGCCACAGGTGGAAGTCTTTCATGAAGCAAACAATTAGAGGCTGTCCAGAGATAGGTTTACCCTCCACACGCTGATAAAAAGCACTGATTACACTGAGGTGAACCCTTACGGAGTTGGTCTTGAGACCAGACTCGGAAAGGTGAAGGTATTCAAGCAGGGACTGTGTAGGACAGTAAACAGGATCTAGGGACTTGCCCTCACACCAGATGCCAAACCTCCTCCATTTGAAAGAATATAACACCTCTTAGTGGAATCTTTCCTGGAAGCCAGCAAGACTCAGGAAACACCCTCTGACAGACGAAAAGAAGCAAATTCTGGGCTCTCACCATACAGGCCGTCATGGCCAGTCACTGAAGGTTGGGATGTAGAAGAGATCTATCGTTCTGCATGATAAGGGTCAGAAAACACTCCAACCTCCATGGTTCTTTGGAGGATAACTTCAGAAGAGGAGGGAACTAGAGCTGCCAAGGCCAGTAAGGCATGATTAATATCATGGTCCCGTGGTCTTGCTTGAGTTTCAGCAGTGTCTACCCCACAAGAGGAATGGCAGGATATGCACACAGCAAACCTGTCCCCCAATGCAGGACGAAGGCATCTGACGCTAGTCTGTTGTGGACCTGAAGCAGAACTGAGGAACTTTATGATTCATTTGAGTGGCATAGAGATGCACCGAAGGGGTGCCCCACTCTCTGAAGATCTCACGGGCAATGCCCATATTGAGACCCCACTTATGAGGTTGCATAACCCTGCTCAGTCTGTCAGCCAGGCTGTTTGTGCCAGCCAGATAAGTGGTCCGAAGGAACATGCTGTGTTAGCGAGCCCAGCGCCACATCCGGATGGCCTCCTGACACAGAGGGTGTGATCCGGTACCCCCCCCCCCCCCACACACACACACTTGTTGGTGTAATACATTGCAACCTGGTTGTCTACTTGAATGAGCATAATCTGGTTTAACAGCCAATCTCTGAAAGACTTTAGAGCATTCCAGATCGCCCGGAGCTCCAGAAGATTGATCTGAAGACCTCTTTCCTGGAGGGACCATGCTCCCCGAGTATGACACGCATTTACATGAGCTCCACAACCTAGGAGAGATGCATCAGTCATCATCAATTTTTGTGGCTGAGGAATTTGGAATGGAAGTCTGTCTTAGGGTCAAATTGGATTGAACAGTCCACCAGAGCAGAGAGTGAACAAGGTCTGGAGACACTCGGATGACATCTTCCGGGTCTCCTGCAGACTGGAACCACTGGGAGGCTAGGGTCCATTGGGCTGATCTCATGTGAAGGCATGTCATAGGTGTCACAAACTGTGGAAGCCATGTGGCCTAACAACTTCAACATCTGCCGAGCCGTGACCTACTGAGAGGCTCGAACCTGAGAGGCCAATGCAACTACAGTGTCCGTCCTTGGAACTGGGAGGAAGGCTCAAACCTTGTGTATCAAGCAGGGCTCCAATGAATTCCAATTGTTGTGCAGGGTGAAGATGGGACTTGGGGTAGTTTATAACAAACCCTAGTAGTTCTAGCACCCGAATAGTTCTCCGCATGGACTCCCCCGCACCATCCTCCAACGTGCTCTTTACCTGCCAATCATTGAGGTAAGAGAACATGTGGACTTCCAGTCTGCAAAGCGCCACTGCGACTACTGCTAGACATTTGGCAAATAGCATGGGAGATGACGCTAGGCCAAAAGGCAACACACGGTACTAGTAGTGATATGTTCCCTGCCAAAACCGAAGATACTTCCAGTGGGCTGGAAAAATTGGAATGTGAGTATATGCATCTTTTAAGTCCAGAGAGTACAGCCAATCATTTTCCAGAATCACGGGGAGAAGGGTGCCCAGGGAAACTATCCTGAACTTTTCTTTGACCAGGAATTTGTTCAGGGACCTTAGATCTAGGATGGAACGCATCCCCCCCCCCCCCCCCCCCCTGCACGAAGTACCTGGAATAGAATCCCCGCCCTTCCTCCCCTGGTGGAATGGGTTCGACCGCATGGGCCAGTAGAAGGGCACAGAGTTACTCTGCAAGCACTTGAGAGCTGAAGTAATGAGCCCACAGTGGGCAATTTGAAGGTTTTCAAAGTCAATTTAGTGAGTATCCAAGATGGATTATTTGTAGAACTCACCGGTCAGAGGTTATAGTGGGCCATCTTTCGTGGAAAAACTTGAGCCTCCCCGAACTTGCAGGTTGTTCAGTACACACTGACAGTGGTTATGCTCTGCTGGAGTCAGTCAAAAGCACACCCCCTGCTTAGACTGGGGAGCAGCAGGGGCTTTAGGCACATGCTGTTGATGAGAACGAGCGCGATAGGGTTCAGCCTGAGCAGGCTGGCAAGAGGCATGACAGGAACAGATAGAGGGGACTCCCAGTTCCTATCGATGATTTCCTTGTGTACCTTGTGGAGAGGGACAGTCACAGCCTCCCAAGGAGGAGACGTATAGTCTAGGACCTCGAGCATCTTAGCCCTGGGCTCATCCTCCACTTCCAAATGAAATGGAATAGCCTCAGCCACTTCCTTTACAAAAGAAGGGAACAAAATGCTCTCAGGAGGAAACTTTCTCCTTTGAAACAGAGGGGAGGGTTCAGATGAGATGCCATAGCGCTCAATCTCCGAAAAGTACCGTGGATCCTCCTCTGACTCCCAGGCGCATTCCTCATTGGTGTCAGTCAAAAACTCTTTGTGGGAGGGCTGAGAGCGAGCCTGTCCCTATGTTCCCAAGAGGGGTGTCGAGGAGTCAGCTCCCACCTCAACTCTGGCGAACCTCTACCAACGTTAAAGAGGTACTGGCTTGGGTGGCAGTCGACGAGGCCACACGCAGCACCGGAGGCCGCACTGCAGGCTGAGGGCCAAGTGGGGCCACAGCAGGCTAGACAGTATGCGCAAGCACCCCTGACACCAATGCAAGATGCCATCCAACAGCTCAGGGAGCAAGGCCCGCATACGATCACTAAGGCTTGACACCAGTAAAGACTGGGGCAATCGGCTCCAAGACAGGCTATAAAACTGATGGGGCCAAGATGGGAGTCGGGTCCTGGCTGCCTGGAGCAGGCACACCGGCATCTCCTGAACAGAGAGGGAGCGATCCTCCCAGAACCACTGCTTCTTGGGTACCGATCCGGGGGCCCTGTGCAGCAGTCAGCATCGAGACAGGTGGAGACCCACTCAACACACTATTGCTCCCAGCACCTCTGGACAGCAAGGCAGGCACAGAGACTGATGTTAATGCTGTCTTTGATGTCGAGGACCTGGACTTGGCTCCAAAAATCTCTCATTGAGCCTCTCTGGAAAGTTGAGTCCTTTTCTTCATATGAAGACAAAGGACACAATTAGCAAGGCTATGGTCGAGCCCTAGACACTGAAGACACCAAGAATGGGTGTCAGTACCAGAGATTGTCCGATTGCACCGGGTACAGCGCTTAAAGTCACTGGGAGCTTTAGAGGACATGGACAGAAAACCTTCCGACGGTAAAATCAAAAGACGCGATGGTGCCTGAAGAAAAGGGGCAAGGCATCAGGAAAAAAAAAAAAAAAAAAAGAACGGGAAAAACCCGACCGGAGACGATGCCTAAACGCGGCCTAGTGGGCGGAAAATAAAGGAAACTTAAAAATTGAACAAATTAAGCTAAAAAGATATAGGAAGAAAAGGGAAAACAAACACTTGAAAAAGCACAGTGAAAAAAAATGCTGAAAACACGCCAAAAGGCACAAAAAAAGAAGCTCTTCAGACTGGGCATAAAGAGAAGTCACAAACAGTCTTCTCACCGCGGTAAAAAAAAAAGAATAGCAGTAACTGCGCCCGAAAGGCGCTCGGGAAGGCACCTGCGCATGTGCGGTTGAGTATGTCTCGCATTCCACAAAAGCTCTTCTGGCTTGTCATAAAGCCCAGACCGGGCACCGTGGAACGTTATCCACTTGTGAGAATTAATGCCCTGCTTGTCCTCAGAGAAAGAAATCACCACGGATACGGGAACAAAATTTTTTACCACTACATGGGAACAATAAAAAGCCTTGTTCCCACAGTAAAATATAAATAAATAAATAAATAAATCCATTCTCTTCTCCCCTGTGGGTGGCCCTCAAAAGAGGTGGAGTCACTTACACTTTCCTGCGGCCAGCTAGCAGCGATTCACACAGACCAGCTCCATAGCCTTCCTCCTGCCAAGTCCCGCCCTCTCTACTGCAACTTCCTGTTTAGCGTCAAACAGGAAGCTGCAGTAGAGAGGGCAGGACTTGGCAGAAGGAAGACCACAGAGCCAGCCTGTTTGAATCGCTGCCAGCAAGTGTGACACCAAAACCTCCTAGAGTGACACCCGTGGGGGGGAAGAGGGGAAGGGACTGGACCAATGGGAAGAGAGGGGCTGGAGGGAAAGGAAAGAGATGCCGGACCAAGGGGAACATAGAACATAAGTACCTGGCAAAATCCCAGAACAGTAAGAGATTTTATGCTGCTTATCTTTGAAATAAGCAGTGGATTTTCCCCAAGTCTATCTTAATAAGGTCTTATAGACTTTTCTTTAAGGAAGTTATTCAAACCATTTTTAAACACTGCTAAGCTAACTGCTTTTACCACATTATCTGGCAACGAATTCCAGAGTTTAATTACAAGATGAGTGAAGAAATATCTTCTCCAATTTGTTTTAAAATTTACTACTTAACATCTTCATTGCATGTCCCCCTAGTCCTAGTATTTTTGGAAAAAGTAAACAAATGATTCACGTCCACCCGTTCCATTCCACTCATTATTTTATAGACCTCTATCGTATCTCCCCTCAGCCATCTCTTTTCTAAGCTGAAGAGTCCTAGCCACGTTAGACTTTCCTCATAAGGAAGTTGTCCCATCCCATTTATCATTTTCTTCGCCCTTCTCTGTACCTTTTCTAATTCCACTATATCTTTTTTGAGATGCGGTGACCAGAATTGCACACAGTAGTCAAGGTGCAGTCGCACCACAGAGTGAAACAAAGGTATTCTAACACTCATTTTTGATTTCCATTCCATTCCTAATAATACCTAAGGGTGACAAATTCTGAGCCCACAGCAAGAAGGAGAAAGTGAAAGGGGGCAGGCAGGTGAACCAGATGCTGGTGGGGAAAGAGGAGAGAATCTGGGTTGAGCTGGAGAGGAGAGAAATATATTGGTGTGGAAGAGGGAGAGAGAGAATAAGCTGGACACAGGGAGGAAACAGAAAGAGAAGGAATGATGTGCATGGTGGGGAGGGGGGGAAACAGGGACACAAAGGGGAGATGCAGTGTGGGGATGGTATATGGACACAGAGGGGCAATGCCAGACACAGAAGTGAGAAGATAGGGAGATAGAGGTGATGATGGATGTGGGGATATGAGCACAAGGGAAATGCTGAACATGGGGGATGATAGGGACATAGAAGTGGAAGATGGATGATGGAGATGATGGATGGAGAGAGAAGTCAAATGGACAAGAGAACCTGGGGAATGGGTTAAGAGAAGAGAAGCAGAAACCAGAGCCTGAGACCAACATGATTTTGAAAATACAATGGCCAGACAACAAATGGTAGAAAAATAATTTTATTTTGCATTTTGTGATTAGAGTATGTCAGATTTGAAATGTACATTTTACCAGAACTCGTGCTAGACATGGCTGGGGCCCAGGCATAAATCTGGGAGAGGACCCCAAAGCCCACTACCAGGCTGCACTTTCTTCAGCTTTCATCATCAGGCTTGGAGCTCTCTCTGATCAGGGGCTAAGTGTAGTTGCCCTAGTCACACTCCCCTAACACCATCCCTGGCACGTGCCATCTTTATATTTTGTACAATATAGGAGTACAATACAGACAGAGAGGGCACTACAGTATACAAGCAAACAAGTCCAAAGAAAAAAGCAACACTGGGCCTTCAGAACTAGGACAACAGGAGTATTTTATTGATCAATGACCCGACACGGGGCCGTGTTTCGGCGCTAACAAAGGCGCCTGCCTCAGGGGTCGATATGTTGCCGCAATAGCGTGCAGATAACAAGGCGCGATTGCCTTGAACCACTGGGTTTGTGATGGCGAAAAAAGCGCTGATAGCGCTCGCAATATCTCCTGTGTTCTGATCCGGAAAGCGCTAAAGGGCGCTAACTCTGATTGAAGATAAGTCCTCTATGGAAAAAAGGTTAAAAACCTTTTCGGTTTTTTAACCTTTTTTCCATAGAGGACTTATCTTCAATCAGAGTTAGCGCCCTTTAGCGCTTTCCGGATCAGAACACAGGAGATATTGCGAGCGCTATCAGCGCTTTTTTCGCCATCACAAACCCAGTGGTTCAAGGCAATCGCGCCTTGTTATCTGCACGCTATTGCGGCAACATATCGACCCCTGAGGCAGGCGCCTTTGTTAGCGCCGAAACACGGCCCCGTGTCGGGTCATTGATCAATAAAATACTCCTGTTGTCCTAGTTCTGAAGGCCCAGTGTTGCTTTTTTCTTTGTACAATATAGGAGTAAATGCATCTCTTTCTATATCTCTAGCATTGTACTAAACTGTTTGAGGCCTGTGCAGATGAAGGTCAGAGCTTGTGGGGATAGGGACAGGGCAGGGACAAACTTTGTCCCCGTGTCATTCTCTAACTGAAACACATTATGATGTTCTCAGTTTTATTTTTCATTCCTTTCTTAACGCCTAGCATTCTATTTGCTCTTTTAACCTTCAGAGCACACCAAGCCAAGATTTCAACATATTGCCAACAATAATGCCAAGATCCTAATATGGAATGCATCATTGTGAAAAAGTATTTTGGACTGTTCTCTCCCTGCAGGGCAGGCATAACAATATATTGGACACTAGGCAAACATGTGTGAGCCCCCTACCATGGACCCCTCCTTCTTTTCTCAAACCCTTTCTTCCCCCCACCTCCACCACATTTCACCCCTCAAAAGATAGCAGGAAAAAGGACAGTGCCTAGCTGTGGGTGCAGCAGCAGTACTAATAGTTTGAGTGTGTGCAAAGGGACTAGACAAGCAAATGCTTTGAATGGAGTTACTTAATGGTTAGAGCCAGAAAGTAGCAAGCTACTGAATTCCAGGAGGGAAATTCTGGGCCAGTCCTAGATTTCTAACAATCCTATCCTAATACATTATGGGACCTGAAGTGCTGATTTCAATTGGCAATATCGAGGACTACAAATAGCACACTGAACTGGGATGTATGTTAATAATAAGCACATTAGCCTTTGTCAAGCCTAATTTGCATAATTGGGTTTGACAGGTGCCACACCTACTTCTAGTTTGTCAGCCAATCAGAATTGAGGAACCGCCTTAGCCCAATCTGTCTCCCTCACCCCACCCCATCTGATGACATCACTGAAAGTGACAAAATTCCTCCCTAAGCCCCACCCCTTTTGGTCGTGTCACAGGAAGACATCATAACACCACCCTGGCTGTGCCCCCTTTTCCAAGATGGCAGCAACTATGGGTCTCACAATTCCAAGATGGCGTCAAGTAGTATAATAACAAACCAAAAAGTGGGAAATGAAAGAGGGCTAGGCAAACCACAGGTTCAACAAGTCACATTTATTCCGTTAAACATAAAATATCAAGATACGGCACAGTGTTTCGGCATATAAAATGCCTGCCTCAGGAGTCTTATGCTCATTGCAAGCAGACATACTATCAAGAATTAACTGGCGCACATTTTTCTACTTCATCTGAGGACACATCCAAAGCAAAGTAGTCCAGGAATAGTCACTGTGCTGTAAGTTTCATTAAACTTGATAGACCACTTTGATAATTCTAATGCACCGTCCCCTCAGATGCAACGCCCTGCTGCCGGCAAAGCGGGATGTATCTGAGGGAAAGATGTTGCATCTGAGGGGACAGTGCACTAGAGAAGGAAAAGTTGACCAATGGTGGGTGACCTCAGGTGGACTATCAAAGTGGTCTATCGTTTAATAAAACTTACAGCACAGTCTGTATTCTTCCAAACTCCAAAGAAAAGCCAATATAATTTAATATTGCATCGATTCATCTGCAAAATAATACTAGAATTAAATCATTTTAGATTTATACCCTGTACCGCCTGAAAAACCTCACTCTTTGGCATCTCTGCATCAAGCAAAGTTCTTGCATTTGTTGACAGTTCTTTTCCTCCGCCTGTGCAGACCCTTCACATTTCCACACATTTTTCTTAAATTGCTACTCCTTTTCAACAGTCCCCCTGCTCCTCCCTGGACACTCACTGGTTCCACAGCTCTCTCCCCAAAGCCCCATGCAGAACTTAGCCTTCACCTCTTCCCGTACTCCAGCATTTGCAGCTCAGTCCCTCCTCTCTGTAACAAAGCAGCCTTCTCACTGGCTGGATCCTATCAGTGTCTCTGCACTGGAAGGGGAGGACTGAAGAGCTACAGAGGGCTAAAATCTGAAAAATATCCACTTTAGCCGTCCTTCTGACTTTGACATAGATAGTAACATAGCAGATGATGGCAGATAAAGACCTGTACGGTCCATCCAGTCTGCCCAACAAGGTAAACTCATTACATATGGTATGATGTGATACATCATGATTCTATATATGAAGCCTAAAAATTCCACGCAGAAAACACTTTTGCCTAAGCATATTCTATAAGCTGCACCTAGATTTAGGTGCGGTATATAGAATACGCTTAATTGATATCCCAGCGCCTAAAACTACACACATCCATTTACACCAACAAAACCATGGCATAAATCCCAGTGAGTAGATTTAGGTGCAGAGGGCCATATTCTATAACTAAACACGTAAATTTCAGAATGCCCACGAAACGTCAATTTCCCTGCCCATAACCATGCCCCTTTTTGTATGCTTGCATTAGAAGTTAGGCACAGTGTGCGTTACAGAATACACTTAGTGAGTTGTGCACACATAATTGTTAAGTGCTATTATCAATGCTAGCTTTTTAAGCCAATTAAGTTACAGGCGTTGTTATAGAATCCACCTGGATTTCGGCACGGATCTCTAGACATGCTATATAGAATCCAGCGGCATATGTATATCTGATCTTGATTTATTATCGCCATTTTCAGGGCATAGACTGTAGAAGTCTGCCTGGAACTGGCCTGAAGTTGTTAATGCCCCTGATAATTTAGATTTGTAGGATCCTTAAAAAAATCCAGACAGTTGGCGATTCTAGGCTCCCGAGTCCTCAGCACATCTGACAAGGTCCCCCCTCCCCCCCCCCCCCCAATTTTTGGGCCCTAGGCACTTGCCTAGTTTGCCTACACCTTAAATCCTGCTCTGCTCCCTGCTGTGTACCACTTTGCACTTGTCCACGTTAAAAGTTTAATCTCCCATTTGGATGCACAAAGAACTTTTGCAACTGCGAACTGGCAAGTCCTCACAAGCCAACACTAGAGATGTATTATATTCTTCACTGTTTGATTTTAATTAATAAAGGAATGCAAAAAATCCAAATGCACAACAACTTTAAATACATTTTATGTTTATCTGCAAAAGGGTTCACCTTATTTTCTTTTCCAGATCCTTTATTAAACATTACAAAGCATCACTCCCAATTTGCCTTTCTTCCTTGAGAAAATTGACAGTTTACTACTGTTTCCTATTTACAGTGGGACATTACCTATCCCATAACTATTTCGGTTTCTTAGGAGTCTCTCATGAAGGACTGAACCACCGAAAACCGAAATACATAGTGTCAACCGGTCCCTTTCCCCACATACAATGTAGGCTACGTTTCTAAACAAAAAAGAAAAGGAGAAAGCTGTCTGGGGATCTTACCACGGCTCCTGCAGGCTGCGGCACGTTCTGGCTAGAATCCGCCATGACTCCTACTAGTCGGAGGGCTCTGCGTAGGGAGAGAGATAAGGTATTAATGGCTAGTAGGCCTCAGGCAGACCGCGCTTCCGAGCACAGTGCAGGCCTTTCTCAGCGAACAAGCACCGGGTGAATATTCCTGCAACACAAGACTCCAGGGCGTGGGCGACGGTAAAAAAAGAAAGCCCCAGGAACGTTACCTGCAGCGGCGACAGCGCCCTGAATGCGAGCTCAGCGGCGCAACAGCAGCAGCAAAATGGTGACAGTGGGCGTAGATGCTAGGACCCAGGAGACGCTCGGTGCAGGTCCCCGGCCTGTGACGTCACCTACCCCGGACACTTCCTGCCGGTCTGCAGTTACCTGGGTAACACCCCACCCGCTAGAATTAGTATCACGTGGTGCGACGCCACCAGGAAACTAGTAGTTAATGTGTTCTGAAAAGTAATTGTGTAAAGCAGGTGGAGAAGGCAGGAAGGGGTAAAAGGGTTGCAGGGTTAGTGTCAAGACGGTCAGCAAGGAGGTTGAATAGACAAGAGACCAAGTGACGTCAACACGTTGAAAACCAATTAGGTTAATCTCTATTTCCACTCCTCCGCTCCGCGCAGCGAGCCGTCATCCAGTACACTCAAAACAAAGCAAAGCAATGCAAACCTGTGCGTTGCTGCATGTATGTTGTCGTTCTTTATTGTTAGCAGTGCATTGTTTCTAGCGAAAAAAGTGCCGGTACTCAAATGACAGGTCACCATTCAGGGAGTGAGATGTTCATTGAGGGATCCACCCCACAATAACCAGACCCCTTACAACCAGTCACAGAATCTATGACATGGCAGAATTTGTGTGTAGAGCCTGAGCTCCTTCATTAAAACTTGAGGACCATGGGTCAATTTTAGCAGACTATGGAAAAGGTGCCGGTACTCAGTACCCCCTCAAAAAAAAAACCTTGATTGTTGGTATCATTTTTATTTTATCTCACTTAAATTTTCAAACATGCCAGCTTGTGTAGCGTACGGATGTACACAGAGGAAGCATAATCACCGAGAAACAGGTAGAGTAGTAATTTGGAGGGACTGGTTATAGGGACACCCTGTATTCATGAAGAGATATTTTCAGTGGTGTGCTGGAGCCGGCTCGCAAGAGCCGGTTGTTACATTTTGTATCGACTTGCGAGCCGGTTGTTTCCTACTGCGAGCCGGCTCTCCTCCCTCCCACCCGCCCGATCGATCAATCGCCTGCCCGATCCCTCACTGTAACCGACCGTCACCTGACTCTTTTAATTCTTCGGCGGGGCAGGCAGTCTTGCCTGCCCGCTACCAGCGCTGACGCTCCCCTGCCGGTTTGCGCTTTAAAAATGACTGCCGAGACTTCCAGAGGCGGCCTCGCGAGACTTCTACTGAAGTCTCGGCAGCCATTTTGAAGCGCGAACCGGCAGGGGAGAGTCAGCGCTGGTAGAGGGCAGGCAAGACTGCCTGCCCCGCCGAAGAATTAGAAGAGTCAGGTTGGCGAGGGACGGGATGGACCCGGAGGGAGAAGTCGCCTGTGAACATTTCGGGAGGGGTGGCAGGGGAGAGAAGGGAGTCCCTGGGCATGAGTGGATGGAGGGGAGAGAACTAAGGGTTGCGCTGGACATGGGTGGATGGAGGGCAGGGGAGAGGAGGGTCACTGGGTATGGGTGCATGCAGGGCAGGGGAGAGGAGGGTCACTGCTGGACATGGGTGGATGGAGGACAGGGGAGAGGAGGGTCACTGCTGGACATGGGTGGATGGAGGACAGGGGAAAGGAGGGTCACTGCTGGACATGGGTGGATGGAGGACAGGGGAGAGGAGGGTCACTGCTGGACATGGGTGCATCAAGCAGGGCAGGGGAGAGGAGGGTCACTGCTGGACATGGGTGCATGCAGGGCAGGGGAAAGGAGGGTCACTGCTGGACATGGGTGCATGCAGGGCAGAGGAGAGGAGGGGAGAGAGAAGAAATGCTGGACATGGATGGAGGTGAAGGGGTGGAACGCCGGATACTACTCGAATACTATGAATACTACTGACCACCAGAACAACCTCATGTTTTGTGCCTACTGATGGACTTATACTTATGGACTCTAACTCTGCTTTTGGTCTTTTTAGCCATACTTTACTGATGCTCTGGACCTTTTGTGCCTTACATATAATAAGCCTAGACTAAGACTAGAACCTGTGCAGTTTAGACTTTTACTAGTAGCATGTATTTGTTAACCAGCAGCTAGATAACAAATTGTAGTAGTCAGCAATTTAGGGCAGCTGGCTCTGCCAGCACAGTCTCGTGATCCCTGCATAGAGGCTGTATTGTGTAAATGTGCTGGAACACTGAAATAAGTTACTGTTTTGCTGCAGTTTATACTAGAAGTTAGATTTTGCAGAAACCAGCTGGAACTTGTGCTACTTATCAGTATATTGCCTTATATGGTATATGCAATGCCAAATAACTGTGAATAGACTAGAGACCAGTGTTGGAAATAGAGGGGTGTGAGCAAAGCCAAAGATAAGTTTCGTTTCCTGGGTTCTGTGTAAGATCCTCTGTCTGTAACTGCGCATGACTACTGATAAGAGTGTATAAGAACGAGTGTCAGGTGACGCTCAGGGAGCAGTATCCTGAGATTACTTAGTACTGTTCAATTGCTAGCAATAAAGCTGTCATGCCTTTGGAACCAAATTGGCCTTTCGTCTCCTGATTTCCGAGCCTGTTTCATTGGCGAGCCCAGCCAGGAGTACAAAAGGGAAATGGATTATATTCTTTCCCCTCCCCCACTGCACGGTTGTGCCAGGGAGGTCAGCTCCCCCGAACCGGCTGGTAAGTGGCCACCACTGAGTTCAGTGTCCAACCGGACGGAGGACTGACCGACACTGGCTGGCTGGCAGTGGGGCTGTGAGGTTCCGGCAAGACACCTTTTTCTTTTTTCCTCTCTGGAGAGGCGCGTACGACGGCGCGGCCTGCAACGACGACGACAGACAGGCGAGTATACTCAGCGTAGTGACCGGCCCAGTAAGGACCGAAGAAGAGGCGTGATCACCCTCTTTTAGCCAGTGACTAATACGGACTATTGGTATAAGACTAGGTCCCGAAACTCACTAGGCTCCGACGACGAAACCGAGCGGCGAACGGGAAGGTTTCTTGTGGCGTATGAAAATGTAGACTCTCAGGCTTCTCTGAACTGCAGATTCCATGACCTTGTGTACACGAGCTGCATGAGCCGTAGAATGGAATGTGTTTAGATAACGTGCTTGAGAACCAGATGAACTGTTCAGCAGCTGAGGAGTGCAGGTTTTTTTGTCTCAGGCTGCTATAGCGTAAAAGCAGTCCAGGGTTTGGGACCCACTCATAAGACCACAGCCGGTGGTGGGGGTGGGCTCGAGGAAATAATTACTCCGGGTGCATGTTAACAGAGTGATATGAGCCTTTGAACTTAACTGTTGCATCATGTTAGAAGTTATTATAAGATACTAGGAAAGAATGCCCGTTTCTGAGTGCAATGAAACGGACGCTAGCAAGGGGCCCCCTCCCTCCGTCCCTCGGAGCTACTTGCGTTACTTGTTCGGGGCTCGCGTTTGCCTCGTATTTCGGCCCTCGAGTGTTATAGCTCCGCCCTCGACGTCATGACGTCTTGACGTGTTGTTTTTTTACATAGAGAAATAAGATTTTGTTTCTCTGAAACAGGAGAACTATGTATTCTACAGCAGACGGTGCAAGCTTTGTATATGCAGCACCAGGATTTCGTTGCTGGGGATAATGTTGTTTATCTTTCTTGAATCTGGTTGTTAAAAAGGGTATGACAATTCATGCTTTTCTTTAAGTCTAATGGGTATAGTATTACGGAGGTTAAATATAAAGCCTCCCTTCAGGAATGCAGCCTTGATGTTCCTCCAGCTGTTTTTGTCACGCTATGTTAACTTTCAACTTTGTGATTTACTGAAAGGTGCATGATGGCATTTTCAGCTCCATGCTGCACTTGGGTTCAAAGCACGGTGCATCTGTTGTAATTTACTGTGAGATTTATGGTATTGTGTTCATTTACTGACCATAGTCCCTAAAGAATGTAAAGAAAACCACAGAAGGTATCCCACACCCCAAAAGCTAAAACATTGGATTTTAAAACTCAGATTTGTAGCTTATGTCAAAGTTACCGAGAGAGCTTGTGGCAGCTTGTTTACATTCAGTTTAAACAAACCCTGCATTTGGAAAAAAAAAAAAAAGGGGTCCAGTTTGTGCTTTTCTTCAGGGACATATCAGCTGCCTGTAGCCATGAGCAGTTGCCTTTTATGCAAACCTTATGAGTCTCGTAGGCAGTGCAAATCACAGCTGCTTAATTGTATTGCACTAAGTTTGTTTTCCTCCACTGCAGAGGAGGGATGCAAATTCCTAAGTTATTCATGAGACTTGCAGACTATTTCTTGCCTATGCTCTGTACATACCTCAGTAGGATTTGTACAATAAATGTTTGTCTGGTGAAATATCCCACGTGTATGTTCTGTACCCCAGGTAATTGAGATTTCAGAGATAAGTTTTAGGTTTCATGTGGATTTTCAGTGTTCGTTGTTTCAGTGTTCAGTTGTTTGCTTATGACGTCACTCTTCTTTCTTTTATTGATGACTTGCTCCCTCTGCTGATCTTTGTGTGTATTACATGCACAAGTTGCTTTGGGAAAGAAAGAAAGGAAAAAAAAAAAAAAAAAAGAAGACAGTCCCTGCCCAGAGGAGCTTGCGGTCTAGACTAGGGCAGATAGATAAGACTCACAATTACAGACTTTTGTTTTAATAATGTGATTTATGCAAAGAACCGTTTGTCTATTAAACTACTTAATGTGTTTAATTCATCATGCTTGTGATAAATATATCTGTGTTACTTTACCTTGGGCAATTGTGACTCCAGAGATATTGCCCCCTCTAGGGTAAAGGAATTTAGCTGAATGTTCAGATTAAGAAGTTGTTAATGTACCTTGAATGAGAATGCTTTGTGCTGCTATAGAACATTTCTAGGCACCTGCCTACGTGCTGACATCATCCTTGTTCTAACTTTTCTCCATAAATCATATGTCTCATGATTTTAGCTGGACGCTTAAACCAGGTTGTCCAGAGAGGTGAGGTGTACCATGATAAAGATCTAAATGTAAGTTTTAAATCATAGGGAATCACATTGTGAAGAAGATGGAAGCAAGTTCCCAGTCATTGAAAGGTTACTGAGATGTTTGAAGCTTGTAAAAGATATACTGCCAATGTGCAAGTTGTGTGAATAGTGTGAATAACCACATGGCAGGAGTACATGATTATGTGCTATGAAAGTACACTTGTAAGTTAGATAGAAGGGTTGTGGAAGTGGATATATGTGGGAGTGTTTCAACAGGACTATACTGTTTGGGGATAGGCCAGAATAGGAATTCATTTTATTCTGTATTACCTATCAAAAGAAGCATGAAATTTGAGTATAGAAGTAAGCTAATGGCATTTTGTTAAGGGTTTGACCAGATATTGAGTGAATTATTATCATTTATGCCCTGAGGCCTACATAGAGGCCCTGTATCGTTTGGAGTCCTCTTTCTTGTTTTTCAGGTTCATCAAATTGTCCTCTCACCTTAGTTGGCAGGCAGGACGTGACATCATTTGACTGTGATCACTGATGGCACCGGTCTGTGTTAAGGCCTGCTGTCCACCATTCCTGAAACAGACCTGGCCACCGCATTCTCCTCTGTTCTCAGGGTTGTTGCCTATTACTGCAATGAACTTTCTAGAATTGTAACCTTTATATCCCAAAACAACTCTGTTAAGGTTGCACCAATGCTGGAAGGGGATTTTGGTTGAACTCATTTTGTTAGATAGACTGCTAAACTCTAGGCCAGCATTTGAACTGGTGGTCCATATAGGAATATTGCTATACATTCTCAATTGTAATGATTTCTTTTTGCTTACTTGGTATAGGCATCATCACTAACGCCTCTGAAGCCACTGATTGTTTCCTGTATGATATTGTTTCAAGATCGCATGTATTGTCTCATGTTGCAAACACAAGATCCTAAAGTTCATCCAGTGCCACACACACAGTATACCCTATGTAGCTCGACATAGCAACCCGCCAGAGATCTGATGATGTGCCAGATCAAATATGAACCGGTTGTCCAGTACGTGGGTGACCTGTTGATTGTGTAGTGTTCGCCTGAAGGTTCTTGACAGCGGGCTGCAAATGCCCCTGAAATCTGCCCCTGAAATCTGTCACCTGCTTGAAGCTGTGTGGAAGCCAAGAAAAGTCGCTGTGATGCACTGTAGGGCCCACACAGGGAAGACAGATTCCATAGCCCGGGGCAACCGACGTGCGGACGAGGCAGCCAAGAAAGCCTGTCAAGAACCCTACCCTCCTGAACCTACTCCTCATCCATCTCCCTGAAGAAACCCCCGCATTTACAGAAACTCCCCCAACAGGGAGTCTTGAAATTTACCAGATGTCAGGAACCCCCGAGTACAGGCCCGTCCAAGACTTAAGGAAGGTCAACAACCAGGTGGCCGACATAGTTGCTCTCGTACCGAACCCTTACTCCATTTTAGCCCAAGTGCCAGCCCAGACCAAGTGGTACAGTGTCATTGATTTGAAGGACGCCTTCTTCTCCATCCCCCTCGCCGCCGACAGCCAGAAATTGTTTGCCTTCACGTGGGAAGACTTACAGACTGGTAATAAGCAGCAGTTTACCTGGACACGACTCCCCCAGGGATTCAAGAACTCCCCCACCCTCTTCGGCGACCAACTCGCTCAGGACCTGAAGACGTATCAGGACGAGTATGGGCCGGTCGTTCAATACGTGGACGACCTGTTGGTGGCCCGTGAAACGTTCACCGAATGTGCTGAAGCTACCTTCTACCTCTTGAAGACCCTGGAAGCCCAGGGGTACCGAGCCAGCCAAAAAAAGGCCCAGATATGCGAGATCGAAGTCGAGTATCTGGGGTTTCGCCTCCGAGAAGGAACCCGGAGTCTCGGTACCCCCTCGAACCCAAGCTATCCGCAACCAACCCACTCCTGCAAATAAGAAGGAACTGCGGGCACTCCTCGGAGCCGCTGGATATTGCCGCATTTGGATCATCAATTTTGCTATCCTGACCCACAGTTTGTATGCCAAACTGAAGGGGCCTGAACTAGAGGGCCAAGATCTCCGGTGGGAGAAAAGCGAACTGAAAGCCCTTCAGGACCTTAAGGATGCCCTTGCGGCCCCACCAGCGCTCGGACTACCAGATGTGACTAAGCCGTTCCACTTGTTCATCGACGAAAAGAAGGGATTGGCACTTGGAGTCCTCACCCAACTGGTCGGTACCTGGCAACGCCCTGTAGCATACCTCTCCAAGAGCATGGACAACGTGGCACGAGGATGGCCGGGCTGTCTCCGAAGCGTTGCGGCGGCCTGTCTGCTGATACACGAGGCCAATAAACTCACGTTTGGCCAAACACTTTTTGTGACTAAACCCCACACCATCCGCGGCCTACTCGAGAGCCACGGACCCAGATGGATGACCAACTCCCGATTGGTCAAATACCAAGCCCTCCTGTGCGAAAATCCGGAGGTGCGGATCCTGAACACGACCAACCTCAATCCTGCCACCCTCCTCCCGGCCCCTGAACCACCACTCCACGACTGTGAAGAGGTAATGGCCACTGTGCATTCCAGTATGGAAACCGAAGAAGGTAGCTGTAATGCACTGCAGGGCCCACACAGGCCGGATGGACCCTATCGCCTTACATTGTGCATGGAGACCCCAGAGCAGTGGAACAGTGGAGAGAGCTAACCGATCCCTCTTTAACCAACTGGCTACCGACCTCTGAGAGCCTCAAGAGTATCTTCGTCATGGGTGGCCTGTTCTTGTTGTCCTGCTTATTAATACCCTTGTCTCTCCCCTTAGTTTTCAGGTGTCTCCGCTCCACCATGGAAAGCATCGCTGACCGCCGTGCTGCTGCCCAACTTATGGCTCTCCAGATGTACTCCCCCATTCCCCAGTCTGATGAAGCTGACGATGAAGCACCTTGTGGCTGACGTGCACCTTTCACCTCCTGAGTCACTTAATGGGCCAGTACCCTTGTGTCAGCATAAGACCGGATACAAAGGGGGGGGGATTCCACTAGGGGCCCTCCGTCTCAACCCCGGCGAAGCAACCAACGGCTGCGCAAGGGCTTAGGGCTCGCTTGTTGCCTCCCTCTCTAACTATCCTTGTCCTTTCTTTCCTTTTTCAGGGTTCATGGAAGTGATACTTTCCACCAGATGGATGTTCAAGTATCAAAAGGGGGGAATGAAGGGGTGGAACGCCGGATACTACTCGAATACTATGAATACTACTGACCACCAGAACAACCTCATGTTTTGTGCCTACTGATGGACTTATACTTATGGACTCTAACTCTGCTTTTGGTCTTTTTAGCCATACTTTACTGATGCTCTGGACCTTTTGTGCCTTACATATAATAAGCCTAGACTAAGACTAGAACCTGTGCAGTTTAGACTTTTACTAGTAGCATGTATTTGTTAACCAGCAGCTAGATAACAAATTGTAGTAGTCAGCAATTTAGGGCAGCTGGCTCTGCCAGCACAGTCTCGTGATCCCTGCATAGAGGCTGTATTGTGTAAATGTGCTGGAACACTGAAATAAGTTACTGTTTTGCTGCAGTTTATACTAGAAGTTAGATTTTGCAGAAACCAGCTGGAACTTGTGCTACTTATCAGTATATTGCCTTATATGGTATATGCAATGCCAAATAACTGTGAATAGACTAGAGACCAGTGTTGGAAATAGAGGGGTGTGAGCAAAGCCAAAGATAAGTTTCGTTTCCTGGGTTCTGTGTAAGATCCTCTGTCTGTAACTGCGCATGACTACTGATAAGAGTGTATAAGAACGAGTGTCAGGTGACGCTCAGGGAGCAGTATCCTGAGATTACTTAGTACTGTTCAATTGCTAGCAATAAAGCTGTCATGCCTTTGGAACCAAATTGGCCTTTCGTCTCCTGATTTCCGAGCCTGTTTCAGAGGGGAGAGAAGAGTGAGGAAGGAGATGAGATGAGGGAAAAGGAAGAGAGGAGAAAAACTGCACATGGATGAAGAAAATAGGCAGAAGCTGAGGACCAGAAATCAAGAAGAAAGGAGGAAAGGAAAGAAATAAATGGAAAGGAAGCCCTGGAAACGGAGTTAAGAGGACAGATAGCAGCAGAATCGGATACTGGGCCAGCATGATCAGAAAAACAGTCACCAGACAACAAAGGTAGAAAAAAAATCATTTTATTTTCATTATAGTGTTTGGAATATGTTCACTTTGAGAATCAGGTGCTCAACATTAAAAGTTTATATTTATTTACGGCATTTTATCGCACATTAAACATGAATTAGATTGGAACCTGGGATCATTTAATTTTTTTTCCTGGAGGAATGCATTGCCACCCCCCACCCCAGGCTCTCTCCCCGGCCATAGCCAGCTCTGCAATTTGGGGGGGGGGGCGCAGAGGGGGACCGGGGGGGGGGGGGGCGAAGGGGGGGACCGGGGGGGGGGGGGCGCAGAGGGGGACCAGGGAGAGAGCCTGTTGTTAAACATTTACCAGCACACCACTGGATTTTTTTCTCCTGGTAAAAGGCCACTAAAACAGACATCAAGTTATGAGAATCAGGTGCTCCACATTCAGAGTTTCTATCTATCTATTTATATACTTATTTATGACATTTATATCCCACATTTAACATGAATTAGGCTGAAACCTGGGAGTGTTTAAAATCTTTTTTCCCTGTGCCTAGATCAAAAGAGAAAGATGGTTTGTGGGAACTTGCTCCTTTTATTTTGTGGAATGCTGTGGTATATTATAAAAATGCACTTAATATTGTTTATTACTATTATTTACTACTGGTAAATACAGCAGAAGTTAACCAAGTCAACTTTATGCTTTGTAATATAATTTTCAATACCATTTTCTCAGTTAATACGAATACAGGTACTATACAGGTGTATGTGTTGTGTCCTTAACCTTTGAAGGAGCTGCTTCAAACTTTGCAATGGCAAAATGCCTAGGAGCTTGTTTAGATGTAGTGAGTCCTGATTATAAGCCATATTTTAAGCACACTGTAACAAATGAGAATGTTTTTATGTTTTTGGATCCCTGTTATATTTGCAAGCTTGTTAGGAATACACTAGGAGAGAATAAGTCATTGGTTGATGGGGAGGGGGGATTAGTACAGTGGGGATAAATTGAAAAGCTTCACAAACTGCAAGAACATGAGGGATTACACTTAGGTAATAAATTGAGAGCTCAGTATGTGTTGTGGTCAAAAAATAAAATGAATGTTGAGATTAGCAGCACAACTTCTCAGTGAATCTGTTGTTTCTTCTCTTCAGTTTTGCAATAACGAGAAGCTATTGGATTTTGTTGGCTGTGAAGCAACTGTTAACTTTATTTGTATGTTTAATTGCCTTTTTGATGTGGTGACATCTCAAAATATGAACTGTCGAGATTCCAAGGCCCGACTGGAATCAGCAAACATAGATGATAGTAAGTCCATTTTACACACTGCACGGGTATATATAACGTCTTTGAAGGAGTCCAGACATGGTAAGTCTATGTTAGGTTCAGTTTGGAAAACTGGATTTCAGGGGTTTAAAAATAAGTTTTAAATCTTAATTAATCCTATTATTCTGTCTCACTGTATTTCCAGTTTTTGCACAATATAAATCATCACTAAAATAAAATATAAGAAAACCAATGTTCTGGACTCGTTTGTTCAGGGATATGACATTACGTAATTGGCCCTTAGTTCTGCTAACTAGCTGTACCAATGAAAGGACAATGCCACAAATGAAATAAATAATTATTTATTATAAATATAAAAAATTATATGTGGGAAATTGCAAAGCAAGTTACAAAAATAAACTTGTACTACCAAAAATATAGATTATCACCAAGCTAGATATATATAAAGAAATCTGATCAGCTAAATAACTCTGTATGAGAGATTATAACAAATGTATATTGTGCAAAATAGACACTTAGCAGCTTATAATGCACTACAGACCACAAATCCAAAGACGAACCAGTCTTTTACAGATAAAAGCCTAGACTAACTAAACCCATACTGTACGTAGTAAATCCTGTTATCTCACCCTGCAGTCCATATTGCAGACTTTCAGTGAATGAAGAATCAGATTCCACCTTTGAGACTCTAGCAGAATTTCGCTGCAAGTATTATCTCAGTCCAGGAATAAAGTCCAAGGTCTTGACTCTGTATACTGATTACATAGTCTTTTGGGTAAGGCCTCAGTGTTGCTGTGGAACTGACCTTGTTAGCTGACAAGGAATTCAGTTCACTGGTGTGTTTAGAATATCAGTTTCTCTCTCAGAGCAATCGATTCTCCCAAAGGGCTTCTGTTCTTCTCCTCTCTCTCCTCTCTCTTCAGTCCAACATTGGCATCTTTCTGAGTCAGATGATACCTATGGACCAATCACAAATGGTGTAATTCTGTCCAGCAGAATTCATGGTCATGAGGACAGGCCTTGTTATTAGCAAAGAAACTCTTATCAGACGAGTCAGACCTCCCTCTTGATTCTCATTAAAAACTTGGAGCCATGGTCTGTGAAGTTAGCTCCTCTGCTCTTTCCAGGAGATAGCTGGAGGCTAGTTTGCAGTAAACAACATGTCCTTGAAGTCATCATGGTATGCCAAGCAGTCATTACCTTTGTAGAAAAGCTGGTTTCTGATGGTTTCAGATGAATTCAGGCCACGGGCTGTACATACTGGTATGTTTCTTTTTCAGCCCTGCATTTATGTTTTACATTTTTATTGTAAGGGCCTTTTTAAATTTCTTTTATAAATTGTTTTAGTTTCCATTCCTTCCCGTCTTGCGGTATGGGTTCGTCTTATGTTTTGCATATTGCCCTTTGGGACATACTATCCTGCTTATAATCGAACGAGAAAAACGCCCAAGTTCCGACCTAAATCGGGAGATGGGCGTTTTTCTCACAAAAACAAATAAAGCGGTATAATCGAAAGCCGAACTTTGGACGCTTTCAACTGCACTCCGTCGCGGATGCGGACAAAGTTGACGGGGGCGTGTCGGAGGCGTGGTGAAGGCGGAACTGGGGCGTGGTTATCACCCGAACAGAGATGGGCGCCTTTCGCCGATAATGGATACGTTTGTAGCTAGAATTTAGGGCACTTTTCCTGGACCCTGTTTTTTCACGAATAAGGCCCCAAAAAGTGCCCTAAATGACCAGATGACCCCCAGAGGGAGTCGGGGATGACCTCCCCTGACTCCCCCAGTGGTCACTAACCCCCTCCCACCACAAAAAAATGATGTTTCACAACTTTTTACTTTCACCCTTAAATGTCATACCCTCCTCCCAAGCAGCAGTATGCAGGTCCCTGGAGCAGTTGTTAGGGGGTGCAGTGGACGTCAGGCAGGTGGACCCAGGCCCATCCCCCCCTACCTGTTACAATTGTGCTGCTTAATGCTTAGTCGTCCAACCCCCCCAAACTCACTGTACCCACATGTAGGTGCCCCCCTTCACCTCTTAGGGCTATAGTAATGGTGTAGACTTGTGGGCAGTAGGTTTTGAGGGGGATTTGGGGGGCTCAACACCCAAGGGAAGGGTGCTATGCACCTGGGAGCTCTTTTACCTTTTTTTTTGTTTTTGTAAAAGTGCCCCCTAGGGTGCCCGGTTGGTGTCCTGGCATGTGAGGGGGACCAGTGCACTATGAATCCTGGCCCCTCCCACGAACAAATGCCTTGGATTTATTCGTTTTTGAGCTGGGTGATTTCATTTTCCATTATCGCTGAAAAGCAAAAACGCCCAGCTCACACCTTGGCGAATAACACATGGGCGTCTATTTTTTTTTAAAATACGGTTCACTCCGCCCCTTCACGGACCCGTTCTCGGAGATAAACGCCCATGGAGATAGGCGTTTCTGGTCGATTATGCCCCTCCATATGTCTTCCTCCGGCCGACGCGTTTTTCTCTGCTATTTAGAATTTGTGCTGTTTACATCCTTCCTTTCTTTACCCCACGATTAGCCGTCTAATACAACTAATGTTTAATTATGGTTTCGTTTTTAAAACTAATTTAGTGCAGATTCAATTGCCCCTAGGTTTTTGATCTCAAAATGGTTTCGGTTTTAATATTATTATCACACAGGTTTTAAATTTGGAGGGATATATATACACACAGAGAGTAAACATATAGTAATTTCTTTTGGTGACGTTACTACATTAGTGGTATATACACTCACTAGCCGGGTTTTCCTTCCCCCCCCCCCCCCCGGAGTCGCCGCCGCCACCCCTCCACCCGGCCCGGGCCCTCTCTTCACTTCTGAACTTACACATCCATTTGCCGAACGCAGCAACGCACATCAACTGAGGTGCCGTGGGCCCTTCCTTCTCTGCCTGTGGCCCCGCCCTCCTGTGATGTAACGTCAGCGGGGGCGGGACACAGGCAGAGAAGGAAGGGGCAGCTCAGCTGATGTGCGTTGCTGCATTCGGCGAATGGATGTGTAAGTTCAGAAGGGAAGAGAGGGCCCGGGCCGGGTGGAGGGGTGGCGGCGGCGACTCCGAGTGGGGGGGCGGGGAGCGGTAGCAACCTCGGCGGCGCAGTTTCCCTCTCTGTCCCGCCCCCCCCCCCGTCATCACGTATTGACGCGGGGGTGGGACAGAGAGGGAAGTCTCTACTGCGCATTTGCGAGTGAGTCGGTCACTCGCCGTTTATATGTTTGATACTATCTGTGTACTGTACCTCCCTATATATTTCTCTCTATATATATACATATGCACTCATATACTGATGAGGACGTTACTTGCTATTGGTCCATCCTAGAGACATTTACATAATGTTTATTTGCCATTATCTTTAGGATTTTAGCCATATCTGGTTCAACATCATCATATAGCTGACAATTGATTATATACACTATCCACAGTTTTTCATAAGGTTAGTAGGTCCATTTATATGTATTTTATTTAGATATTTTATCTTATATTCAAAGTTTTTAAAAAAATGTCCATATATATTTGTTTTTGCAACTATATATATATAAAACATTTTCTTTGCTTTCTGCGATATATTAATATAAGTTTATTAATGTGATTATACATATTTCAAACTGCATACAACATCGTTCTGTGCATCATTGTTCAGAATTTCTTTAAAAATATATATATATATATATATATACACACACACATATAATCTTGTAACAAAATTAATATGTTTATTTTAATAGTGACATCTTTTTGTATTTTAGATATATTTTTAGAAATATATGTTTTTTTTATATGTGAAATTTTGTACATTTGTGGATTCTTATATGTGTATTCTTTTGTATACATGTGTTTTACATAATTTTTATATAGTATATTTCATTTTATAGACTCCTGATGAAGGCGTGCTTTGGCGCTGAAACACAGCTGTGTCGAGTCAGAGAGTCAGAGTCAAGTTTGTCAGTGCTCAATTTGGAATAAAGATTTGATTTTTTATATACGTCTCCTCCGGTTCTTTGGAAGAGCCTAACTTTCCTACTCCTTGCTTTGTACATAAGTATTGCCACAATGGGACCATCAAGCCCAGCATCCTGTTTCCAACGGGTCACAAATAAGTTCAGTACATTTTATGCTGCTTATCCCAGATCCCTGGGGAACCCCACTGTAGAATCCATATTAGTTATAAAAGAATGGTTCAGACTTGTATAGGCCCCAGACCAGCAAAAGCGAGACAACAGGAAAATACTCCTACATAGCCCATTTAGTTCTGTTAATAGAACAGTGTAGGAAAATGAGCACAAAATATAGAGTTTATAAGTATTGTTTCTACCAGCTTCAATAATTTTTGAAGCTGTTTTAGTCATATTCAATTGTTATTTCATGATATTTATATCTGGATATGGGAAGCTTTCAAATAAATTAAAAAGCTGTCAAATAAGTTAAAAAAAATCTTTTGTCCTCCATCTTTTGAGGCACTGCCTATCCAGCTGAAACAGCTTTAGACTTGTTATAGATGGACCAGGCATAGGCAGTCCCTTATTTCTAATAATCTTTTGCTATTGTTTTCAATAGCGTTTGCTATTGTTTTGGGTGTACTAAAACCACAGTAAGCTCCACTTACTGGCTTCAGCTCTTACAGTGGACTAGATAGGCTTACTTCGTCTCCTGTCTATTAAACCTCCTTGGATGATAGAACCGGGGCTGGGCCTCAAGGATGGTGAGTTAAAAGGAATACACTAGGGCACGGTAATCCAGGAACGTCTAGCTCAGGCTGCAACCTTGTTTTCAACAAGGAAACAGATAGCTAAGGCTAAATGATAGGTTATCCTTGAGAATGATAGTTGCACTCAAGGAGGTTTAATGACAGGAGACGGCATGAACCTATCCAGACCATTGCATGGGCTAAAGTTAGTGTTTGGAGCTTGCCGGCAAGGGACACAAACCTTTCGCAGATGTGACTGAAAACAATAGCAAATTTGTGGTTTCTACTGCAAAAATGCCAAGTTACCCAGTTTCAGGCTGGAGATTTTTGGGCAGTCCTGGATTTCTGACCACCTCATTCTGAAGCATTATGGGATTTGCAGCACTGATTTCAATGGACAGGATCAGGCTAGCTCGCACTGCTTTTTAATATACGTTCAAAACCAGGACTGGCCACATAAAATTTCCAGCCAGGAACTGGGTAACTTGGCATCTCCGTTACTGTTTTATTAAACCTCCTTGGTTTTGCATGCTTTATGTTAGGGGGGGGGGGGGTGCAAGGGGAGTTTTGTATTGGTCTGTGAAAGGGGAGAGGGTTATATTTAAAATGTATTTGTCAGTACTCCAGAGCTTACTTTGTTATTTCCAGTGCTGTATTGTGGCTTTCAGTGCTGTGCTATATGCTTTTATTTTTGCTTATGCTGACAATAAAGGTATTTCTATATAAAAACAATAGCAAACACTTATGATTGCCTATGTGTGGATTTTTTTACAGCCTTTTTATTTATTTGAAAACTTCTCATATATATCATGAAATAAAATTGGAAATCACTAAGGGGCCCTTTTACAAAGCAATGGTAGGGTCACCGCGCATGTAGTGCATGCCAAATTGACACTTCTGCCTGGTTAGTGCACCCATCTGTCAGTAATTTTGAAGCTGGTGCGTGCTGTTTCCCACGGTAGAAAATATTTTTCTATTTTCTACCGAGGAGGGTGTTCCCAGCGGTAATAATTGGTGCACGCTGCATGAGTAGCGTACAGGTAGCGTGTGGGTCCTTGCCACTAGGTCAATGTGTGGTGGTATATGCACGGCCATTTACTGCCCCCATTAAAAAAGCATTTTTTCCTAGCAGTGGTAAAAATGGCCCAGCATGCAACAAAAACACACACCCACACTACCACAGGCCACTGTTTACCGCGGCTTAGTAAAAGGACCTCTAACCCCCCTGTTTGCAAAGCCATGCAGTAATGCAGACACAGCCCATTCACTTTGAATGGGTGCTGCACAGCAGCAGCTAGCGTGGCTTTCTAAACAGAGGGGTATTCAACATAAAGGAATCTTTCACTTGCTCATCTTCCAATGTGGTATATATCATTCAGTGTAAAAAATGTAACGAAGGATGCTATATTGGAGAAAAAGGCCAGATGCTTAAGACAAGATTCAATTTACATAAACATCACATGAACAATACTGGTGCCAGTAGGGCTCACACCCCTGTTGGTTAGCATTTTACAGGACCAGGACACTGTACCAGTGACTTCACAGTGAGAATCCTGAAAGGTAACTTTAAAACCATACAAGAACGTAAGACCTTTGAAGTCAGAATGATTGAATATTTTAACACCCAACAGAAAGGACTTAACAAGGATCTGGGGTTCCTAGCCCATTATAAACCATAAAACTGTATTTCTCTGTTGATCACCCCTCACCTATCCACACCCATCCTGTTAGAATATCAATGATATGCTTTGATGTCCCCATGCATACCTCCTACCCACCCCCATCCTCCCACCCTGTCAGACTGTCATAGTAATGCTTGAATGTTTTCACTTATATACACTGTCAGCTAGCACATTTGCTTATTTCCGATCTGACGAAGAAGGGCAACCTTCGAAAGCTAATCAAGAAATGTATTAAGTTATGTCCATTAAAAAAGGTATCATCTTATTTTCTTTTCCATGTTTTATTTCGTTGGATTTCTATTGATAAACAGAGGGGTAAAACAACATAAAAATGATTGTAGCTGGTAGAAAGAGCAGCCATAAACTCTCTGTATTTTGTGCTCCTTTTTTTACACTGTTCTATAGAATACGGTAATACATGGCCAAATCTCAGTGAGAATATCCTGTTTCCTGATGGGTTCTGCCTTGGGAAGCCTGGTGTTAAAATGATGGAATATATTGAAATTAAATAGAAGTAAAATTAAAATCTCCTTTCATTGGGGCACATGGGATCAATGTCTTCACTTTATCTCTTTTGCAGAAGTTTACATTTTAGATAAACAAATGGATTATTCTGTTTTGAGCATGTTTCGGGGACAAGTGGTTTTATAAGTCAAAATAAACGTAAATATTTTGTTTCATGCAGATCTCTCATTTGTTTGAACATATCTAATCCTGTTTATTAAACCAAGTGGTAATGCCTACATAGCCTATTCAAAGTGATGGGCTTTGTCGGCACTAACGCACGGCATCACTAGTGCAGCTTAGTAAACAGGGGGAGGGGGCTAAATGGGCTATAAGCCCCTAATGCAGTCCATTGGTTTTCTTATATATTTTTTTCTTATGATGACTTATACTGTGCCACAACTGAAAGCTCTATCTCTTCTAATTCTGGTGGATAATAAAAGGAGCTCCATATGAACATTATCCACCCTAAAAGGTTGTTTTGTGACTGTACATAAGGAATTGTGATATTGCATACATAAGTGTGGGTTTTTGTTCCTAGTCATGCATCCAAAGGTTATGCAATCCTTTCAAGAAAGCCAGTTATTTATGTTATTAGTAGGCTCAATGTGGCTTACATATAACCGTTAACGGTGCCGATTCCGGTCTGAACAAATGCATGGTATGAATGAATACAAAGTGATATTGTAGTAGAGTGAGGTATTTTTATGGTAGGTATAATTGGGAGGAACTTAGGGAGGGAAAGGGAGAAGAAGAGTCAGGTAATGTCCATTACAGTCTTTGGTTACATTGTGTCGCAAGTGTCCAGGTATTTTTATGTTGGGTCGGTGGGGTATGCTCTTCTGAACAGGTCTGTCTTTAGTGTTTTCCAAAAATGTAGGTGGTCAAACGTAGTTTTTACTGCTTTTGGCAATGCATTCCATAGTTGTGTGCTTAGGTAGAAAAAGTTGGATGCATAGGTGGATTTGTATTTGAGTCCTTTGCTGCTTGGGTAGTGGAGGTTTAGGTATGATCGTACAGATTTTGTGGTGTTTCTGGTTGGCATTGGAGAAAAGCTTTGACCTGTCAAATCTCAAGGCCCCTGCCTGTCCCCTTGTGGTCCAGTGGGACCCCCTGTCCCCTTGTGGTCCAGTGGGACCCCGTAGCTGGGACAGACTCCCCCCCCCCCCCCCCCGTTGCCTACCTTCAAGTTGGAGGAGGAGGGACAGAGTCCTACTCCCTTCTTCGAGTGCCTCCTCAAAATGGTGATGCACTGGTTGAGGCTTGAATTAAGCCCCACTCAGTGCATCCCAGGAAGCACTGGGCAGGGCGGCGATCCAAAAAAGCAAACAGGATGCTAGGAATTATTAGGAGAGGGATACAAAATAAGACCAAAAATATTATAATGCCTTCACCTTGAGTATTGTGTTCAGTTCTGGTCACTTTATCTCAAAATAGGTATAGCGGAATTAGAAAAGGTTCAAAGAAGAACAACCAAAATAATAGAGGGGATGGAACTGCTCGTGGAGGAGTGGCCTAGTGGTTAGGGTGGTGGACTTTGGTCCTGGGGAACTGAGGAACTGAGTTCAATTCCCACTTCAGGCACAGGTAGCTCCTTGTGACTCTGGGCAAGTCACTTAACCCTCCATTGTCCCATGTAAGCCGCATTGAGCCTGGCACGAGTGGGAAAGAGCAGGGTACAAATGTAACAAAAAAAAAAATATGAGGAAAGGCTGAAAAGGTTAGGGCTCTTCAGCTTTGAAAAGAGACAGCTAGGGGGGGGGGGGGGATATGATTGAAGTCTACAAAATACTGAGTGGTTTGGAGTGGGTGGAAGTAAATTGATTTTTCAGTCATTCAAAAGGTACAGAGACCAGGAGACACTCAATTAAATTGCATGGAAATACTTTTAAAACAAATAGAAGAAATATATTTCACTCAAAGAATAGTTAAGCTCTGGAACTCGTTGCCAGAGGATGTGGTAATGGTGATTGGTATATCTGGGTTTAAAAAGATTTGGATAAGTTCCTGGAGGAAAAGTTTATAGTCTGTTATTGCGATGGACATGGGGAAGCTACTGCTTGCCCTGAGATTGGTAGCATGGAATGTTACTACTAATTGGGTTTCTGCCAGGTACTTGTGACCTAGATTGATCACTGCTGGTAGCAGGATACTGGGCAAGATGGACCATTGGTCTGACCCAGTATGGCTATTCTTATGTTTTTTTGAGGAATATTAATGGCTCTGTTTAGCATGCATTTGCATACTATTAGCATTCAAAGCCAGCAAGTTCATTATTTCATGCTTTTCAGCATCTGCCTGTCATCTTCCCTCCTGTTTTACAGAAACCTCTTCACACTATTTAATCTGCATATGAAATGATTAGAACTTGCACAAGTGTTTCCATATGTTTCAGCAAGAACTGCTCCGCATTCCAAAGGATGTCCTACAGCTCTTTCACAGCTATCCTTCCAAGCTTATGCCTCCCTTTCAAACAGCTCATTTCGCAACAGTAACCAAGGTTCCACCAGAATCAGATTGTAACGGTCTTTTCCACTCACCCCAGGAGTGCTCAGTCTTACAGTGTTTGTCTGTCTGGAAGGCTCAACACATTTCAAGCACTTGCAGTGTCCCACCAGCACAAAGCTCAAAGTACTGGGTTTCAGATTTAGTGATTTTGATAAAATGGAATACCTGAAGAAGGAGCTGTTGGAGTGGGAGGGCATATGAGAAGTGGAAAATCAGTGGTCAAAGTTAAAGGCTGCTATAAATATGGCACCTGATCTTTACGCGAGGAAAGTCAACAAAACCAAGAGAAGCAAGTAGGTGAAAAAATAAGAGCAAAAGAGGCTTTGTTCAAGGAATACAAAGAACGCAACGAGAGGATCACGGAAAAGAATATTGGATTAAACTCAAAGAAGCGAAGAGGGAAATACGGCTAGCGAAAGTGCAAGCGGAAGAAAAAATGGCTAAAGATGTAAAGAGGTGACAAGACCTTTTTCAGATATATTGGAGAAAGGAGAAAAGATAGAAATGGAATTGTGAGACTGAAAGATAATGAGTGGTTATGTGGAGAGTGAGGAGGATAAAGCGAATGTATTAAACAATTACTTATCTTTCGTATTCACGGAGGAAATCCTGGAGAGGGTGGTAAATGGAATCCACTCGGAGGACAGGAAGGTGAGCAGTGGAGTTCCTCAGGGGTCGGTGCTGTGGCCTATTCTGTTTAATATATTTGTGAGAGATATTGCTGAAGGGTTGGAAGGAAAGGTTTGCCTTTTTGCGGATGACACAAAGATAGCCAATAGAGTGGATACCCTGGAGGGAGTAAAAATGATGAAAAGGGATCTCCAAAAGTTAGAAAAATGGTCAAGGGTCTGGCAGTTAAAATTTAATGATCAGGGCGTTAAGAGAAACAATTGTGGAACTGCAGGGATCAAATAGAGGAGGGGTAACCTCTAATGCCTAAAGTGTGAGACCAGCACATCTGAGGAATTTGATTTTGGATATACGCTGTGGAGGATAAAATTATAAGACAAGTACAAGTGTCATGGACCTTGGGAGTGTCTCATAGTACAAGCGTACTATTCCTAGGCTATAGAACTGGGTATATGAGGATTAATATCTTCTGATGTAGATTGGTACACACAAAACCCTCTGTCAATATATTGATTGTAACATTGTATCTAGCCTAGGATTTGTATGATTGAGTGTGCTTAGTCATATCAGTTAAGGCAATAAAAAAATGATTTCAAGTCCGTATCTTTGTTTGCATGGAAGTTATTGCGGTCTGAATATTGGTCCAAATATGTTCCGATGAGTCGTGACCAATTTTGATGCACACTTCGAGTCAACTTGTTCGACTGGATTTTGCATCCATAATGCTAAAATGTATTTAATCGGAATTAGCATCAAAAACTGTACAGGATTTGAATTTTTTAGCCATTCTTATAAATGTGTTTGGATTTTATTAGACCCCAAAAATGGCATTTTGGTAAATGTCGCGCGCTCATGGACTGACAACCTTTCAGTTACAGACCTCAAATTTTGGGAAACTTCGTTTAACACCTGACTCGCGCAACAGATAAAATTTGAACAAAATTGGAGACATGATGGTGGGAAGGTTTAGACCACCTGGCATGGAAGGACCCAGTAGTATGTTTCCTTTGTCCTTTGGGAAGAGCCCATTTTGTAACATATAATTCAGATGCATCGTTAAGTCTGATATGAGTTGTTGAGGGCGAATTTTATAAGGTTATTAGGGCATATGTCTTGTTTGCATTGGGACTTGGCGAATCTTTCGAGTGCTTGGGAGATGATGTCATCCGAGAGTGTGTCGAACTTAGTCCATGTTCGGTAAGCTGGGTGTACACGAATGGAATTTGGGTGGGGCTTACACTTACCCCTAAATTCTATAAAAAGCTCTAAAAATTGCACATGCAAATTTGGGCATGTACAATTTAATTGAATAACTAAATAGTGCTGATAATTTGCTTGTTAACAGCAATTATTGGCACTAATTAGATTTAATTGAAATGCATGCACATAAATTTCGGTGTGAGTCCAAAAAGAGGGCATGGAAATGGGAGCGACATGGATGGGTTAGGGGCATTCCTAGAATTTATGTGTATAATTATAGAATAAGGGGGATCCATGTCTAATTTAGGTAGGGGATTTGCACCACATTTCAATTTATTTCTGGGCATAAGTGCTATTCTATTAGCCAAGCCTATCTTTAAGCATGGTTTATAGAATAATGGGGGAAGGGAATTGGGACTTGATATACCACCTTTATGAGGTTTTTGCAACTACATTCAAAGCAGTTTACATATATTCAGGTACTTATTTTGTACCAGGGGCAATGGAGGGTTAGGTGACTTGCCCAGAGTCACAAGGAGCTGCAATGGGAATTGAACTCAGTTCCCCAGTGTCAAAGTCCACTGCACTAACCACTCCTCCTTACACTAGCCATAGACCTGAGTAATTATGTGTGCCTACATGTAGGTGCACTAGTTCCAGTTTACACAGGTAAGTGTTCATATAGACTAGGCTCATAGCCTGATGTTTTTTGGCATCAATTTTTTTAGGCACCATATTTTGAATCTAGCCCTTAATATGCATAACTTATAGAATACAATAAGTTACGCATGTCCGGCATTTAGGCATGAGCACATACATTAGCTCACATCTAATCACATACATGTGTGTGTGTACCCAGGAATGCTAGTAGCTCATATCTAACCACATGGTGCCGTTCAGATACCCTCTAGACACCTATATATAGGTGCACTGATAAAATTGCTCTCTTTGATTTTGGATTGCTCAAAGCATGCCCAAAACACCAGGGCTGGCCCAAGGCAAGGTGTCGCCTGAGGCGGAGCTAGGATGCCACTGCTGCCTGAGGCAGAGCTAGGATGCCGCCCCCCCCCCCCTCCCCAGATGATATGCCTCCACCGGGGCTCAGATTTTAAACCCCTCCTACCTGCTGCTGGCACCCGGCATCTCCGCAGTGTTACCCGGCAGCAATTCCTATATGCTGCCCTGCCACGGCACCCGCCTCCCTCTACTGTGGCTGCCTGAGCTGATGAAACAGGAAGTTACATCAGAGAGCAGCCGCAGTAAAGGCACGAGGCAGGTGCCGGCGGCAGGGCAGCATATAGGAATTGCTACCCCTGCCAGGTAACGCTGGGGAGATGCTGCTCCTGAAGAGTGCCACCTGAGGTGGCCTAATGATTGAACTGCCCTTGCAAAACACACGCCCCTTTAAATCTGTGCATCCCATAGCAATCTTAAAATCAGCATTGCCATGCAGGGCTTCTAAAATAAGCGAAGTTCACATCAGTGACATGTTCTCCAAATAATACCATAAAATCAATTAAGAGTGTAATACAAAACCAATTTATTGATCCAATCCCACCAGTCAGTATGTAATTAAAGGAGAAGATAAAACCAATGCATCATGTGAACACAAGACTGAAAAAAACAAACCTTCCACAGTTTTCTAAACCTAAGGTAAACATACCTGACAAAATTCTCTTGTTAATAGATTCAACAGCATAGATCCACCACTGAGTGCATTTTCTTTTATGTCTCAACTAATTTTATCTCTGGCTGGCAAGGAATCTTTTACAAAGCCTCCTGAGAGGTGTATAACTCTCATAAGGTCATATTATTCTAGACGTCTCAAGTGTTATGATCCATACTTTTGAATTGTTTTGAATACCAAAGATGCAAATTTAGGATTGACTGTAAGGCCACTGGCAGCAAGTATAAGCCTCCCAAAGCAGGTGTTATGTGATCTCTTAATTTTAAATTGAATAAAACCTTTGCAGCAATCTTTTGAATAAATTGTAATCAGTTAACTGATTACATAAGCACTGAACTCAGATGCAAGGCATTGATAAAGTAGGCTAAAAGAGAATATGAAGAAAAACTTGCCATGGAGATGAAAACTGATTGTAACATTTTTTCAGGTATATCAGAGGCAGAAAGCTGTGAGGGAATCTGTGGGACTGTTAGATCAGGAAGGAGCAAAATGAGCACTCAGGGAGGGCCAGTGGCGTATCCAGACCTGACATTTTGTGTGGGCCTTGAGCTAATATGGGTGGGCACTATGGGGCTAATATTCATCTGGCAGCAGGCCGCGTGGTTAAAGCCTGCTGCTGGCACTGAACCTAGAAATTCAATGCTGCGCCGTATCCAGTTTAATTATTGGCTGCTGGAACTTAACCGGTTAAACCAATATTCAGCGCTAAACGGTTAAGTTCCTAGCAGTTAGAGTTAGGACTGCTATTTTTGCGGTACTATTTAACTGCTAAATCCAATGCTGAATATCGGTGCTAACCGGCTATATCGTGCAATATAACCAGTTAGCCGCTATGTGCTAACCGTAAGTATTCAGCAGGGATAACTGGTTATCTCCTGCTGAATATTTGCAGTTAGCTGGTTAAATGCTATTTAAGCGGTCAGCGGTCATTGCTGACTGGTTAAATAGCGCTGAATATCAAGGGGTATGTAATAGGTATGAGTAGTATTTCTTGGGATACTACTAACTAATGCCTTAGAGCGCACTTGATGATGGATTCTAAGTAAATAGTTAGCCTAACAGCTGCCCTGAATCAACATAAACCACATACTGTCACACTGTCTACATCAAGATTTTTTTCCACCTACTATAGAATCTGTAGCATACAGAACATACCTTTCCATAGAAAAAATGTTTTCAAATTCTAGTACACCTCAATAATTGCAACACAAAATCCCTTCACTGCCAGATGCTTTGGAGATCTGTTACTAAAAATTAGCTCATGTTATTTGCCATAGGCCTCATTTTATTCCTATTGGCCCTGCAGCAGAAAACATATATGCTATTCATTAGTAAAAGATCCCCTTTTTGAAGTAACACTATTCCTGCAAAGAAGCTTCTCAGAGCCTATACTGCAAACTTTACCACCACCAATTCTGAACATACTAATACCAATAACAATACCTCTAAATAGGAAGCAGTGAATATACACAACAGCAATAGGTGTCCCATAGGAAAAGCCAGACAATTCAGACTGATATAGATCCCCACACTAACCATATGCCAGCAGAATCTCTCACCTTGGTAACATGAAGAATACAGACAAACATATGAAATGATCAAATGCAACTGCAAGTAAGCAAAAAGTACACAAACTGTTTGTGAACAAATTGAATGGGCTGAAGTTATAATCCAAAGTGGTGAACTGGATTAGAAACTGGTTCACTGACAGATGACAGAGGGTGGAAGTGAATAGAATTCGCTCTTTGGAAAGAAAGGTGAGTAGTGGAGTACCTCAAGGATTGGTATTAGGTCTGATTCTATTCAATATATTTGTGAGTGATATTGCTGAAGGGTTAGAAGGAAAAGTTTGCCTTCTTGTGGATGACATGAAAATTTGCAACAGAGTGGACACCCTAGAGAAAGTGGACTGTTGTACTGTTTTGGGATCTTGCTAGGTACTTATAATCTGGATTGGCCACTGTTGGAAACAGGATGCTGAGCTTGATGGATCTTCAGTCTGTCCCAGTATGGCAACACTTATATTCTTATGTTATGTTCTTTTGACAACATGAAAAATGAAGTAAAAAGATTAAAAGAATGGTCTGTATAATAGAAATTATTCATAGACAAATAGAATCCTTAAAAAGACTGTTATGGATGTGGTGACATTCTGGTGCTCAATATTCTATTAAGTGTTGGTGGGAGACGACAATAGGAGTGACAGACATACTGAGTACCAGAATTTTGTCACATTCCACATCCATAATAGTCTTTTTAAAAACTCTAGTGTCTGTAATTCATTTCTGTTATACAGATGATGCATTGTATTATTGCAATCCCAAACTCTATTGTCTGTGATTCATTTCTATTATACAGATGATGCATTGTATTATTGCAATCCAAGACCCCTGAGCTGAAACATGGTCCATGTCGAGTTGTTTTCATCAAATAAAGGTCTTCTGCCAACCATCGTTCACTTCGTTGTCTTTTGTGTGTTCAGTTTTGGAGGCCATATCTTGCTAAGGACATCAAAAGACTTGAGGCAGTTTAGAGGAAGATGACAAACATGATATGGAGCTTGTGCCAAAAGACATATGAGAAGAGACTTGAAGACCTCAATATATATACCCTAAAGGAAAGAAGGATTAGGTGTGTGTGTGGGGGGGGGGGGGGGGGGGAATATGATATAGATAGGTAGGAGGCTTAGGAGCAACATCAGGAAATACTTTTTATGGAAAGGGTGATAGATGACTGGAATGCCCTCCTGGGGGAGGTGGTGAAGACAAAAACTGTGACATAAGCATGCGTAGGATAACAGAGGATCTCTATGAAGAAAAAGGATGGAATCCAATTAAAGCAAAATTTAAATGAGCCTATAGCTAGAGTGAGCTTTGATGGCAGTCTCAGAGGTTGGGAAGTAAGACCAATGCTGGGCAGACTTCTACTCTGGTCCCATAAATAGCAAAGACAGATCAGGATCAAGGCTGGAATGGGCTCTGATGGCAACTCCAGTAGTTGGGAAATAAGATCAGTGCTGGGTAGGCTTCTATTGTCTGTGCCCCAGAATTGATAAAGATTAAATATGGCAGTGTTTAATCATTAAGAAGTGGAACCTGTGCAGGGTAGCAAATACTACTCTGGCCACTTTGTTGGGTAGACTGGATGGACTGTGCAGGTCTTTATCTACCAACATTTACTATGTTACTAAGGGGCCCTTTCTCCAAATAGTGGTAAAAAAATGGCCTTAGCCTTTACATGGGTCTTTCCCGTACGCTAAGGCAATTTTTACTGCTGGGGTAATGCACTAATTTTCCATTAGCATGTGGCCATTAAAACAGATTAATTCAGCTTTGTAAAAGGGCCCCTAAGTGACTATCAGGCTTATTTTCGAAAGAGAACGGCACCCATCTTTTGACACAAATCGCAAGATGGGCGTCCTTCTTACAGGGTCACCCAGATCGGCATAATCGAAAGCCGATTTTGGCCATCCTCAACTGCTTTCCGTCGTGGGGACGACCAAAGTTCACGGGGGGGTGTCGGAGGCATAGCGAAGGCGGGACTGGGGCATGCCTAACACATGGGTGTCTTCGACCGATAATGGAAAAAAGAAGGGCGTCCCTGACGAACACTTGAACGACTTTACCTGGTCCTTTTTTCCTTACGTCCAAGCCACAAAAATGTGCCGTAAATGACCAGATGACCACCGGAGGGAATCGGGGATGACCTCCCCTTACTCCCCCAGTGGTCACTAACCCCCACCTACCCTCAAAAAAAATTAAAAAAAATATTTTTCCCAGCCTCTATGCCAGCCTCAAATGTCATACCCAGCTCCATAACAGCAGCATGCAGGCCCCTGGAGCAATTTTAGTGGGTGCAGTGCACTTCAGGCAGGTGGACCCAGGCCCCATCCCCCCCTACCTGTTACACTTGTGGTGGTAAATGTGAGCCCTTCAAAACCCACCACAAACCCACTGTACACACATGTAGGTGCCCCCTTCACCCCTTAGGGCTATGGTAGTGTTGTACAGTTCGAGAGAGTGGGTCTTGGCGGGCTCTGCACACAAGGTAAGGGATCTATGCACCTGGGAGCAATTTCTGAAGTCCACTGCAGTGCCCCCTAGGGTGCCCGGTTGGTGTCCTGGCATGTCAGGGGGACCAGTGCACTACAAATGCTGGCTCCTCCCATGACCAAAGGGCTTGGATTTGGTTGTTTCTGAGATTGTCGTCCTCGGTTTCCATTATTGGCGAAAATTGGGGATGACCATCTCTAAGGTTGACCTAAATTTTGTGATTTGGGCATACCCAACCATATTATCGAAACAAAAGATGGACGCCCATCTTGTTTCGATAATACGGGTTTCCCCACCCCTTTGCCGGGACGTCCTGCAAGGACATCCTCAGGAAAACTTGGGCGCCCCTTTTGATTATGCCCCTACACGGGGCTCATTTTCAGAAAAGAAAAACATTTAAAAAGTGGCATAAAGCAACATTTGGACATTTTGCTTGCCAAAACGTTCAAATCGCTATTTTCGAAACCTATTTTGCAGACGTTTATCTATGTATTTTGTCTGCAGTGAGACCAAATCACAAGGGGGCGTGTTGGGGCGGGATTAGGAGTTCCAAAGACATGGACATTTTTCTGCCAAATTCTGAACAGGAAAGAAGGTCATTTTTGAAAATGATAGACGTCTGTCTTTTGTGTTTGAAAATGCTATGGACTGTCAGGTTCTCAGGTTCAGAGCCCGCGGGGCCGGGCTCTGGAGCAAACGTGAGCCCTTGGGCTGCTGACAAGGAGCGACAGCAGCAGGCAAAACCCACCAACCAACGCTGGGCAAGCACACCGACACCGGCAGGGACTGCAGGCACCGCCCAGCGAGCCGGAACACACGGACTGGAACACTGGACTGGAACACTGGACAGGAATCCCCCGGACTGGAATTCCCTGGACTGAAGGACACAGGACTGGAACACTGGACTGGAGCACACCGGACTGGTCCACACAGCTTCACCTGCACTTAGCTACTAAGCCCCCCAGGAGTTGAGCTCCTGGGTTCGAGTAGCCGGCAGGACTTACTGGACGACACAGGGACCAGGACTAGAACAAGCTGGAACTGAAGTGCGCCTAACTCCTAAACTGACCAGAAGTGTTCCTAAGCCCGGCACCAACAGAAGAGCTCCTAAGCCCTCTACTAACAGCAGTGCTCCTAACAGAAACTAACAGGGGTGCCCCTACGCCCTACCCTAACAGAAGTGCAGGGAAGACAAACGCCAGACCTCACACTGGTGCTTCCTAAGCACCAAGCTGCAGCAGCTAAACACGGGTTCTCACCCCGGTGCTTCCTAAGCACCCAGCTACAGCAGCTAAACACAGGTCACAAAGAAAAGCGGGGAAGACACAAGGAAACAAGCAGGAAAGCCAAATACCCAAACAACAAAGGTGCTTCCTAAGCATTTACTAACAAGCTAAACACAAAACCAGCAAGCTTCCTAAGCACTACTCTAGCAAGCTAGCTACAAAGCTAGCAAGGTGCTTCCCAAGTACTACCCTAGCAAGCTAGACACAAAACTAACAAGGTGCTTCCTACAGCACCAAAACCCAAACAGCAAAGACTGCAATGCTCCCAAAAGCACAAACACCAGAAGTACTTCTAACAGCAAAATCTGTAGTGTTCCTAACAACACCAAACCCTGAAGTACTTCTAACAGTAACAGAACTTCCAAAGCCTTACACACAGCAATGCTTCCAAAACCAAAAGGGAAAAGCAGGGGACCCATGAGGGAAAAGCAGGAAAGCTAAACACACAGACACCAGTGCACACTGCACTAACACTAACCTGGACCTTAACAAAAGCAAGCAGGGAAACTAGACACAAAGTCAAAAGTGCACACTGCACCACCCTACCTAAAGCAAACACCACCATTGCAAAGGCTCTGAAGGAAACAACACCACTTCCTTATCAAGGCCCTCCCTGATGATGTCACACTCCCTAGACCTAGGCAAAAGCACACTGACCCAGAGAGGCCCAACCCACACTACTACTACTACTACTATTTAGCACTTATATAGCGCTACAAAGCGTACGCAGCGCTGCACAAACATAGAAGAAAGACAGTCCCTGCTCAAAGAGCTTACAATCTAATAGACAAAAATAAAGCCAATGCAACACCGTGAAGCACTTGAAGCCAGTATACCCAAAGAGAGGTAGAGCTAACTCAGTCCACCCACACAGCTGTAGTAAAGTGAAACAATTAACCCCATGCTGCTGGAAGCTGCCAGCACAGAGAGACAGAGCCAGCTCAGAAAGGACAGACAAAAGAAACAGAAGCCAGCTAAGAAGCTGACCCCCAGGAAAGAGGTAAGTTTGAGAGGGGTTCTGACCCCAATCATAACATGGACATCTTGTGATTTGGATGTTTTTGTTTTTTGGTCCATTTTCGAACAAAAAACATCCAAAACAGAGGAGGAGTGGCTTAATGGTTAGTGCAGCGGGCTTTGATCCTGGCAACATGAGTTCAATTCCAACTGCTGCTCCTTGTGACTTTGGGCAAGTCAATTGCACAAGGGGCATTTTTGGATATTACATCTAAGTCTGAATTTGGATGTTTTTTGTAAAACATCCAAAATCAGAATAGGAAAGGTCATTTTCTACAAAAAAAAAGTCTATCTTTTCCTTTTGAAAATGCTGTTTGGAAAAACATTTTTTGATTTGGATGTTTTATTTTTTGGGCCATTTTCAAACAAAAACATCCAAATGCAAAACATACAAAATACAGAAGAAAATCCACATTAGAGCGAAAGCATTCACATGCTCTAAGTGTAGTAAAAGCTTTGGTTGTAATGTAAATCTCAAAGTGCATCAGAAAGTCCACACGGGAGAGAAACCATTTGCATGTATAGAGTCTGGTAAAAGCTTTGGTCAGAAGGTAAACCTCACAATGCACTAGAGAATACACACAGGAGTGAAACCATTTGCATGTCCTGAGTGTGGTAAAAGCTTTGGTTGGAAAGTAAGCCTCACATGGCATCAGAGAATCCATACAGGGATGAAACCATTTGCATGCACTGAGGAGGTAAAAGCTTCAGTTGCATTGGGAAAGGTAATTAGGGAATGTACACTCTTGCTATGAAGTATGGAAAAATAGCACTCTGTATTTAAATATATGTAATGAGACCTCTTTTTTCATCTATAGATCTGAATTCAAAGCCCAAATTTAATGATAAACGATAGACACAAGGCTCAGATGTTACAGAAAGCTTGGCATCAGGTAGAATAGTGGAAAAGTGACATCCCAGGAAAGCAATAGGGCATCCTTGGGGGCACTGCAGTGGACTTTATAAAATGCTCCCAGGTACACATCTCACCATTGCTCCCTTACCTTGTGTGCTGAGCCCCCCAAAACCCACTACCCCCGACTGTACACCACTACCATAGCCTGAACAGGTGAAGGGAGCACCAATATGTGGGTACAGTAGGATTCTGGTGGGGGTTGGAGGGCTCACAGTTTCCTCCACAAGTGTAACAAGTAGGGGGAGGTAGAAGCCTTGGTCCACCTTCTGCAGTGCAATGCACCACTACTAGACTACTCCAGGGACCTGCATGCTATTCTAATGCACATCTGAGGCTGGCAAGTAATATTTTTAATAACATATTTTGGGGATGGGAGGGGGATAGTGACCACTGGGGGAGTAAGGGGAGGTGATCCCCGATTTCCTCCAGTGGTCATCTGGTCATTTGGGGCACCTCTTGTGTGGAGTAGAGGAGTAGCCTAGTGGTTAGCGCAGCAGACGATCCTGGGGAAGTGGGTTCAATTCCCACTGAAGCTATTTGTTATAAAAACAGGTCTAGCTCAAAACATCTAAGTCTTGGACTTTTTTGTTTTGCTCCATTATGGTTGAAAGACGTCTAAGTCTTAGGAATGCTCATGTCCCATCTTGAACATGCCTCTGGCACGCCCTCTTGACATTTAGACGTCCTTCTGACGGACTTCAGAGAAAAACATTAAAAATCAGTTTTGAAAAATACTGATTTGGACGTTTTTGTTAAACAAACATCCAAATGCAGGCTTATGCCACTTTTTGGACGTTTTTCTCTTCTGAAAATGAGCCTGTATGTCACTTGCTGAATTTGTTTTGTTTTGTTCAAGTCTCTTAAAAACATTTTTTTGTTTCAGGGCAATATCATCATTATTGCACAGTTACATAACAGTGCATCCTATTACTCAATAGTGTAAATGTTCAGATTTTTTCCTTTCATTTTGGGTTAAAACATTTTCCACAGCATTGCAAATAATGCAGATTCCTAGAGATTATGTTAAATGCCCTATCTCAGGCTTCTTCAGCTCTCCAAGGGGAATTCCCATTTGGGCCGCCCCTTCAGCAACATCATGTTGATAGAAGCAGCCCCAATTTCATTTCAGTGGGCCCTAATGATGGTGACATGCCGGCATCAATTTGCTTCTTCACCTGCTCTGGGTCAGTAGTTTGGGGTCTAATGAAATAAGTCCATAGAAGGGGGAGGAGGGGAAGAATGGTGGCAAGATGATGCTGCCTCACATTTTAAAAGCAGTGGGCAACAATTTCACTTGACAGCCCCTGATGATGAAATATTCCTTCACTTATTTATTCACTCTGTACCATCATTTTTGGGCCAGCAAATGATGAAACATGTCCCTTGGAGGTGTAGGTGTGTGTGTGTGTGGGGGGGGGGGGTGTTTGTTTGTGTGTGTGTGGTTGGGGGGAGGGCTTGGAGACCTGTTTCCGAACAGTGAGTTAATAGTAGTAGTAGTGAGTTGCTGGCCAACCCAAGGCCCTTCTGTTGAACAGATAGGATGTGCTTATGGAGTTAATTCTAGGACCTGCAATTTGAGAGACACAAGAATGTAAGCTTCCCTATGTGACAATTGCAAATCCCACAAGTGGAGAAAAGAACATTGATCCCAGATTCCCAAGAAGAATGGAATCCAACAGGGTTGTTGATAGAATTAAAGGCCAAAAAGTGAGTAATGAGTTAGGTATGGTGGCCTACACATTGCACAGAGAAGAGCTGAAAGAAGAATAGGGGCTAGATTAGGTAGGCAGAGACATGAGGAGGTAAAAGAATGGGAACTAAAAGGCATCAGTCAATTATTCAGTTTTTCAAAACAGAGAAGGCATTTCTGCAGTCATCATCATCATAATTGTTTATTTATGCCATGCTCTTCAACTAGACAGTGCAAAGCAGTCTAGCTCAGGCAATATATTATCTAGGGAAATAGATGAACAAAAGCAAGATGGAAATTATATTAATGTAGAGACTGTTTCTATGGCAACTGATAATGAGAAAAAGCTCCCAGATGTATCATGTGACTCCAATGTACTGTTTTCAAAAAATAGGTAACATCACCATTACCACCACTACATGCAGCAGAAAGCTAAATTGGAAACAGAGAAAAATACTATTTTTTTAATTATTTACATTCAAAGAACAAACTTAGCAAACATTTAAAAGGAAAAGCTCACATTAATGAGGAAAAAACATGAAACATACCCTCAACCTTAGTCCACAAATCACTGGGCCAAGATACAAGGAAATATTAAAGGAAATATACATATAATTAATCAATGACTAATCATTGAGGCAGAGAAGAGTTCAGCAGACACGGTCAGTTTAACAACATATAACTAACAAGCAGGTTCATTCAAGGCTCCTTTAACAGCAGCATTTTAGGATCAAAGGAGAGAACTCTAGACAACAAAGGCCACGAAATCCTGTCTCCTCTTCTGTGTCTCTAGCTAAATCAGGAAAATTTGAATTTTAGAGCCCAAAAATGCTACATTCATATGCCAAAAATATAGCCAAAATATGTTATTTTTATCTGGTTCCAGAGCAAAAGTCACCATGAGGCATATTTTCAAAGCACTTTGGGAGGCTAAGTTCCATAGGTTTCTATGGAACTTTGGGAGGCTAAGTGCTTTGAAAATGAGCCTTTAAGGGTCCCTTTTACAGTGTTGTAGTCGGGCTACTGCAGCAATGGTGTGTGGCAATCTAATTCTACCACCGGGGCTCCCAGAGGAGCCCAGCAGTAGTTCTGGCTCCCACCGCACAACATTTCCTGTCCACACATATTTTTTTTGTGTGTGTGAGTGGTGGGAGTGTGCCTAAATAGGAGGCGGTAAGGGCTCCAGCAGGAAATGGCAAGTGTTTCACTTACCTCACGGCCATTTCCATCCCCTGCTCGGAAATTCCCCTTTACCGGATGGCGGTAAAAAGGGGCCTCAGCATGTGGCAAATCCACACGCTGACACCACCACAGGGGTCCTTTTAGGGGTTCTTTTACCAAGCTACACTAAAAAAGTAGTTCGTTCGATTATAACCTCGAAAGAGCTTTCTAAAAATTCAGTGAGGTTTAACTCAGGTTGAGATTTCAGAGGAGCTGCTTGGAAAACCCTCAGCTGGAACTCCCAATATCTCCAGAATATACTAAACATATCCAATGCAGGAGTTAAAGAAGATTTTGGAAAATTCAGGAGTCTCAGATTGTCCCTCCTACTGTGATTATCCAAATATTCTAGCTTTCAAGCCAGAATATCTCTCTCCTTGGAAGTCACTGACACGAAGCTCTGCAATTGTTTATCCTCACCTTCCAATGAGCCAATTTTTTAATTTTTTTATTTATGCTTTTCAACAAATTACATTCATATTAATATAAATGCAGGATTAGAGATATTATTACAAACAGAGATAAATCTCTCCTTTATTAGGATTAATAAACAGGAAACAAAAACATATACATATTGACCACCATAATTTGGAGGAGCAAGATATAAGAAAACAAAACCTTAACCCTAGAACGCATATTGGGGGCCTTTTAGGCCCCCATGCTTACATTTTTGCTATTATCTGCAAAATTACTTTAGTTAGAATTTTGAAACTCAAGGTATTACTCAAGTATGTCATTGTTGATAATATCCAGTTGTTCATATAATTTTTTTTCATAGGCATTATGGTGTAACAATGCTTGTTTGGTGAAAACTACATCTGTACGAATTGGGGGCCTTTTAGGCCCCCGCTGTTTTTATCATGTTCTCAGAAGTGTTTGTGTCTCAAGTTACTTTATTTGTACTCAGTAATGCTGGTGGAGGGGCCAGGGTGTGGATAATAACATGTGAGGATGTCATGTGATTTTTGGAGGGAGTGATAAGGCCATGACATCACCTCAGGTCCTCTGAACACTGAGGACAGTATACACTGTGAGCTAATTGCTGAAGGACCTGTGATAAGATAAGCTGTTGAGAGGAAATCTGTTTCATTTTCTAACATCTAGTCAGCAATGGCACAGTCTTCCTCCAAGTGTCTGACTGACCAAGAGATTGAAGCGATTATGTTTCAAAGCGATGATGAAAGTGAACTATCTTTGTCTGATGAAGAATATCTGCCACCAGCTAATCAAACATCCTCATCCAGTGATTCTTCTGATGATGAAGAAGTGAATCTAGTGGATCCTCAAGAAGTGATAAGTAGAACATCCAAAACGAATGTTTTTTGGGACAGTAATCCTACATTAGTCGGACGTACTCCAATACACAATATTGTGAAGACAGGCTCAAGGAGCTGTGGGAAGTCCCAGTTACTTTACCCCTAAAGATGTATTCTGTACTTATTTTTCTGACAATATTGCAGAAGAGGTCCTATTATGTTCAAACCTAGAAGGAAGACGTATCGCTTCAGCAAAAAATAAGTCCTGGAAAAATATCTCAAAAGAGGAACTTTATGCATATATTGGACTTCTCCTGCTGGCAGGGAGTCAAAAATCGTATGATGTCCCAATACGAGAATTATTTCTGGACCCACTTTCTGATCCACACTATAAGGCGACAATGTCAGTGGGCAGATATGAGGAAATTAGAAGGATCATTCGCTTTGATGATAAGCGAACTCGTGCAGCGAGGTTTGAAACAGACAAATTAGCCCCTATCAGTTATATCTGGAACATATTTATCAAAAATTGCACAAAACTTTACAATCCTAGTACTAATGTTACTGTAGATGAGCAACTTGTACCGTTCAGAGGACGCTGCAAATTCATACAATACATGCCCAGCAAGCCAGCCAAGTACGGTATAAAAATCTTCTGGATGTGTGATTCTGCAAATTATTATGGCATAAATGGCGTAATCTACTGTGGCAAAGAGGTTGGTGCACCAGTACAGAAGGATCTGGGGTCTGAAATAGTCAAAACTCTTGCTGTTCCAATATTCAATTCAGGTAGAAACATCACCATGGACAATTATTTCACCAATGTTGAACTAGGCAATTTTCTGCTTGCAAAAGCTATTACACTTGTTGGTACTATAAAGCAAAACAGACGAGAAATTCCAGCAGCACTCAAACACAATCGTCAGCGAGCACTTTATGAGAGTGTCTTTGGATTCAATAACAAAGCGACTTTGGTATCTTACAAGGCAAAGAAGGAGAAATCTGTAATTTTACTCAGTACCATGCATCACGATTGCAGTGTTGACAGCAATAACCAAAAATTGAAACCAGAAATCATCCTGCATTACAATGCAACAAAAGGAGGTGTAGATAAAATGGATGAGATGGTGGGAGAATATTCGTGTAAGAGGCAAACAAAACGATGGCCTGTAGTACTATTTTCAAATATGCTTGATGTAGCAGCCCTAAATTCATTCATTATTTATACAGAAACTCATCCTGAATTTCATGCACAGAGGAAGGACAGGAGACGCTTATTCTTGAAGGACCTTTGTCATGAACTTGTAATACCTCACATGATAGAGCGAAGCGACTTGAAATGCTTGCCAAAGAAAACTAAAGAAGCAATGAAACGGTGTGGCGTACAGTTTCAGATTACTCCAGAGCCAGGAGAAAGAAAACGAAAGCGTTGTTTCATGTGTCCAAGAAACATAGAGAGGAAAACTGAGCGATATTGTTCCACTTGTAAGGAAACTGTTTGCAAAGAACACTCTTCTGAAAAAATAACATGTCAGAATTGTTTGGAAGACTAATATAATAGAAAAGAAAGTTAGAATAAAAATGTAGCTGCAGCTAGTTTGCTATAGATTTCTATGCATTTTTGTGTGTTTTCATGTCTTTGCGTGAAATTTGGGAAAAAAAAGATTTTTTGGTGTTTTCTGTGAAAAATTATAATTAAAATGTTGTCCACCATTCATATTTTATTGAGCAATTTTGAAATAAACTTGTGAAAGTTATTTAAGTGTGTTTTTCTACATTATGTGCATGGGGGCCTAAAAGGCCCCCATGATGTTAATATGTATATTTTTAACGTCATGCGTTCTAGGTTAAGGAAAAACAAGGAAAAAATATACATTTCCTTCTTACAATCACTCAGAGAGATGAGCATTAGACGTCCACTAGATGGTACAACCAGCATGCCATTGGGGCCATTCAGGGCTGAACAATTCCCTTTTCCTTAGCGATTATAAATTCAGCCATTTTTGGGGGGTCAAGAAAAACATAAGTAACATTACTAATTATTACCAGGCTTCTACATGGATACTTCAAGATGTAAGTCCCTCCTAAGGCGAGGGTCCTCGGTTTAAGAGCCAAAAACTCTTGCCTTCTCTGTTGCGTATCTCTATTAAGATCCGGGTAAATCTGAATTTTACCCCCCAAAAAATTGGCTTGCATATTCTTGAAATATAAGCGGAATATATTATTCCTGTCAACTTCAAAAGCAAAAGTAACTAATAAAGTCAATCTTTGTGTAATTGTCTCAAGAGAGTCTTCTAGAAAAGCTGTTACATTCAATTCAGGTAAACCTGGAGGGGCATAATCGACCAGAAACGCCTATCTCCATGGGCGTTAATCTCCGAGAACGGGTCCGTGAAGGGGCGGAGTGTACCGTATTTTTTAAAAAAAATAGACGCCCATGTTTTATTCGCCAAGGTGTGAGCTGGGCGTTTTTGCTTTTCACCGATAATGGAAAATGAAATCGCCCAGCTCAAAAACGAATAAATGCAAGGCATTTGTTCGTGGGAGGGGCCAGGATTCATAGTGCACTGGTCCCCCTCACATGCCAGGACACCAACCGGGCACCCTAGGGGGCACTTTTACAAAAACAAAAAAAAAGGTAAAAGAGCTCCCAGGTGCATATCACCCTTCCCTTGGGTGTTGAGCCCCCCAAATCCCCCTCAAAACCCACTGCCCACAAGTCTACACCATTACTATAGCCCTAAGAGGTGAAGGGGGGCACCTACATGTGGGTACAGTGGGTTTGGGGGGGGTTGGACGACTAGTAGCATTAAGCAGCACAATTGTAACAGGTACGGGGGGGGGATGGGCCTGGGTCCACCTGCCTGACGTCCACTGCACCCCCTAACAACTGCTCCAGGGACCTGCATACTGCTGCTTGGGAGGAGGATATGACATTTGAGGGTGAAAGTAAAAAGTTGTGAAACATCATTTGTTGTGGTGGGAGGGGGTTAGTGACCACTGGGGGAGTCAGGGGAGGTCATCCCCGACTCCCTCTGGGGGTCATCTGGTCATTTAGGGCACTTTTTGGGGCCTTATTCGTCAAAAAACAGGGTCCAGGAAAAGTGCCCTAAATTCTAGCTACAAACGCATCCATTATCGGCGAAGGGCGCCCATCTCTGTTCGGGTGATAACCACGCCCCAGTTCCGCCTTCACCACGCCTCCGACACTCCCCCGTCAACTTTGTCCGCATCCGCGACGGAGTGCAGTTGAAAGCGTCCAAAGTTCGGCTTTCGATTATGCCGCTTTATTTGTTTTTGTGAGAAGAACGCCCATCTCCCGATTTAGGTCGGAACTTGGGCGTTATTCTCGTTCGATTATAAGCTGGATAGTAACATAGTAGATGACGGCAGAAAAAGACCTGCACGGTCCATCTAGTCTGCCCACGATAAACTCATGTGTATACCTTACCTTGATTTGTACCTGTCTTTTTCAGGGCACAGACCATATAAGTCTGTGCAGCAGTATTTCCCGCCTCCCAACCACCAGTCCCGCCTCCCATCACCGGCTCCGGCACAGACCCCGTATAACTCTGCCCTCCCCCATCCTAGCCTCTCAACCACCAACCCCTCTTCCCCCCGCCACCCAATTTCAGCTAAGCTTCTGTGGATCCATTCCTTCTGCACAGGATTCCTTTATGCCTGTCCCACGCATGCTTGAATTCCATTACCGTTTTCATCTCCACCACCTCCCGCGGGAGGGCATTCCAAGCGTTCACCACCCTCTCCGTGAAGAAATACTTCCTGACATCTTTCCTGAGTCTGCCCCCCTTCAATCTCATTTCATGTCCTCTCGTTCTACCGCCTTCCCCTCTCCGGAAAAGATTCGTTTGCGGATTAATACCTTTCAAATATTTGAACGTCTGTATCATATCACCCCTGTTCCTCCTTTCCTCCAGAGTATACATGTTCAGGTCAGCAAGTCTCTCTTCATACGTCTTGGAACGCAACTCCCATACCATCCTCGTAGCTTTTCTTTGTACCGCTTCCATTTTTTTAACATCCTTCGCAAGGTACGGCCTCCAAAACTGAACACAATACTCCAGGTGGGGCCTCACCAACGTCTTATACAGGGGCATTAAAACCTCCTTTTTTCTGCTGGTCACACCTCTCTCTATACAGCCTAGCAACCTTCGCGCTACGGCCACCGCCTTGTCGCACTGTTTCATAGCCTTTAGGTCCTCAGATACTATCACCCCAAGATCCCTCTCCCCGTCCGTGACTATCAGGCTCTCCCCACCTAACACATACGCCTCCCTTGGATTTCTACTCCCTAAGTGCATCACTTTGCATTTCTTCGCATTGAATTTTAATTGCCAAACGTTAGACCATTTTTCCAGCTTCTTCAGATCTTTTTTCATGTTTTCCACTCCCTCCGGGGTGTCCACTCTGTTGGAAATCTTGGTGTCATCCGCAAAAAGGCAAACTTTACCTTGTAACCCTTCGGCAATGTCACTCACAAATATATTGAACAGAATGGGCCCCAGCACCGATCCCTGAGGCACTCCACTACTCACCTTTCCCTCCTCCGAGCGAACTCCATTCACTACCACCCTCTGGCGTCTGCCCGTCAACCAGTTCCTAATCCAGTTCACCACTTCGGGTCCTATCTTCAGCCCTTCTAGTTTATTCAAGAGCCTCCTGTGAGGAACCGTGTCAAATCTTGCTGAAATCTAAGTAGATGACGTCCATAGCACGTCCTTGATTTAATTCTCCCGTCACCCAGTCAAAGAATTCAATGAGATTCGTTTGGCACGACTTCCCTTTGGTGAAACCATGTTGTCTCGGATCTTGCAACTTATTGGCGTCTAGGAAATTCACTATCCTTTCCTTCAGCATGGCTTCCATTACTTTTCCAATAACCGAAGTGAGGCTTACCGGCCTGTAGTTTCCAGCTTCTTCCCTATCCCCACTTTTGTGAAGAGGGACCACCTCCGCCATTCTCCAATCCCTCGGAACCTCTCCTGTCTCCAAGGATTTATTAAACAAATCTTTAAGAGGACCCGCCAGAACCTCTCTGAGCTCCCTCAGTATTCTGGGGTGGATCCCGTCCGGCCCCATGGCTTTGTCCACCTTTAGCTTTCCAAGTTGTTCATATACACTCTCTTCCGTGAACGGTGCTCTATCCACTTCGTTTTCAGGTGTACTTTTGCCAGTCCCTCTCGGTCCTTCCCCAGGATTTTCTTCAGTAAAAACAGAACAAAAGTATCTATTTAGCAAATTGGCTTTTTCTTCATCATTTTCTACATAGCGTTTTGCTGTATCTTTTAGTCTCACAATCCCCTTTTTAGTCTTTCTCCTTTCACTAATATACCTGAAGAAGTTTTTGTCTCCCCTCCGTACATTTCTAGCCATTTGTTCTTCCGCTTGCGCCTTCGCCAGACGTACCTCTCTCTTGGCTTCTTTCAGTTTCATCCGGTATTCCTCCCCGTGTTCCTCTACTTGAGATTTTTTGTATTTCTGGAACGCTAACTCTTTAGCCTTTATTTTCTCAGCCACTTGCTTTGAAAACCATATCGGTTTCCTTTTTCTCTTGCTTTTATTTACCCTCCTTACATAAAGGTCTGTGGCCCTGTTTATTACTTCTTTTAGCCTGGACCACTGTCCTTCCACTTCTCGTATGTCCTCCCAGCCCATCAGCTCCTTCCTCAGGTATTCTTCCATTTTGTTAAAGTCAGCTCGCTTGAAATCCAGGACTTTGAGTTTGGAGTGGCTGCCATCCACATGAGCTGTTACATCAAAACAAACCATTTGATGGTCACTGTTTCCCAGGTGTGCAGCCACTCAGACATTTGACACACTATCCCCATTCGTGAGCACCAGATCCAACGTGGCTCCCTCCCTCGTGGGTTCGTTCACCATTTGTCTGAGCAGAGCACTTTGGAAAGCATCCACAATCTCTCTACTTCTTTCCGATTTTGCAGACGGAACCTTCCAATCTACATCCGGCAGATTAAAATCTCCCAACAGCAGCACCTCTCTTTTCTTCCCCAACTTTTGAATATCAGTGATCAGATCTTTATCTAGTTCTTCCAATTGTGTCGGGGGTCTATAGACAACACCCACATGGACCAAGGTTCTATCCTCTCTTTTTAAGGTGATCCATATTGCTTCTTCCTTTCCCCACTTCCCTGTCATTTCAGTTGCTGCGATATCATCTCTCACATACAGAGCTACTCCTCCACCTTTACGTCCCTCTCTATCCTTCCTAAAAAGATTATAGCCTGGTATGTTTACATCCCATTCATGGGAACCATGGAGCCATGTCTCTGTGACTGCAACTATGTCCAAGTCAGTCTCCAACATCAGGGCTTGAAGGTCATGAATTTTATTGCTTAGACTGTGAGCATTTGTGGTCATTGCTTTCCAACTACATTTCCTAGTATGTGTTTTGGGTTTAGTGATTTGTGAGTGTCTTTTGTCTTTGGGTACCTTCTCCTCTTTTTGTTCCCTCTTCTTTGCTTTTTCTTTTTTTTCTGCTTCAATTTTAGTTTCAGAAACATCACACGTTCTGGTTTAGAAGATTTCTCAAATATATATTGAGTCTTAACGACAGGAGGGAAACTTTCTTTAGGAATTTTCAAGAATTCTTCAAAATATTTCTTAAGCATATCTATAGGTGGTATTAAAGGTGCTTTAGGAAAATTGAGAAATCTCAGGTTTTTCTTCCTGGTCTGATTATCAAGATACTCAACTCTTTTTACCAGAGTCTCTTTATCTTTAATTATTAAACTCGTAAGATTTTGTAGAGATTTCAATTCCCCACCCAAAGTTTCAATATTCTCCTTATTTTTTTGAGCTTGAGAAGCTGTCAGGACTTGCATAGATTTAACTGATGATAAATCTTCTCTTAAAATATCAATTACCTAGATCAGGTTCTTGTTCATGCTCTGCATGATGTCCCAGAGATTCTCTAAGGTTATCACTGCTGGTTTAACTACTCCCCGAACTTCTCCGGATACGTCCCTCGAAACCTTAGGAGAGATGGGGTTTCCCCCATCCTTCACGATGGAAGTCGCTTCTAGAGGCACACTTGCAGCGGGACCTCCTGACACAGCTTGGGAGCTAGGCACTTCGGTCCGCTCTTCTAGCTGTTCTCCGACTGCAAAAGAAGTTCCGGGTCGAGGAGGGGCAGTGAATGAAGGCGAACTCAGCAAGACGCCTTCCATGCTGTAGTTCGACGAAGAAACATTGAGTCTGACCATCGTGGGCACCTGCAACTCCAGTCTCCGAATTCCGCAGTTCTCAATCGTCTGCTGGCAGGGAGTGGAATTAAGGGGACCAGAGGAGGTTGGTTTCGCCGCTTTCCCCTTTCTTTTCCCCATGATGTTATCGGGTAGAAAGTTCACTTCACCGCCGACTTTAGCAGAGATCGGGAGCTCAGAGATCCACTTCCTCTCTGACCGCCATCTTGTTCCCCTCCAATGAGCCAATTTTAACAGACTGATGACCCAGATCCTGAGATAGTCTGATAATCTTGCTTCAAAACAAAAGGAGTTAGAAATGAATTGAAGGGAAGAATTCAAACCTTGAATGGCATCCCACAAGGAATCCATGGTCACCATAGCTGGCTTCTTTAAATCTACAAAGCCAAAGGAAGCAGCCCTCTCGCTTGGGGACAGGATCACCAAATCAGCATGTCCTCTCTCAGATGTTACCATAAGTGGGGAAGATGCAGCGACAGGCCCTCCTCTCACAGCTGGGGAGTCCAACCCCACATCACTTCCCCGCATCTCTGCTGCTGCCAAACTGCTTCTGGGTCTAGGAGGAGCTGACACTCCCTCAGTGCTGCGATTGAGCAAAGTTACTGCAGACCCAGCTGAAGCGGCTGCACCTTCTTCTTGCAGAAGAACACCCCAATTGTTCCAGAGTTGCTTGCTTTGAAGTAAGGCTACCTCTGGGGTTTGAAGGGGAATACCCCTGGTTTTCCTTGTCCTGTTCTCCATGGCATGCACAGGGAGACCCCCCAAAGCTTCAAGCAAGATCATGTGAGAAATTGGGAGCTCATGCACTCATAACTCCCTTGGATGCCATCTTGGTTCCCTCCCAGAACAACACTATCTGATTTATATATTTTTCATAAAGCAGAACTAATTTCAACTAAGGAAACAATTTTAGGCAGATAGAATTTGAGGCTCATTGTCAAAGCACCTAGACTTATATAGGTTACTATGAGGCTCATTTTCAAAGCACTTAGCCTCCCAAAGTTCCATAGAAACCTATGGAACTTAGCCTCCCAAAGTGCTTTGAAAATATGCCTTATGCGGATTATTTTCAAAGAAAGTACCTTATCTAGAGGGTTGCCAAGAGGGGGGGCAGGGCAGGCAAAATTCCCCAGACCTGGTGCTGGTAAGCTTCTTCCTGCCTGCTTCTGGGTCTGTCCTCTCCTGCTCCTGCCTGCCACCCAGAACCCGGATAATTATATTAACACCATATCGCAATCACCTGGGTCTCAACTTCTGGAACACAGGAGAAGGAGAGGACAGAGCAAGGGTGCAGCTTTCTTACCATGTCTGTATCCAGCTTCTGTCTTGCCTGTCTGTTTTGATCAGATGTGCCTAGCCTTGTCTCGTCTAGTCCAGTCCTGTCCGGATTCAGTCCTTGCTTTGTCTTGCCTTTTCTGGACCCAGTTTTAATCCAGTTCTGTGTCTTGTCTTGTTCTGCCTTGCCTTGTATTGCCTGGGTCCCGGTCCCAGTTTTAATCTATTTCCAAGTCTTGCCTTGTTCTGTCTAGATTCCAGTTCTAGCCCCTTTGCCTTGCTTTCCTTGCCTCACCTGGATCTGGTCCTGGTCTTGTCTTTTGTACCTTGGTACTCCTGTCCTGCCTAGTCCAGCCTTGTATAGTCTCCTGGTCTATTCTAGCCATGTCTTGTCTAGCCCAGTCTTGTCTCGCCTTGCCTAGTCCTGATTTGTTCTGACTCCTGCCCTGTGCCAGTCTAGGTGTCTTGTCTGCCACAACAGCTCTAGCTGCGGTCCAAGGGCTCACCATCTCTGAATTGCAAAGGTCCCCGTGGCTGTGACAGGTACTGAAAGAACTCAGACATAAAATTGCTGATCTGTTGTTAGTGATCTGTAACCTGTCATTAAAATTGTCCATAGTACCTGAAGATTGGAGGGTGGCCAATGTAACAATAATTTTTAAAAAGGGTTCCAGGAGTGATCCAGGAAATTATAGACTGGTAAGAAAGAATAAAAGCATGGATCATATAGACCAACATGGTTTAATGGGACAGTTGGCATAGATTCAGCTAAGGGAAGTCTTATATCACCAATTTGCTTCAATTCTTGAAGGCGTGAATAAACATGTGCATAAAGGTGAGCCAGTTGATGTAGTGTATCTAGATTTTTAGAAAGTACAAAGACCAGGGGAACACTCATTGAAATTACATGGAAATTTTAAAATAAATAGGAGGAAATATTTTTTTCACTCAAAGAAGAGTTAACCTCTGAAACTCGCTGCCTGAGGATGTGGTAACAGCAGTTAGTGTATCTAAGTTTTAAAAAGTTTGGACAAGTTCCTGGAGGAAATGTCCACAGCCTGTTATACAGATAGACATGGGGGAAGCCACTGCTTTCCCTAGGACTGGTAGTATGGAATGTTGCTATTAAATGGGTTTCTGCCAGGCAGGGGCGTATCTGCGTGGGGCCACAGGGGCCTGGGCCCCCGCAGATTTCGCCCTGGCCCCCCTCCCCGCCATCAACCCTCCCCCGCTGCTTACTTTTGCTGGCGGGGTCCGACCCGCAATCTCCATATTTCGGCTTCCTCCGTGGCCATGTGCTTCCAGGAAGTAACGCTGCAGTGCTGATTCGTTGAATCCAGTTCGGCGTCTGACGTCCCAGCACGTCAGATGCCGAACTAGATTCAACGAATCAGCGCTGCAGCGTTACTTCCTGGAAGCACATGGCCACGGAGGAAGCCGAAATATGGAGATTGCGGGTCGGACCCCGCCAGCAAAAGTAAGCAGCGGGGGAGGGTTGACGGCGGGGAGGGGGTGGAGAGAGGAGGCGGCGGCGGGGGGGGGGAGGCAGGCAAAAATGTGCCCCCCCTCTCTGGCTCTGGCCCCCCTACCGCCGGATTCCAGATACGCCCCTGCTGCCAGGTAATTGTGACCTGAATTGGCCACTATTAGAAGCAGGATACTGGGCTAGATGGAGCATTAGTCTGACCCAGAATGGCTATTCTTGTTCTTCAAGCTTTTGACAAAATATTCATAAGAGACTCCTGAGATAATTAAAAAGTCATGGGATAAGAGGCAATGCCCTTTTGTTGATTAGGAATTGGTTATTTGACAGAAAACAGAAGCTAGGGTTAAATGGCCATTTTTCTCAATGGAGGAGGATGAATAATGGAATGCTACAGGGATCTGTACTGTACTGGTGCTATTTAACATATTCATAAATGATCTGGAAATTGGAATGACAAGTGACTTGATTAAATTTGGAGATGACACAAAACTAAAGTTGTCAAAACACATGTGGACTGTGAAAAATTGCAGGAAAACCTTAGGAAACTGGAAGACTGGCCATCCAAATGGCAGATGAAATTTAACGTGAACAAATGCAAAGTGATGCACATTGGGAAGAATAATCCGCACCAAAATTACCTGATGCTAGGGTCCACCTTAGGAGTCGGCAGTCAAGAAAAAGATCTAGGTGTAATAGTAGACGATACGCTGAAATCTTCTGCCCAGTGTGTGGCAGCGGCCAAAAAAGCAAACAGGATACTAGGAATTATTAGAAAAGGGATGCAAAATAAGACCAAGAATATTATAATGCCTCTGTACTGCTCCATGGTGCAACTACACCTTGAGTATTGCGTTCAATTCTGTTGCTGTATTTCAAAAAAGATATAGCAGAATTAGAAAAAGCTCAAAGAAGAGCAACCGGAATGATAAAGGGAATGGAACTCCTCTCATATAAGGAAAGGCTAATGAGATTAAGGCTCGTCTTGGAAAAGAGATGACTGAGGGGAGATACGATTGAGGTCTACAAAATCCTGAGTGGTGTAGAATGGGTAAAAGAGAATTGATTTTCCACTCTTATCAAAAACTACAAAGACCAGGGGACACAATGAAATTATATGGAAATATTTTAAAACAAATAGGAGGAAATATTTTTTCACTTAAAAATAGTTAAGCTTTGGAACATGTTGCTGGAGGATATGGTAACAGCCAGTTAGCATATCTGGTTTTAAAAAAACATTTGGACAAGCTCCTGAAGGAAAAGTCCATAGTCTCCTATTGAGATAGACATGTGGAAGCTACTTCTTGCCCTAGGATTGGTAACATGGAATGTTGCTATCATTTGAGTTTGTCAGGTACTTCTGACTGCAGATTGGCCACTGTTGGAAGCAGGATACTGGGCTAGGTGGATAATTGGCCTGAGCCAGTATGGTTATTCTTTTGTTCTTATATAACATCTACAATTGGAGTTGGAGGTCATATTGAAAATGTTCTCCACATCTACCTTTTCCTAAGTTTGAAAGCAATTTCCCAGCAGATAAAATATTCACTAGTGAAGTTTTCTTCCTCTCTGGAAGTCCTCTCACAGAACTAATGTCCTGAACCTAGGTCCATTTCTCCATTCTGATTATCTAAGCCTGAACAGCACATTCAGTTACTTTCTGCTTTTATCTCTGGTGTTGCTTCATGTTTCTGCAGTTATTTTTGCAGTTGCATTTTTGTGTGGGATGGTAGCAACATCAAAGTATGTTTTTATGTTTGAGTCATTGCTCTAATTGTGTATGCTCTTATGTGATCCATCAAGGATATTGGCAACTACAAATAGATATAAATAAAATAAATCCAGTCTCAAAATTCATCCTGCCTGGGCACAACTCTTGTTTCAAATTCTTGCATGTAGTAAAGTTATTTGTCCTACTTATTTGTAATGAACAGTTGGAATTCAAGAAAAGTGAGTCTTCCTTTTGGATGCTGGGCTGGTTTAGCTAACTGTTTAGTAAAGATTGGAATAAATGTTATGAGAAAAGTATAGTTATGTGGCCCCTCTCCCCTAGTTATGACATTGACTCCCTATCTTCTTCTGCTTACAGTCCAGACTTCTATTGCTTATCTACAAATTAATTAATCCTGCAGCTCCTCATTATGTCTCTTCTCTTCATTCTTCCTACATCTTTTCTTAAGAACTCTATTCAGCTGGTGGTTGCTGCAAGTTCTGAAAGGCTCAGCAGTGCCTGTCCTGGTACTTCTGTTCTACTGTTGGGTCCTCCTGGGGCTGTGGCTCCACTGCTTCTATGCTGCTGGGTCCCACTCAAACTGCCTGGGGCCATCTATTGTCTCAGCCACTGGGCCCCTTCCTTTTCTCAGCTTGAGCCTTCTACATGGGGGCCATCACTTCAGCACTTCTGGGCTCTTGGCCCTGCTCGGGCTGGGGCTATTGCTTTACTTTAACCCCAACCCTGTTGTGCCTGGGGCCATCCACACCACTGGCTCTTCTTAGCAACAGCTCAAAGTTTTGCAAGGCTTTAAGAGGTGACTCCATCACCTTGGGTTCCATTTATGCTGGGACAATAACTAAGTAGTCCTGCCTTTTTTTTTAAACTCAGTGATTCTAGTTAAAGGCATACATGCAAGCTTTCTCCTACTCAGGTTTTTTTTCCAGCTTTAAATCTAGCTTACTTAGTGTTTGATCCTTACCCTTTTGGATGAGGTGAGACTATTTCTTCCCAGTGTATTCCTGGAACCTTCTCGGTCAGTCAGTCTCCCCAGTATATATCCCCATCTCTCTTTCTCTCAGGCTTAGATTGTATTACTATGTATGTGTGTTATAATAGTGCTGTGATTTATTTTTACCCATCAGTGAAAGTCAGTAATTTGTATGTCCTGTCCCTCAGCAGATCCCTATACTATGAGCTTATAAGATAACCAGCAAGTGCCTGATCACTATTGCAATCATTATATTGCAAGAGTTTGTAAATCCTGCCCTTGTACACCTTAATTTCATTTCAGTTACGTAATAATTCTTCACCGAAAAAACCCCTGGGGGGGTTAGGTTGCTACGCTGCATGCTTATTTTTACCCAGATAAAGGCCATCCATTGTTCTGCAGCATGTTTTATAAGAAAACACATGTGCTGGATCATAGGGACTGCAGAGAAAGCATCCATCTTTGTGTCCCATGAGAAAAGTAATTTCTTTTTTGTGTTCATCTTCAATTAAAATTATTAAGGCATGATTTTTGGTGAAATGCCAAAAGCCCACAATACGGAAATGAAATCAATTATTTAATGTCTAGAAAAGGCAGTGCAAATATGCTTTTTTGGAGTATGAGTGACAGAGTGACCAGCATACAAACTTAGCAAATTATATAGAGAGAGTTAGCATAACATTTGGTTGGCAATACTGTGAAGTCCTCAAGTACTATGACCTCAAAGTCACCAGCATTGTCTGGGAGACACTAAGGAGGAGATTCTACATATGGCGCCTAAAAAATCGGCACTGTCTAAGCATATTCTATAATGGTGCTGATTATAGAATATGCTTAGTTGATATTTCAGCACCAATATCTGCGTGCATCCATTTACGCCAATGAAAACCTGGTGTAAATCTCGGCGCATAGATTTAGGTGCAGTGGGCCATATTCTATAACTAGGTGCCTAAATTTTGGAATGGCCATGAAATGCCCATTTCCCCGCCCATAACCATGCCCCTTTTTGCCTCCACATGTTAGAAGTTCAGTGCACATCGTTACAGAATGAGCTTAGCGAGTTGTGCACCTAAATTCTAATCAGTGCAATTAGTGCTCAGTATTGCTTGTTAAGTGCTATCATCAGCACTCATTAGCTTGTTAAGCCAATTAAGTTATGCGCAGTGTTGTAGAATCTACACTAATTTTGGCACCTAAATCTAAGCGCACTATATAGAATCCGGGGATACGGGGCCCTTTTACTAAAGCACAGCAAGCCCACCAGTCTGGCACTACCACCATTTCCGGTGTGAAAGAATTTTTTGTGGGGTTAGCACTGGGGGCTTACCTGGCGGTAATCGGATAGCGCTTTGTGCTGTCCAGTTGTTACTGGGTTAGTGTGGGAGCCCTTATCACCTCCTAAATAGGTGGTGGTATGGGCTCCCCCAGGAAATGGCCATGCGACAAGGTCTTAATTTATCGCATTGCCATTTCCTTTAAAAAGAAAAGGCCTTTTACCCACTGCAGTAAAAATGGACCTTAGCACACAGCAAACCTGCACACTGATGCCACCTCAGGGGTCCTTTCACCGCAGCTTGATAAAAGGATCCCTAAGATCTGTACCTGAAATGAGCCTACCATGATTCAGAAGATGAGAAAAACAAGTCAAAATAGAGGAGCTAAATGATGAACTTGTCATTAGGAAGAAAGCAATCCATTTTAGGTGTGATCCCAGAGGCCTATCTACTAAGCATTTTTCTCATAAATACAAATCGGAAAATCTCTTTTAATACAAAAGAATCCAACTAATGTAAAAATAGCTGGATCTCAGCATTTTACCTGTAAAGTCAGTGGACTATCAGTTTCATATGGTTTGCCCATAGGGTGGCAGTACAGATCCATAGAACAATATGGGAAGAGTAAGAACTACTAATTCAGGGGTCCTTTTACTAAGGTGGGCTGAAAAATGTCTTGCGGTAGTGTAGGTGCGGGTTTTGGGCGCGCTCCAATCTTTTTCAGCGCGCCTGTGAAAAAGGCCTTTTTTTTTTTTTTTTTTGCTGAAAATGGACATGCAGCAAAATTAAAATTGCTGTGTGTCCATTTTGGGTCTGAGACCTTGCCGCCAGCCATTGACCTAGTGGTAAAGACTCACGTGGTAACCGGGCGGTTATGATCTACGCGCGCCAAATGCTGCTTGGCACGCATCTGCTACATGCACCTGAAAATAAAATATATTTTTCAGACGTGCGTATCGGACGCGCGCCAAAAATGAAATTACCGCAAGAGCCACGTGGTAGTTGGACGGTAACTCCATTTTGGCACGCGTTGGGTGCACATAGATGCTTACGTGGCTTAGTAAAAGGGCACCTTAAAGAGAAGCAGATATTGGAAAGCCAACTTACTCTTTTTTTCATTTAATTTAATTTAATTTCTCAGCTATCTGCCTAATAAAAGCTCAAAGCGATGCATACAAAATAATAAACTACAAAAATAAAAAAAATGTGCTAATAAATTAAAACCAAACCAATCAAATTAAATTTGAAGAACATCAAAATACTAAAACAATGCAATGTAAAACAAACACAATAACTTAAAAATAAAGCCAGCAGTACAATCCACATAGAACATCAAGAAAAGACATGCAGTGCTCTAACAGACTCTAATAGGAACTTCCCTAGAAAGGGGCCCACATAGGAGAGAGCCCTTTTCCATATCTCTGTTAGCATAATTGAACCATGCTTATTTATTTATTTATTTATTTATTAGGATTTATTTACTGCCTTTTTGAAGAAACTCACCCAAGGCGGTATCCAGCATGAATAAGTTAAACATAGATAATAACAGTTGTAGGAATTATATCTGCTATAGTGCAGGAGAAATGCTTCACTGTGGCTGATATTTAGCTCACCAATGGTCAACGTTTTTAAAACGCTGATCGCCACCAGCAGATTTTGCTCTGGATATTCAGTGCCGGGTCATGTATGGGCACTGGCAGTGAATATCCTTGGCTAAATGCATTGATGCTGGCTACCAGAACTTATGCCAATATTCAACCGGAGCTCATAAAAGACAGTATTGTGGGCCCCAGCTGAATAACTGTTCCTGTTTCTCTGGTGTTGCATCAAATGCAGAATGTGGCTTCAAGGAGTTCAGTTTAATTTTTTTCTATATATATTTTTTTAGGGCCCTGTTTACTAAGCCACACTGTAGGCGCGCTATCGTTTTTAGCGCGCGCTAATGCTAGAGACACCCAAAATGTTAGTGTGCCTTAGTAAACAAGGCCTTTAGTTTTTAGTAACTTATTTTGTACATAATGAGGCTGTGGTGTAGCCAGACAGCCAATTTTGTGTGGGCCTAAGCCCAAAGTGGGTGGGCATGAAATTTTCTGTGCCCCACCCTATCCTACCTCAAAGTATAAATACTTTAGCTGAGGGTCCCCAAGCTCTTTCAGGTGAAGATTTCCTCCAAAAGCAGGCAGAGCTCCCTTTTACCAAGCTTGGCAGGCAGCAGCATCTCTCAGTCACCAATGCTAGCACCCCACTTATGCTGCCGCTGACTTCAGAGCTTGGTAGAAGGGAGTTCTGGCCACTTTTGGAGGTGGTTCTCAGTTCGAGATGCTTGGGGTCTAGCTACAGCAAGCGTCATGGCCGGTGTTAGACATGCTAGGACCCAGGTCAGAAAATAAGGAGGGGGTCCCCCACTGCCTCTCTCCTCCCTGCCTCCTCTCCAAACTTCCCACCTGGCATTACTATCACACTAACAGACCCTCACCAAATACAGAACAGGGGATTACAAATTATAAAAAAGCATATATATATAGATAAACATTGAACTGGGAACACCAAGAAGTTAAACTTGGCATGTACTGCAACACTGGAGAAATATAAACAGAAATGCATTTCATTTTCTACTGAACACAATATAAAGACATCTACTATGCACATTTCCCAAAGCTAACATATTCCATTTACAACATTCAAAATAAAATGCTTTTTCTACCTTTGTTGTATGGACATTTCTATTTTTCCATTACGTTGGTTCCAGTTTCTCTTTTTTGCTTTCCAGTCTATTTTCTGCTAATTCTCCTTCAAGTGGCTGCTGTCCATTTCTCTTTTCCTCTCTCTCCAGTCGTATGCCATTCCCTTACTACACCTGCCTCTGACATATTCATTGTTCAAATGCAAAACAAATCCCACCTCTACTCCCCACCCACCCTGGTGGTGTAGCAGACCCCTCCCCCTCCCTCCCACACCTTCTTGTTGGAGGAGGGAGTATAACACTCATCTTCAGCACCACCTTCAAAGTGGTGGTGCCCAGGCCTGCCCAGTTACATCCTGACCACACAGAAAATTGCATCAGAGGAGCCGGAGGTGGGACATAGCAGAGATATGACTCTGGGGCTGGCTGGAGGCAGCCTGTCTTCATATCTGCCACTGTTGCTCAGATAATGAGCTGGGGTTGCTGAGGGAATGAGACTTGGAGGAAGATAAATTAGGGCTTGGAGGAAGATAAATTAGGGCTGGTGAGAATAGAAGATGGAAAGTTTATAGGTAGGTAAGATATGAAAAAAAGGAAACATTTCTAGATGGTGAGAGAAGGGTAGAATGAAGAGTCAAATCTAGCTATAGAGTGGAGTTGCACAGAAGAGAGAAGAAAAATGATGAAGGGGAATGATCAGTGTCAGAGACAGATGTAGAGAGGAAAGGAAGGCTGGAGAAGAAAGAAGTAATAAAGACGAGACCATGGAAAAGAACTTATATAAAGACAAGAGGAGTTGAAAGAATAGGCTGGGACCAAGTGGATGCCCAGACAACAAAGGTAGACTACATTTTATTTTCAGTTAAGTGACTAGAATATGTCAGCTTTTACAGCCCTGGTAACTTTATATTTGACACAGTACAGAAGGAAATGCATTACTGTTTCTCCAGTGTTGCATTGCATTCATATTTCTAGAATTTCCTGTTTCTAGTTAGTGGATGCTTATTTTGTATTGGAGAGCTGCACGGGAATGAGCTGTTGCAAGAGGTTGCAGCAGCCATTTTCTCCTTTGGCCTTTTTTCCTGCCCCTAACAACCCCCACACAGAGGCGTAGCTAGGTGGGGTACATAGGGAGCAGCTGCTCCACCAAACAGATTTTGAATTAATTGGTGCCTATGCAGATTGGCCCTTCAGCCTTGCACTGGTGCGTATTTTACAAAAGGTCTGCTCCCCTTGAAATCAAAATCTGGGTACGCTTCTGCCCCCACAGACCACCAGGGACTAGACGGTGGGGGGGGGGGGGGTTCCAGCAGGGTAGGGGGACTTGTTCATGGAGGTGGGCTGGGGAAAGGGGAAGAGAAGGAGGGTGCTTTGTCAGGGGACCGGTAGGAGGATCAGGGGGATTTTTTCAGTAAAAAAAAAAGTCATGTAGGTCCTGGCCGATACTCAGCTGGGACCCACATAACTGTCTCATGTGGTCTCCGGCTGAATATTGGCTGGAACCCACATAAGCCCCAGTGGCCAACATCGAGAAAATTAGCTCTGGATATTTAATGCTGGGGCCCGCACATGGCCTAGTACTGAATATCCAGGGCTAATCTGTCCTGCATACTAAGGCCATTTTTACTGCAGCAATAAAATGGCCAATTTTCTATAGTTGAATTAATGGCCACGTGCTAACCTTGCAATTAGTGCATGACTATTAAAAAAGATTAACCCGGCGGATTCAAGATGGCGCAGTGACGGTTTACTGCACTGGCAGCTTCCAGACCTTACCGTGAGTCACTCGCTGTAGCAGCTCCTTATCTCTTAGTTATGGGGAAGAGGAGAGGGAAGGTGCGGGAGTTTAACTCGACCCCCACTATAACCCAGGCTCCAACACAGATGACCCTCGAAAGATATGGAATATCTGCTGGACCCATTCAGGCGCCTTCTCCTTCTGTTGGAACCGACGCCCAGGCGTCAGTTAGCAGTGTAGATGGGACTTCTCTAAGCCCTGTTTTATGAGCAGCACCACCACAACCAGGAAGTAATGCTGCTATGGTAGGTCCTGACCCTGGCTATGAAGAACCGGATGAACAGGGAGGGCACGCTTCCATAGCAGTGAAGGATTTGATGTTTGGATAGGAGATAATACAGAATGCAGCACAATTTTACCTCAACAAACTGTGAGTACTCTTTACCAGATATCTAGTTCGGTTACTCCTGAGGTAACTAATCAGGTTTTTGTGAAACCTACCGTTGTGACATTGGAATCACTTTGGGACCTTACATTTGATATGCATACTTCTTTAAAAAGTTTGACTTTGAAAAATATTAAGGATATAAAACATTTGTCTGAAGCTGCTCTACTCCAAGCACAGGAATCCGCCCAGCAGTCTTCTAAAATAAATTCTTTGGAGATTAAAATTCAGATGTTGGAATCGTTGGGTACAGTCTCAATTAAGGAAAAGAATTTTACTTATCGTCAGATGGAGTATTTGGAAAATCAAGTTAGGAGACATAATTTCAGACTGCTCAACTTTCTCAGGTCACCTTTGATTTCACCTATAGACATGGTTAAGAAATACTTGATTGAAATCCTGGGGATGTCAGGTGATTCTTTACCACCTATACTGTAACTCGAGCCCAATATTTGCTGGTCTCGGGGAAATTACCTGATAAGATCCTTCCAGATTAAGCTGGAGATGGCATGAACCTCACATCCTTTTTGGAATCATCATTGGAAGTAATTACACAGAGAACTAATATGGTGGTATCTTTTGCATTGGAGATGGATCACAGTGCTGTTTTGAAGCTTTCATTTAGACATTTAGATACGTTGTTTTTTTGTTCTAAAGTTAGGATATTTTCTGATCTTTCAAAAGAAACACATAAAAGGTGTAAGGCCTTTCTGGCCTTTTGACCAAGGATTTTGACCTTGGGCACCAATTTTGTATTGAGATTTCCTTGTTTATGTTTTGTGCTATTTCAGGGTAAACAGTTTCAATTTTTGAACCTAAACAACTGGAGGATTTTCTTGTAGCTAAAGAAGGAATAAATGTCATTGTGTAGTCTCAAACGAACACTGTAGTAACAGGCTGGGGAGCACTGTATGGGTATACGATAATCGAGTGATGTATCTTTTTCTTTGTTTCTTTTCTTAAAAATCTTGGATCCCATATATTGTGGACGAACGTGTTTCTCTTTCTTTCTTATAATATGTGCAAATTGCATTGTAATTATTTCCAATTTCTATTTTATCTCATTTGTTTTTTGGGATATATTGTTAATAGAATTAATAAAATTAAAATAAAAAAAAAAGATTAACACATGAGCCCTTACCAACACTTATTTTGTAGGTAGTAAAGGCTCATGCACTAATCCTAAACTAATCAGTTAGAGGGTCTTTTACTAAGTCATGGTAGTACTTTTAACTCATGGTAGAAATCTGCTGACGATAAGTCGAGATGGCCATTATATTCCTATATGCGTCTCAACATTTACCGCCAGTTGATTTCTACCACAAGCTACAAATGCTACCATGGCTTAGAAAAGACCCCCTTAGCGTGTGGCAATGTAGCTACACTAACTGGTTAGCACAGAAATGCCCACTCTCCACCCCCCCAGACACGCCCCCTCTGTGAAAAAAATAAAAACATTTTTAGTGCACGGTTTGCACATGCACATTGGGATTTTACCACAAAATGCCTCAGTGCATCTCGCAGTAAGTTCTTTTAAACTGCAGTAGGCAGAGCCCTTAGTCTGGTTCTAATTTGTACTTCTTCAGTTGCTACTTGCAAAGCACTTGATAGAGTTGTAATAAGTGCCTCACTAATTATTTGTACAGCTTCATTTGTACAGGATCTAATTTTTTTAATACTGATTATGTTGTGAAGCTATAAGCCTGACATCCATAATTAAGGACTGGTCTAATTAAAGCTTTCTATGTAGCATCGGTAAATAAATATATGCAGTCAACTTCCAACTATTTCCTGCAGCCATTTTTTCCAGATTTGTCCTGGGTGTCCATATATTTACATCTTTTCTGTGTGGAATTTCAACTCATTTTACTGTGAAATTCTGAATTAAATCATATGCAATTATTTATGTTTCATTTATTGTTTAGATGTCAATTCACCTAGCTTGAGGTTAGAAAGGAGATTTGATAAATAGCAATTCAGGAAGACCTGATGAATAAAAAATGGAATTCAAAGCTTGAACAGAGGATGAACAGGAGGCTGAATGGTAGCAAATGGTACAATAATTGGTATAATGAAGATGGAATGAGCTGCATAGACCAGACATAGATATGACCCTAATGGCAGCAGAACAGCTGCACCAGGCTGCCAAGCAGGCTAGGCTAACTTGCAAGGCTTAGCCATGGTTAAAACTCTAATGTCAATGAGTATGGGGTGACTGGATATTTTGAACAAAAGTTGAGGTAGCTGTGTGGATTATTATACAACTTGGTGTTTGTAAATATACACAGGTTCACTGGACCCACCGTTTCACAGTTGGTCAGATTTTCAAAAGGAAACCCCAAACAGATTTTCACTTTGAAAATTTTCCTCCAGGCCCATGTTGAGTCTAAACATTGTTCTAATAAGAACTTCCCTCATGCTGCTCCACCTTAACAGTGGGTGGAATGAATGGTGAGGTGTTGATTAGGCAGGGGAAGCTGAAGAGGAAGGTTGAGGGGGGAGGAGAGTTCTGCTATAAATAAATTGCTAATTATAGTGCCTCTATCTTTCTTGCATTGTATCCCTGGCTTCTGGAAGTCTTTTCTCTGTGCTCTGGAGTGAAAGCTTGTCTAAAAGTATTTATGGCTTGTCAATCTTGCTTTTCTCTCAATGTTTTTGAGTGTGACAGAGAGGAACACCTGGGCATGCCTGGAGAAAAGATGGTGACTAGCAATAGAGTGAGTGGGTGTGAGTGAAATGTGCTCTGTATTTATTTATTTGTGGCATTTATATCCCACTTATCCCAAACAAGTTTGAGTTCAATGTGGCTTACAATAAACAGTATAGGATACATAACAAAGAATAATTGTACATGAAGCAAAGAGAAGGTTAATGGTAAACAGAGTAATAACCAATTCAGGTAATAATTAGTTGTTTCAGATATAGTTGTTCCTTGTAAGGGTTTGTTTGACTAGGAACAATTTGAGGATTTTGCGGAATCATATCATATTTCTGTTATTATGAATATTCTGTATATTTTTGGAGGAGGGGCCAAGATGTCAGTGGCATGAAGTTGTGCTGTGGAGACTTAACATTAATCTTAGTTCTACATGGGGGAAAAAAGAAAAGGAGTGGCTAGGGTTTTTCCCTTGGCAAATCCTGCTCCTCCAATGGACCAGCATGCTTACCATGGGACTTCTCTTTTGAAACGAGCTATATGGGGACTGGCAGCGTCTGTCCCAGAGCCAGCAGTTCTGGCATGCACTTCGGTTGAAGAAGTAACTTTAAATCTGCCTCAGCGATCTCCTCTGCTACAACTACCGGCTTCCCCCGCTGGAGATGGTAGTGAGATAAACACTGAAGTGATTGAGGCTCCCCAGTGCCAAGCAGCTGCCAACCAAACAAGTTCACTGGTTCAGTGTCTTGTTCAACCTACCCTAGCAAATGAGGAAGCGAGCACACTTTTGCAATCTGGGAACATTTTTCCTTCTCCTTCAGTTTCTTCTGACCTCTGCAGCTACATTGGGAGCCCCCTATCAAGCAACAAGGTCAGTCTTTGATTTTGATTCAATTTTGAACTTACTTTGACTCATCCTGAACATTTTATTTTGGATTCTGTTTGGTGTGCCATATGATTTAATTGCAAATGGACCGTCTTTGCTCCAAACACATATGCAAGGGAGAAAGCTCTGTCACTGCAGATCGAATCTATTAGATGTTACAACACATCTGACCCCTGATGCAGGCACTGTGTGCTGAAACACGGCCTGTGTCGGGTCATTCATGGAAGACTGATGTTCAAATCATACGATTAAAGGAACTGTTTCCTGATTTTGAAGGCTCTTGGTGTTGTTTTTTTTTGTTTTTTTTTTTGCTATTTGGACTTTGTTCTGTACTTTGGACCCTCTCAGATATTCTTTTTTTTTTTTTTTGAAAGAAAGAATGGAATTTATACCGGTCCCTTACAGCTCTCGCCCCACATTACAAGTATGGAATATATAAAGCATACTGAATTAGGCCCTACCAACATTGATTTACTTCCACATGTCCCCATTCTGACCTCTCAGATATTCTTGAAACATCAGACTCGGAAATGGCGACACCATCAACTTTGGAAGTGACATTTGATTCTCTGTTTGTTCTTTAAGTTTCTTAATATGAAACTCAGAGTTTTCCCAGATGTGACTCAGATGAAACTTAGAGGAGGCTAAGAGAGTTTCTATTACTTAGATCTATTGAAACCCAGTTGGGCTTCTTTTTCTTTTTGAAATGTCCATGCAAATGCATAATTAAGTATAGATCTATTAAGTATATTTTCTTTCAGCTGGCACAATGACAGCTTTTTTTGGCAGCAGAGACCTGCAGGCACTTCATTAGTAGCGCCTGTTCAGGTTGCTGGTTAGGTAATCACAGTAAGTTTGTATCAGAAGAGTCTACATCTCTCCATCTTTCCTTTCTTTTCTTTGTAATTTTACAGATATTTCATAGTAAGCATATTTGAATCCTCTCCCCCCTTAATATTGTGGACTTTTAGACATGATTTAAGATTTTTATTTTCTTGTTAGATTAATAATGCTGATTTCCTCCTGAATTATATTTAGTCATGGTTCTTTTCTGTATGAGCATGAAATTGCTTGATTGTTGTACATGTTATAATTCTAAAAAATATATATCTGATACTGTGTCAGCTCATTGTTATTACTAGAATTTAATTTGCCTATCTCCAAGTTTACCTCATTGATTGTATTTTATGCTTATATTTGTTCATTTTATTACTGTTAAACTGGTAACATGATGCAAGTTGTTTATATCAAGCTACACCTATTGTACACCAACTTCGGTGAATCTCTTCATAAAGGTAATTAATAAATCCCAGTAAATAAATTAAATAAATATCTTTGTGAATGACATTGATAAAAGGTTGAAAGGAAAAGTTTGACCTTATGCGGATAACATTATTTGCAATTGAGTGGTCACTTTAGAGAGAATGGACAACATGAGTGGTCTAATGTCAGTCAAGATTTAATGTGAAGAAGTCCAGAGTGATGCACTTGGGGTATAGAAATCCAGAGGAGCTATATGCAGTAGAGGGCAAGAAGCTGATATGTACAGACACCTCAAGGTGGTAAAACAATGTCACAAGGTAGGGCCAGTCAGAAGGATGCTAAGCTGCATAAAGAGAGGCATAACTAGCAGAAATGAGGAGGTGATTATTTCCCTATACAGGTTGTTCTTCAGGCCTCTCTTTAAGTACTGTGTTCAGTTTTACAGACCATATCTCACTAGGATATATTTTAAAAATCTCAAAGCGGTTCAGAGGAAAGCAATCAAAAATGATATAGGGTCAGCACGAGACGAAACCTGAAGCTTTGAATATGTATTCCTAGCTTAGACTAAAGGAGGAGACTTGATACAGATTTTTAAATACTTGAAAGTATTCATGAAGAAACAAAGACAGGAAAACTGTAGAACTAGAGGACATAAAATAATGCTGAAAGGAAGAAAATGTAAAAGTAACATCAGGAAACATTTTGTCACAGAAAAGGTAGTGGATGCTTGGATTGCTTGCTCTCCCGGTAGAGGTGGTAGGGACAAAAACAATGATGGCATTCAGAAAGGAATGGGGTAGCAGAAGGATGAAATCAATGTATTGAGCATTTTCACTCAAAGCAAATGAAATAGCTTTCACACTTCAGAAAAGCACAGAGGGGAGTTACTCGCATAGAGCAGTAGTTACAACCCATAGCCTGATGATACCTGGAAACAATTTTTGATTAGTTGCTAGGTAGTAACAGGAAGTGATATCATGGCAAGATAGAGCTTACAATGGCAGTTGCTGTGAGAATTACATTAGCGTTCCAATTATCTGACATAAACAGGACCCACAGGTGTTTGGATAAATGAAAATGTCAGATAATCTGGAAATGGGCATCACCATAGTGCAGTGCATTGGGGCACTGTAGCAGCACTTAGTGTATCCCTCTCTCCCCCGCCAAACAGTAACAACTACACCTCCTGACCCTCCCCCCCCCCCCCATATTCCTCCTTCCCCATTCATCCACCCATAGCTCCCCCCTGCTTGGCCTACCTTACAGTCGTAGGTAGTCTAGTGGTAAAGCTGAGGCAGGAGCAATCCCCATCACTCTTGCCCATGCCAGCTCCATTTTCAAAATGGCTGCTGTAACCTTTAGTGGTAAAGATTACTGCTAGAAGTCACAGCAGCCATTTTAAAAGTGGAGCTGGCATGGGCAGGAGCAAATGAGGGTAGATCCTACCCCACCTTCACCTCTAGACCACCAGGGGCTGTAAAGTAGGCCCTGGAAAGGAGGGGGGGACTATGAGTGGGTGGAGGAGGCTCTTGGAGGGGGGGGGGTCTAATCTTGTTTGGGAGGGAGAAAGGGAAGAAGGGAGTATAGACCTGATTACTGATGGGTAATCTAGAATGTCAGATAACTGGTCAGATAAACAAGGTTTTGCTGTACCCTCTTTATGTAGTTTTTGGTTTCCCTTGAGCTTAGCTACTGAGTCCAGGCTTTTTCTCACTCCCAGTGGAGCTCTACTGTTCAGTTCCTGTCTCAGCTCATGGCCAACATTTGGGGTGTGTGATCTGTGTATATACACAAAGAGCTATGAATGAGGGAGTGTTGCCAAGCTGGTGCCTCCTCCCCATGTCTTGCCACACCATAGGGTTAATTTCATAAAGCTCTTCCCACATGAAAGCCTATTTTATATGCAAAAAGGACTTTTATAAAACTGTGTGTAGACATTCCAAGAAGTGTAGTTTGTGCACAGCAGAGGCTGAGTTGTATCACAGGGATTGTGAGGGGGTTTATAGGAGACTGCCCTCATCCTTAAGAAAAGTCCCTCTCTAACTAGCCAGGGCCACCTTAAGAGCAGTGATCCTACCCGGGAGGAAGTGAGCTAGGAGGGGCAGAGTCAATACCTGGGAGTTTAAAAGACAGGGTCAGGCTGAGATTAAGGAAGCCTAGGGAAGGAAGAACTGAAGCCCAAGTCTATGCCATTACAGAATGTGTTTAGCTGCTGTGACCTGGCTCAGGTAAGCCACCTTTGTTTCTTGTTAAGGCTTGCAAGCCTTGCTGAGGCCTGGCTGGGGCCAGACATGTCTCAGAAGACCTAAGAACTTACAGGCTGTATTTGGGGCGGGACAGCCCCATCAGCCACAGACTGCTGGGCCTACTAGCCAGGGACCTACTCAAGACTCATTCATTATATCAAGACTCAATTATTGCAATATTCTGTACGCTGGTTTGTCCCGATATTCCTTGAAAAGCTCCAAACAATTCAGAACATTGCCATCAGACTTCTTCGGCATGCTTGTCGTACTGATCATATAACTCACCTGCTTATAAGTCACTATTGGCTCCCTGTAGAATAGAGGATTGTCTATAAAGTTGCATTACTCAACTTTAAAGTTTTCTGGATTGGGAGTCTTGATTATTTGTCTAGTCTTACGATGCCTTTCTGTCCTAATAGAGTTTTACGATCTTTTAATGACCTCCATCTTTTAGTACCCAATCTAAATGCAGCTCATTACAATTCCACCCAACGTATGGCTTTTTATTTCCTGGCTCCTTTTAGTTGGAACAATCTACCACTTTCTCTATGTGCAGACTTATCAATTAAAGGCTTTAAGGTTGATTTCAAAACCTGGCTTTTCAAAGAAGCGTTTGGTGATCCCTGATTGACTTCTAGGATTGCCTGACACTGATCTATTTCTCCTGTCCTGTTAACTTCTGTACTTTATCCTGATTTATTCCCTTGGTTGTGTTTGTGTTTCTTCATTACTGTATATTAGATTTGTAAACTGCTTTGCTCTGGTTTCAGTTTCAGCGGTATAGTAAATTTTAATAAACTATAAACTGTTACTAAAGCAGAGAAACTACTGTATCTTAGGTTCCTGGCCTGTGAGGTAACAGATCCCAGGGCCCAGGTGAATAAAATATTTACTTTCACCTTTATATACCTTTTTTGACTGAGTTATTTCCAAGGCCACCCCTAACCTTCGCCTGAGGTCTCACAAGGAAGTATTTTATAAAATATATGAATGCAAGTATAGAGTACAAACACATAAACACCTCTATTGCCTTTATAAAATAGTCTTCAAATGGGCACCTTTTGGGGCCTTTCATATAGACATCTGTTGCTTGAGCATCCCCAGTTATTATGGGCAGGGGGAAAAAGAGGGTGTTTGGGGATAATGATCCTAGGTGGATTATGGTGGAGAAAGAATGGGGCGCTTGGCAGAAGTGAAGAGACAGAGGGTGGTTGTGCTGGAATCACAATATTTGAAGCGGGGGAGTCGGAGAAACTAAACAAATTCTCTGTAACCTTGGAGGATGTAATGGGTCAGTTCAGCAAGCTGAAGAGTAGTAAATCACCGGGACCTGATGGTATTCATCCCAGAGTATTAATAGAACTAAAAAATGAACTTGCGGAGCTACTGTTAGAAATATGCAATCTGTCCCTAAAATCGAGTGTAGTACCGGAAGACTGGAGGGTAGCCAATGTTACTCCGATTTTTAAGAAGGGTTCCAGAGGAGATCCGGGAAATTATAGACCGGTGAGTCTGACGTCGGTGCCGGGCAAGATGGTGGAGGCTATTATTAAGAATAAAATTGCAGAGCATATACAAAAACATGGACTGATGAGACAAAGTCAGCACGGATTTAGTGAAGGGAAGTCTTGCCTCACCAATCTAATGCATTTTTTTGAGGGGGTAAGCAAACATGTGGACAATGGGGAGCCGGTTGATATTGTATATCTGGATTTTCAGAAGGCGTTTGACAAAGTGCCACACGAAAGACTCCTGAAGAAATTGCAGAGTCATGGAATCGGAGGTAGGGTATTATTATGGATTAAGAACTGGTTGAAAGATAGGAAGCAGAGAGTAGGATTGCGTGGCCAGTATTCTCAGTGGAGGAGGGTAATTAGTGGGGTCCCGCAGGGGTCTGTGCTGGGTCCGTTGCTTTTTAATGTATTTATAAATGACCTAGAGATGGGAATAACTAGTGAGGTAATTAAATTCGCCGATGACACAAAATTATTCAGGGTCGTCAAGTCGCAGGAGGAATGTGAACGATTACAGGAGGACCTTGCGAGACTGGGAGAATGGGTGTGCAAGTGGCAGATGAAGTTCAATGTTGACAAGTGCAAAGTGATGCATGTGGGTAAGAGGAACCCGAATTATAGCTACGTCTTGCAAGGTTCCGCGTTAGGAGTTACGGATCAAGAAAGGGATCTGGGTGTCGTCGTCGATGATACGCTGAAACCTTCTGCTCAGTGTGCTGCTGCGGCTAGGAAAGCGAATAGAATGTTGGGTGTTATTAGGAAGGGTATGGAGTCCAGGTGTGCGGATGTTATAATGCCGTTGTATCGCTCCATGGTGCGACCGCACCTGGAGTATTGTGTTCAGTACTGGTCTCCGTATTTCAAAAAAGATATAGTAGAATTGGAAAAGGTACAGCGAAGGGCGACGAAAATGATAGTGGGGATGGGACGACTTTCCTATGAAGAGAGGCTGAGAAGGCTAGGGCTTTTCAGCTTGGAGAAGAGACGGCTGAGGGGAGATATGATAGAAGTGTATAAAATAATGAGTGGAATGGATCGGGTGGATGTGAAGCGACTGTTCACGCTATCCAAAAATACTAGGACTAGAGGGCATGAGTTGAAGCTACAGTGTGGTAAATTTAAAACGAATCGGAGAAAATTTTTCTTCACCCAACGTGTAATTAGACTCTGGAATTCGTTGCCGGAGAACGTGGTACGGGCGGTTAGCTTGACGGAGTTTAAAAAGGGGTTAGTAGACCGCTATTAAATGGACTTGGAAAAATTCCGCATTTTTAGGTATAACTTGTCTGGAATGTTTTTACGTTTGGGGAGCGTGCCAGGTGCCCTTGACCTGGATTGGCCACTGTCGGTGACAGGATGCTGGGCTAGATGGACCTTTGGTCTTTCCCAGTATGGCACTACTTATGTACTTATGTACTTATGTACTAGTAAAGGAGGAATGCTGGAGGAAAACTGCCACTAAATGGAGTTACTACTACTACTACTACTTATCCTTTCTATAGCGCTACAAGGCATATGCAGCGCTGTACACCATACACAAACAAGACTGTCCCTGCTCAAAGAGCTTACAATCTAGATAAGACAGGTAGACAGACAGAACAATTAAGGGTAAGGGAAAGGGAATAAAGAGGAGGATAAAAGGACAGGGCAAATGAGTAGTGGTTAGGAGTCAGAAGCAGTGGTAAAGAGGTGGGCTTTAAGTTTGGACTTGAAAATGGCCAAAGATGGGGCTAGACGTACAGGCTCGGGAAGTCTATTCCAGGCGTGAGGTGCAGCAAGATAAAAGGAACGGAGTCTGGAATTAACAGTGGAGGAGAAGGGGACAGATAAGAGAGATTTATCTACAGAACGGAGTACCCGAGGGGGGGTGTAGGGAGAGACAAGAGTGGAGAGGTACTGGGGAGTGGCAGAGTGAATGCACTTATAGGTCAAGAAGAGAAGTTTGAATTGAATATGGAAACAGATAGGGAGCCAGTGGAGTGACTTAAGGAGAGGGCTAATGTGAGCATAGCGACTTTGGTGAAAAATGAGTCACGCAGCAAAGTTTTGACTGATTGAAGAGGAGAGAGTTCCAATTCTGTTTTGGCACAGGACGCTGCTAAGCTTAGACTCAACCCAAGCTCAGCTTCCCAGGCCTCCTAGTAACTCTGTGGTCATTAGAGTGGTGCTGTTTAGCTTGGCCTTCAGTGGTGAATATTAATGTATGCTTCTATGTCCAGGACCACTGTATCATAGGACCACTGTATCATATTGAGATCACCTGCTCAGTATGTGAATTCTGGTGATTTTAGACTGAGGGCAGGAAGCACTATGTGCAGCTGTGACCTTGGGGCTTTGGCGTTTTCGAGTGCTGAAGAAGGCAGATTGAGAATGAAGTGATGGTGGTTTGGGAGAACAGAAAGTGTGTGGTATGGACAGACTAGGGAGGGAAAAGAGACTGTTGAGGACTGGCTGTTTTAGGTGCTATGGATGAGTCAGACTGGACTGGAAGGGTTAAAGAGAGGGTAGTGTAGATGGGCTGTGGAGGTAAACTGGTGGGGTATTGGAGGAAAGTAGACTAGTGGGACTTCCCTAGCTCTCCTTATGGTCACATTAGCCCTCCTTGAGTGCACCACCTGCCGTGTTCTGCTTTTAAATACGGCCTGACCAGTTGTGCCCTTGACTTCAATCATTTTGAAAAGTTGGCTTTTATGGCAACTAACTAACATCCTTCTTGGAAGATTTCCAACAGGCTATCAAGAAACAAAGTAAAAAGAAAACAGAGAAAATGACAGCAGATAAAGATTATATACCTTATCCTGCCTCCCCATCAATATCAACTTCTAAGCTCTGCATACCAGAGATTCAGTCTCTTTCTCCTAGAAGGCAGATGTTACTTCACTGTGTGTGTATGTGTGTGTGTGTGGGGTGGGGGGATGAGAAAATACACTCTGCATATAGGAGGAGCAGCCTGCAAAGAAATCTTTACAACTTCAGAAAAATACTTCTTCACTATTTTACATGAGGAAAATTAAGACACCTAAGATTCGTATGTGTAGATGTGTTTTTTCAGCAATTCCATTTTACATTTTATTGTCCTTATTCAACATCTTATTTGAAGTGTCAGTTGTAGCAATATAAGTGGATAGAGTCCCTAGCTTACTGGTGTATTGTTTCATCATGGTATCCAAAGCACTAAATGTATAAACGGTACTCACATAGCTCAAGCATACCCTCCACTCAGGCTGATATTCTGTCTAAATTATCTATCGACACAGGGGTGGCCTCTCCCAATGATCTGACTCTTCAATGTAATGGCATTTGTCTGGGAATAGCTGCAGTGGCCAGTCCTTCAAACTAATCATCATGCTCACCACAGCCCCTCTTTACACCAGTAAGAGACTTAGACTGCACACTCTTCTGTCTTGCAACAGCTCCTTGTAGCTCAATCCCTGATTCCATCCGTAACTCTAGAAGCAAGCTTCTGGTCACTTAGAAACCTTTATTTTGCAGGTCTGAAGACAATATGCCTTGATTACCAAGGTGGTGGGACTCTACTACTATTAACTCTCTCATTGGGGGAGCTCACTCAAGCATCCATAGGACCCAAAGTAGTGACTGGGGATTCTGGCAGATAAGACTTTGCCTTCTCTTTCCTGTTCTTAATCATCTTTAAAAGGAGCAAACAAATCAGAAGGAAAAGAAATGGTTTAGGAAAGCTAATACACAGTGTTGCCAGTCTGGCACCCATCAGAATGATTGTGAGCAAGAAGTACAGCTTGGCTCCTATGACTTCTCGCGGCAGGAAAATAAAATAAAAATTACATTGTATAGAAAATAATGAGAGCCATATGGAAGTAAGAGAGATGCCCTGACCTTCTCCTACTCTAAGAAGGAGCAAACCAATTCAGAGTAGAGGCATTGTTATGAACAGGTGAATAACCCTTTGGTTGCAAGTCTGGAGCCAGAACTGAATGCAGTAATGGAGATTATCAATTGGTTCAGCTACCTGTGCACTCCAAATATGTTTTCTGTTGACCCACCCAAATCTGAGTGTTCCAAAAGCAGAATGAGTGTTTAACAACCCTTAAGTAGAGATCGTAATTTTAAACATGTATATGCATCCTACTATTTCAGCTTTCTTTTTGTAAATAATGTTGGTTTAAATTGTAGTGTTTGGGGATATAAAACCCAGATTGTTCATTTCTCTAAGATATTCTTAAGTGCTTCATTTATTTTCTTGACAGTTTAATTCACTTCTTTTGGTTTTAGCCCCTATTGTGCAATCATTAGCAAACATGGTTCTGTCAGCCAATTTGCCAATACAATCTGGAAGTCATTCAGACTATATTTAATTAGGTAAGACTTATCACACTTCCTGAAGGAGTTCAATTATTTAATCTATATAAATAAAAAAATCTGCTCCCTCTTATGACTTAAGTAAGACATTCATCTCCAAACCTTCTATACCACCCAAGAAAATTTTCCTGAAATGCCCTTTAATCTGTTTTAACTCACAGTCCTTCAATAACCTTTATAAGTTATTTCAGTGTCATGAGAAAGGTAGATAGCTCATTTCTCTTTAGGTTCAATTCATCAAATTTGGACTTCGAAAATTTCCTGCAATAGCTATGGCTACTGTTGGAAGTAGAAACATAATATTTGGATTTTGCTCACACCTTTTTCAGTAGTAGATTGCTGTGAGTTACATTTAAGTACACTGGGTATTTCTCTGTCCCAGGAGGGCTCACAATCTAAGTTTATACCTGAGATAATGGAGGGTTAAGTGAGTTGCCCAAGATTACAAGGAACAGCAGTGGGATATGAATTGGGCACCTTTGGATGACAAGACCAGTGCTAAAATCACTAGGCCACTCCTCCACTATCGCAGCAGAATTCTTGGGGTCAACATTCACAGTGATTTAAGTGGGCAGGTGAGGCTCCTACCCGGTTAAATCACCTGTACAGGGCCATCTGCTGATATCCAGCAGTACTTAACTGAATAATGCCACTGAATATAAGCCTAAACCAGTGTCTCTCAAGTCGGTCCTGGAGTACCCCCTTGCCAGTCAGGTTTTCAGGATATCCACAATGAATATACATGAAAGAATTGTGTATATAATGGAGGCAGTGCATGCAAATTAACTTTATACATATTCATTGTGAATATCCTGAAAACCTGACTGGCCACGGGCTATTCCGGGACCAACGTGGGAAATACTGGCCTAAACCAAAACCAGCTATTCAGTGGGTAGTCTGGGACGGAGTTGGAAGCTGGTTAAGTGCAGATATTCAGCCTTCAACCAACTAAGTTAGCCAGCCAAATAGGATCATATAAATAGCAGTCCTGCCTTTGGCCAGTTTAATTGGTTAAGGCTGAATATTGGTACTTTACTGGTTAAGTGCAGGCCATCTGCACATACCTGGATATTCCATGGCAGTACCTGGTCATGACCCAGTATTGAATATCCAGGCCTAAAGCCAGGGGCAGCAAAAAAAAAAAAAATTGCTGACCTCCGCTGGCTGAATACAGTGCAATCTGCTTAAGTGCAAGGGTCTGGGACCAAAGAAATACATGCAGTTAACCGGAGCATGCACTTAACCGTTGTGACCCAAAGAAGCTTGACATCTGATAAACATATGTACAGTACTGTTTATTATACGTACAGTATACAGTCTCCGTTAACTGATGTTATACAGTCTCCGTTAGCTGACGTTAGGCTTACTTGAAGTAATCAGCCATAGTCCTCTGTACACTCTTGTGTCTGTGAATTTCATAGACTACATCTGCCAGGCGGTAAAAACTGTCATAGCACCTCCAGATAGGCCCGCACTGTGTTGAGACTCTCCAGTGCTCTTGCAAAAGTGACAGGAAGTTGTTGAATTTCGTCAGCATGTGCCTCGCTGCTCATTTCATCATCTGTTTCATCATCAGCCATTGCCTGCGTGTAGGCGCATATCTGGACATCAATGCTGTTGTCAGCTGTTTGTAGATCGTAATCAACAGCTACATAGTGATGAAACTCCTCTTCAGTAACACCGGCTGGGATGTCAATAGCCTGTTCATCTGACGCGTTTGCAACAGCTGCATCAGTTTCGTCCCTCTCCACATCCCTAACAAAGCTTGCCAGCTTGTAGCAGTTCACAATGGTTGCCTGTGTAACATGATTCCAGGCTTCTTTCTGCATATGTAGAGAATCCAACAGTGATAGATTATGAGCCAGTTCTACAGCACGTTTATCCTTGCCAGTCTGGTCATCCATAACGTTCATTGGACAACGTAGCACAAGAGCCCGATAATGTTGTTTGAAATTGGCTATTATGCCCTGATCCATAGGTTGGATCAGAGAGGTAGTGTTTGGTGGCAGGAAGACCACCTTGACATTAGACAGCCTGACATCATCCCTGACATCACAATAAGTTTGTACCTGAGGCAATGGAGGGTTAAGTGACTTGCCCAAGATCACAAGGAGCAGCAGTGGGATTTCAACAGGCTACCTCTGGATTTCAAGACTGTTGCTCTAACCACTAGGCCACTCCTCCACTCCACTAGGCCACTCCTCCACTCCACTAGGCCACTCCTCCACTTATTTTACTCTTATTTTATTGTATTTGGGAGGGAGACTTCACTAACTGAGGTACCCATTGTAATTTTCATCTAGTTTGAGTATGTACACAATCTGTTGCTGGCTTACCAGAATACAATGTTACTCCTTCCTGATCATAGAGACGTACTGTATAGAGAGTGAACTCTAAACCAGGAAATGCAAGAAAGAAGTCACACACACGGATAACATTGCCAGTACCGATTAGTTTTGTTTCGGGCTATAAAGGGGTCCAGAAGAGTTGGATCCAAGAAGACAGTTGCTGACTGAGAGAAAGGGAACAAAGCACTCGGAGCTGCCAAGAGGTCCCAATTTTTGAGAGGGAGATTTTAGTACACGCCTGAGCTCCACCCCACTCTGCCCACTCAACCTCATGGCTCCAACCCCTAGCACACCTCAATCCCTTAGCCATGCCAGAAAATATTTTATTTACACTAGTAACAGCAAGGATGGGTATTACACCCCCTATCCAGCATCTATTCCCCACTGGAGCATAACTATGATGGGCTTACGCCCACTCCAAAATTGTGGTACTGGTTGAATTGCTGGCAGAGCTGTCCAAGCCCTACTAGCTGAAGATGTCCACTGCGTGAGCCCCTGCCTTGCTGTTTGAGCAGTGCAGCCGCCGCCGATGCCGGCCCTCCCACATATGCTCAGTTCAGGCACTTGAAAATGGAAAATAAGATGATATCTTTTTATTGGACTAGCCTAATATCTTTTTCAATTTGTTTTCAAAGGCCAAACCCTCCTGCTTCAGGTCAAGTCAGGACAGTATACTGCTGTCATGGTATCATTCCCTGACCCGAGGAAGGAATTGCTGGTTTCTGAAGGCTAGTCAAAAATGTATTAAAATTAGTTCAATATAAAGGTATTATCTTCTTTTCCATTTTGTGTTTTATTTGTATTTAGTAACCTTTATTAACACAGCAACCACATTACTTTATCCTAAATTATTTTCTGTACTTTTGTTGTCTAGCCATTTATTTTTTCTAATTGTGTTGGTCCCAGTCTCTTGATTCTGCTTTCCTTCATCTTCTCTTAACTCTCTTGCCAGGCTTTCCTGTCCATTAGTCATATTCTAACTCCTTTTTCTTTGTTTTCTTCAATTTATTTTTCTGCCTTGCTCAAGCTATCCAGTTGTTAACTTCCCTCTTTTTAATTTACCTAGGGATTTTCATCTTTTCCTTATCCTTGCTAACGCATGCCCCTTCCTCTTATTCTCCAGTCCTTCACTAACTCTATCCTCTCCCCCTTTCCATCCAGCAGCTCCCCTCTTTCTTTCCCTATCCTTCCATCCAGCATCTCCCCTCTTTCCCCATCCTTCTGGTGTCTCCCCTCTTTCTCTTTGCATCCTTCCATCCAGCGTCTCCTCTCTTTCTTTTCCTACCCTTCCATCCTGTTTCTTCTCTTTTTTCTCTTCTACCCTTCCATCCAGCATCTTCACTGTTTCTCTCCCCATCCTTCCATCCAACATCTACCCTCTCTCCTGACCCTTCCATCCAATGTCTCCCCTTCATTCCATCCAGTGTATCTACCCTTTTTCATTCATGTCCACTCTCTCTTTCTCTCCGAATCCTTCCAGTGTCTCTCCTGTTTCTCTCCCTACCCTTCCATCCAGCATCTTCCCTGTTTCTTCTCCCATCCTTCCAGTGTCTTCCCTCTTTCTCTCCCATCCTTTCATCCAGTATATTCCCTCTTTCTCTCTCCATCCATTCAGCCAGGGTCTCCCCCTTTCTCCCCATCCTTCTCCCCAGCAGCTTCTCTCTCTCTCCAGCCATTTTCCATGTCCCTTCCTTCTCTCCCCTTCTTTCCACTCATCTCTCTGTACCCCTCTTCCATCCAGCATCCCCACTCTTCTATTATTTTCCTCCCCTCTGCATTCTCCATTCTGCACCTCCTGCCGCCCTCTCTTCCCCCTTCCACCCAGTATCTGTTTCCTGGCCATTGCTGCTTCTCCTGATGAGCAGCAGCGGCCACGGCAAAACATTAAAAAAAGCAAGTATGGGGCCACAGCAGCCTTCAGGCATGCCCTGTTGGCTCTGCTAGTCCTCTGCCCCCGCTGACGTCAACTTGCCATTGTGGAGGCAGAGGACTGGCAGAGCCAACAGCTTATGCCTGAAGGCTGCAGCGTCCCCACGTTTGCATTTTTTGTTGTGTTGCTGCCACTGTTGCTAATCTAGAGAAGCAGCAGCAGTGGTGGCAGCGTGAGAAAAGTGTGAAAGACAATCCCCCTGATCCGGCATTGTGTCTCAGTGGGAGACTTTCACACTTTTGCAGGAGTGTGGGAGATGACCCGCCAAAGTGGGAGTTTCCTGCTGAATACGGGAGACTTGGAAGGTCTGGAGCACTGCAGATGAATTTTTACAACTCCTGAGCCCCAGAAGTCAACTCTCAATGACTGGGTTTCCACAGAATTCTCACTTACAACAAAATCCTTGCCTGTAGCCTGCATTCCAATCACACACCCGCCACAAAGTTTTATCTTCACAGCAAGGGTGTAACCAGACCTCAAGTTTTTGGGGGGTTGGGTGGGGGGGGGGGTCTGAGCCCAAAGTGGGGGGGGCACATTTTCCCTGCCTCCCTGCTGCTTGCCCCTCCCCCCTGCCACAACCCCACATACCTACACTGGCGGGGGTCCCCAAGCCCTGCCAGCAGAAGCCTTCCTCTAACAATGTTCACTGTCACACTGCCTGCCCTGCTTCCCCCTCCCCACATTCAATGCGAAGAAATGCAAAGTGATGCACTTAGGGAGTAGAAATCCACGGGAGACGTATGTGTTAGGCGGTGGGAGTCTGATATGTACGGATGGGGAGAGGGATCTTGGGATGATAGTGTCTGAGGATCTGAAGGCGACGAAACAGTGCGATAAGGTGGTGGCCGTAGCTAGAAGGTTGCTAGGCTGTATAGAGAGAGGTGTGACCAGCAGAAGAAAGGAAGTGTTGATGCCCCTGTATAAGTCGCTGGTGAGGCCCCACCTGGAGTATTGTGTTCAGTTTTGGAGGCCGTACCTTGCTAAGGATGTAAAAAGAATTGAAGCGGTGCAAAGAAAAGCTACGAGAATGGTATGGGATTTGCGATATAAGATGTATGAGGAGAGACTTGCTGACCTGAAGATGTATACCCTGGAGGAAAGGAGAAACAGGGGTGATATGATACAGATGTTCAAATATTTGAAAGGTATTAATCCGCAAACAAACTTTTTCCAGAGATGGGAAGGCGGTAGAACTAGAGGACATGAAATGAGATTGAAGGGGGGCAGACTCAAGAAAAATGTCAGGAAGTATTTTTTCACGGAGAGAGTGGATACTTGAAATGCCCTTCCGCGGGAGGTGATGGAGATGAAAACGGTAACTGAATTCAAACATGCGTGGGATAAACATAAAGGAATCCTGTTCAGAAGGAATGGATCCTCAGAAGCTTAGCGGAGATTGGATGGCAGAGCCGGTGGTGGGAGGCGGGGCTGGTGATTGGGAGGCAGGGCTAGTGCTGGGCAGACTTATACGGTCTGTGCCCTGAAAAAGACAGATACAAATCAAGGTAAGGTATACACAAAAAGTAGCACATATGAGTTATCTTGTTGGGCAGACTGGATGGACTATGCAGGTCTTTTTCTGCTGTCATCTACTATGTTACTATGTTACATGAATGCTCAGTTTTAATGAAATTGAGTATGCGCAAAGCTTCGTGCATGCTCAATTTCACTAAAACCAAGAGTGGAGGAGTGGCCTAGTGGTTAGGGTGGTGGACTTTGGTCCTGGGGAACTAAGGAACTGAGTTCAATTCCCACTTCAGGCACAGGCAGCTCCTTGTGACTCTGGGCAAGTCACTTAACCCTCCATTGCCCCATGTAAGCCGCATTGAGCCTGCCATGTGTGGGAAAGCGCGGGGTACAAATGTAACAAAAATAAAAAATAAATTAAAAAATGCGTGCAGAGGGCAAGAGTAGGGCAGGCATCACGGCTGTGAATATTGCTGGAAGAAGGCTTATGCTGATGAGGCTCAGGACTCTCGCCAGCCAAACAAGCAGACTTTGGGGGGGGGGGGTCCAAATCCAAATTGTGGAGCTCAGGCCCCCCAAGCCCCGCCCCCCATGGCTATGCCACTGCTTCAGAGCACAGACCAACCTGATATCAGTGACTACACCTGGTTAGCTAAATTGTCAGTATAAGGTAACAAAGAGCTGCTTCACTCCTGCTTTCTTGTACAGAAAATGCTAAGAATCGTACCATAAGGTTTGGGACCAATATGTGAAATGGTCTGCCTGTCCGGACTCCTCCCGTCTTATCATATAAAGACTGTAGAGTATGGGGGGGGGGGGGGGGGGGAGTTTCGTGTGGGGTGGGGGGGAGTTGATTGGGGAAGGGTATTTAAAGAATTTCTGTATAGCTTTCCAGTGGGGAGATATCTACTGAGATGTTTTGCTGTGTCTGGAGTTGATGTTGTGCCCAGGCTGGCTATTTATTGTTGTGATTTGCTGTGTTCTTCAATAAAAGTGTAATGGCATCAGTTTATTATTGAAATATGTAGCATGATATTTTGCTGGATCATATATAGCAATACAAAAATACAGCTTTAAAAATATATTTGAAGATGCAACTGGCTTTTATTCCAAAGCCCTCTTCCCCCTCCCTTTGGGGAACATTTAAAAGACATTTAAAAGACAAAAGGTACTGCTGACCTCACCTCCCCCTTTTTTCTCCCTCTTTAACAAATAAGAGACTGCCTCAAGGTTAAATTGACTCTCTTCCTTTGATCAAAAAGCCTGGCTGATCAACACAACAAATATCAAAGGTAACCAGTGGAGGCAAGGAGACAGGCAGGTGGGAAAGGTGGGAAATACAGCTACTAAAGACAAAGGACACCTGCTGGCCGCCCCAGACAAATCTTATCAGAATATCTATCACAGAAATTCAAGCAGGAAACCCTGCACTACAATAAACCATTTGTCAGCAAAATCCAGACAGCAAGTCTTGTGATGTCATAAGACATGAGACCAAAATACCACAATGCTTTGCATCTACTCCAGGTCGTGTGCAAACCAGGAAACCAAGAAAAAGATTCACATGGCATGTCTTCCTGCAGCTTGCAAGAGTATAAAAGATAGAAGCTGTTCCAGACAAGCAGATGCTTCCCTTCAACTGCAACACAGATTCTTCTCTGCAGATTCTCTCTTCCTGGGACCTGTAGCCCACCTGCCTGCTATGAGGACCTCTTCTGCAAACATGTGCTTACCTCATGCTGTTCATACTATGTAACAAGGACTTGTAAGTAACATAACTTTTGATCTAGACCTGCTACTTTACTTTACTTAAGCACAGATTATCTGTAAAGATCTGTAAGACCTACCTCTCGTTTGGTTTGCAATTGTATTTTAAAATAAACCTTTTCTAAAGCTAAAAATATAGTCTCTTTGTGTTCTGAGTATATGGTATCTGTTAAGGTTATACTGATAGCGCATGGACACTTTTAAACTTAGTGCCATGCTCTGAGTACATGCTTTCAAATCTTGCAGTACAGAATACTGCATTTCAACAGAGATATATACTTAATTTATTTAATTTATTGCAATTATCACCTTTGGTGATTGGTGGAGAAATTAATATCCTAAAACTTATAAATACAGCGCCTGTTCTTAAATTATAAACAGTAGCGAGTGCTTTAGAGCAATATTCCCCAAGTAAATCATTTCTTGTAACAAAAGCATTTAAAAAAAAAGAAAAGAAAATGCTAAGAGACACTGAGAATCTTTTTAACTTCTCCTACTTTTTAATCTAGTCAAGACAAGTTTCAAGACTACCCAGTAAACCATTATCCACTTTTTCTACTCTTGCAGCTTTCACGACATAGTTAAATTTGCTTACAACAAGAGCAAGGGAACATCTTGGTAAAACTCTAAAGTGTCAGTTATCCTTTCAGTGTTGGCTACCTGGGTTAATAGCTTCAATCTAAATAAATTCAGTGTTATTAATCCGTTGCTTTATACAGTGTCAGTTGTTTATAAGTTAATATGGAAGTTCAGTTTTAAAAGAAAGTACACCAAAGTAAATATTCTGTTACTGAATTAAATTGTCTAAGATAATTTAAAATATATGAGGTTTTCCTACACTGTTGCTGAGGATATTGAATAGATATCACACTGTACATCAGACAGTTCACAGAGTCCTTGAACCCTGATTTCCAGGCAGAAGGAAAATTATTGATTTACAGCTTACTACCTCAAATCTGAAGGTGACTTTGAAGCCCCCTTTCCTGGTAGGCTGTACTTGTTACAGGGCAAACAGAGAGACCAAGGCTACATGTTATTCATCATTTTTATATATCCATTAATTGTGTGTAAACTGCTTTGCTATGGCTTGTCAAAAAGTGGTTAAGAAACATTTTAAAATAAATTAAAGTGAGACCACAAGACTTTCAAGATTTCATGCATATGTAGATCCAAACCTAAAATATGTCTGGGCAAGTCACTTAAGCCTCCATTGTCCCAGGTACAAAAACTTAGATTGTGACCTAACTAAGGCCCTCATGATCAAAAGCAAACTCCGGCGCTAGAGGCTGTTAACACCATACTAGCGCCAGAGTTTGCTTCCGACCCATGATCAGAGCCCTCGAGCGCCTGAAACAACGCACTCAAGGGCTCTTAGCGCAAGTAGCTTGCAAATGCATGCTAATCAGCGCTTAACGCATTCATCTCCAATGATCAGCATCCAGCGCCAAAGATTGGGTCGCTGGCTGTGGCAAAATCAACGCCAGCTCCGAGCTGGCATTAGACTTTGCGGATCATTGGGGAGGAATGGTGAGCCCTGTCCAACATGCAGTTAACATAGTAACATAGTAGATGACGGCAGAAAAAGACCTGCATGGTCCATCCAGTCTGCCCAAGAAATGTGCCACTTTTTTGTGTATACCTTACCTTGATTTGTACCTGTCTTTTTCAGGGCACAGACCATACAAGTCTGCCCAGCACTATCCCCGCCTCCCAACCACCAGCCCCGCCTCCCACTACCGGCTCTGTTATCCAGTTGCATGCTGACAGGCCCCCGTTCCCCCCCCCAAAGGAAACGCAAACAGGGGGCTGGTGGTCCAGTGGACCTCCGTGCCCCACGATGATCCCACCCCCCCCCCCCCATGTTCAGGGAGGGCTGGAGATCCGGTGGGTCTCCAGCCCCCCCCAAACCCGCAGAAATTGTGAAGTGGCTGCCTCCGGCCAAAAGCTCTCCCACCCTCCCACCCAGCGATGGGGGGGCTGGAGTTCCGGTGGGTCTCCAGCCCCCCCAAACCCCCAGAAATTGTGAAGTGGCCACCTCCAGCCAAACGCTCTCCCACCCAGCGACGGGGTGGGGGGTGGGGGCTGGAGGTCCAGTGGACCTCCAGCCCAGCCCAACTCCTCCCCCCCCCAGCATTCTCCTTTCAATCCCTGGTGGTCCGTGGTGACAACCCCCCTCCTGGCCCCCCTACCTTTCGTTGCCTTACGCAGCCTGCCTCCCTCCTCTTCCAGTCGACGACGCCACAAAATAGCGGTGCCCAGCCCCGCCCATTGCATCCTGGGATGCGCTGGGTGGGGCTACAGACCATGTAAGGGAATCGCTCCCTTATATGGTCTGTAGCCCTGCCCAGTGCATCCCAGGATGCAATGGGCGGGGCTAGGCACTGCCATTTTGCAGCGGCGTTGACTGGAAGAGGAGGGAGACAGGCTGCGTCCCTCCTCCAACGAAAGGTAGGGGGGCCGGGACGGGGGTTGTCACCACGCACCACCAGAGATTGAAAGGAGAACGCTGGGGGGGAGGAGTTGGGGTGGGCTGGAGGTCCACCGGACCTCCAGCCCCCCCCCCCCCCATTGCTGGGTGGGAGAGCGTTTGGCCGGAGGCAGCCACTTCACAATTTCTGGGGGTTTGGGGGGGGGGCTGGAGACCCACCGGACCTCCAGCCCCCATTGTTCGGGCCTCGGGGCAGGCTGTTTGACAGGTTTGGGCTTTTGACAGCCCAGACCTGTCAAGTGAGGGAGGATTGTGCTGAGCGCATGCTCGGCACAATTCGCCCGCACTTCTACATGATAATCAAAGATAATTGCGCTGCTTAGATTTGCATGCATTATCTTTGATCATCTATGCAGTAAAGCCCTGCGCTGTTCCAGCGCTATTTTTAGAGCGCTGTTTGGAACAGCCCGGGGCTTTGGATCATGAGGGCCTAAGGACAGAGAAAGTGCCTGTATGTAATATGGTTGTACCACAGAAGGCAGTATATCAAAATAGATTGGCAACAGCCCAGAAGCAAGGAAACGAAGGGTAAGGGACTGGAGATGCTGGACATGAGATGGGGGTAGGGAGGGAGCAATGAGATGTGGTGGTGCACTTCTTATGGACTTAATAGAAAAACATCTAAAAATTGGTTTTGAAAATACCAATTTGGATGTTTTTGTGAGAAAACATCCAAATGCAAATTTATGCCACTTTTTGGACTTTTTCCTCTTTTGAAAATGAGCCCCATAGTGTCACATGGTTCATATTTTTCAGACATTTAGATCAAGTTTCTCCCCACTGGTGTAGAAGTGAAACAACCAGGCAAATGCAGTAGAAAAAGCAGAAGTGGATTGACTTTAGATATAGTTACTACAACTTTTTTTTTCACTTTTATTTTTACGACAGTTACTCCAACTTGTACAAGGATACTGCACTATTTTTATTATTTATTTAAGATTATTTTGGTATACTGCACTCAATGGCACTATTCTTATGCATATAGGCTTTGGGATTATAAATCACAGTATGATAATTTGTTAAGGGTGGATTAGAGTACGCCAGAAGATAATATACAGTTTGTTTTTTCTACCACCCAATTATCAGAGAGATGATATCAAAGATATATTGTCATCTTTATTTTCTCCTCTCTTTTAAAAGGTGAGCATTCCTGCAGACTCCAGGTTGTAAGGAAGTTTTAAAAAATATCAGAGTAAATTCAGTATAGTCTGAGGTCAGGTACTGTACATTATTATCACCTTCATTGTTACACAGTAAATATTTTTCTTGATTTTACAGCCCCTGACACAGATTGCAACCACAACCATTTCAAGAGGTCACACTGCAGTATTTTTAGTTACAGTATATAAGGCTCCTTTTACATTTAGCGTGCACAAACAGATTTAGTGCATGCTAAAAATGCTAAAAATGCTAAAAAGCCCATTTTATTCCAATGGGCTTAGCATTTAGCTAGCACTAATCATTAGCATGTGCTAAATCCATTAGTGCACCTTAGTACAAGGAGTCCATAGTGAAGAAAAATTTGGGGAGTATTTTTCTCAGTGAAGTATTTTTACAGTTTCTTTTGTACAAAATTTTTTGGTACTGAATATTTGGCATTTTGACCATCAGAAGATGCTATCAAGACTGAGGAGTTGATGCAGAAAGCTATGACAGAGTGCACTGTTTGCTAATGCACACCTGCCATAAAGGTTGAGCACTCTGATAGAGTAAGCAAATAGCATGCAAATTACTGCCACATTAAACAGTGTGAACTGTCACAAACAAACTGCACACTCCCACAATAACATACAGCTCATTGCTAAAATGGCCCCCTTCCTGTCAGTGAGTGAGCACACACTGAGAGGAAGGGAGATAATTTTAAAAAACATCATCAGGTCAACATCCCCTCTCAACACCACAAAGTTATCCGTGGGAGTCTAGCAGACCCTCCTCCAACCAGATCTGACTTTACACCCAAAAAGACCTCATGATCTAGTGGTAGTCTTTACCACTAGAGATCATACCACCATTTTGAACCCAGAGCTGGCACAGCAGGAGCAACTGGTGATCATTCCAGTCCATCTTACCTATACCACTGAGGAATCCTTAAGATAGACTTGGTTGGCCTACAAGGGAGTGGGGTTTGTTTGGAAAGGGTAGATGCTCTGTGGAGGCTTTGGAAGGGGAGTGGATGCTCTGTCCAGGACTGCAATTAAAAATGCAATTAACTGTGATCAAAATTATAATTGGAAATTAATTGTGATCAAACAACAGGTATAGGGCTGCACATTAATCGCGATTAACATGTTAATCATTGATAGAGATTATAAAATTTTATTGCGATTAATAATTAACCACCCACCCTCCCCTGCCCACTCACACATTTGGTACAGAATTTTTACCTCCCCTCTCAGACCTCTGGTGACTCTCTCTCCCCTCCCCTCCCCTCCATCCTCCCCCAGTTTACCTTTTGATTTTTGGTAAGTCTTTTGCCTTGCAGTGGCAGCCAGATTGAAATGCTGCCTTGGCCTGCACCAGGCCTTTCCCTATGACCCATCTTGCCCCTTTCTGATGCAATTTTCTGTTTTCAGAAGGGGGCAGGATGGGTCAGGCCGGTGCAGGCCACTACAGTGTTTTAATTCAGCTGCCACTGCAGAGCAAAGATGTACTGAAAATCAAAAGGTAAACCAGGTGGGAAGAGGAGGGGAGAGAGAGCTGCTGGCAGTCTGGGAGAGGAGACAGAGATGTTGTATCGATTGTGTGGAAAGAGAAGGGAGGGAGGGTGGGCGGGCGGGCATTGAAAGAAAACCGCGGGAGGGGAGGCGAGGTGAGGTGAGGCGAGGCAAGGCACGGCACATCTGAGAGAGAGAATGGGTGAAGGCATGGGGGCACATAGAGAGAGAGAGAGAGAATGGATGATGATGGGGCACAAAGAGACAGAATGGGTGAAGGTACGGGGGCATATAGAAAGAGAATGGTTGATGGCAGGGGGCACATAGAGATAGAATGTGTGATTTCAGGGGGGCACATGAGAGAGAGAGAGAATGGATGATAGCAGGGAGGCACATATGAGAGAGAGAATGTATTAACATAGGCAGGCTGCACACACTCACACTCCCGACTCACACAAGGCACACAGTGACGGACAGAGTGCAAATTTTCTGGGTGTAAATGGCCACAGCTTTATTGAACACATTAAATTGAACACATTAACTTATAACCCTGTGAAGCACCCGAGCCCAACATATTAGAGACTTCCTCTCCCCACCCTGCCTTATGAGCTAGGGAGCATGACTCGCTGGTCTATGTGGCAGCCAGCCATATCCTTGCCTCCAGCATGGCCGTGTGTCTTTCCGGATTTACACAGTACCATAGTCCAGCATTCCACCTGCCATTTAGAGCCAGCTAGGTGATCAGCCTGCCACCAGTGTGTGTTTTTGTCCTTGCCTCAAGCAACGAACTCCTTTCCGTCTGCTGCTCCAACACCTCCAACAGTCCTTAGGCTCGGGTGCATCCACCAGCTATGACAAAGTTGAAGGGTTGCTTCCATTGAAAATATGGAATGACCACAAATAAAGGTTCTACATAACAATATGAACAAGTATTATACAGGTAAAGAACAAATAGCTAACAGTTGGAGTCCTATCTATCCTTATTCATAGCATGATACAATTTGAGAATTCAGTATAACCCTTAGACTGCCTAGACATTGACCATTAGTGTATAATGGCTGGGGAAAACTTGACTAACAGGTTGATTCCTACTTTATCCGTAAACAAAACAGCATAGGGTTGACAATTTATATAACTGTTTTCAAACCCAGAAGATAGATCCCGCACTTATGGAGCCCCTGAGGGGGTCCAAGGGAGGGAGGGAGGGGAAGCAATCTGCCGCTCCACCGCCAAAGAGGCTCCCTTGCCTCTCCGGCAGCTCTTTATTTGAAATTTGGTGCCATTGGGTTGGCTCCCGCCCCCTTCCAGCCTCCACACAAATCATAGGTGGGATCTCTTCTGACGTCACTTCTCTGGCAGGAAAGCTGGAAACAGGAGGACGGCCCGGGCCGGGGAACTACCACGTGGCAGCCACTATGTTACATGCGTCTGCTCGCTAGTCAGCTCTCTGGCCTTCAAGAAGGCACAGGGGGCACATAGAAAGAGAATGGGTGATGGCAGGGGGGCACATGAGAGAGAGAATGGGTGAAGGCACAGGGGTACACACAGAATAGGTAAAGGCACAGGGGGCACATATGAGAGAGGGGTGAAGGCATAGGGGCACATAGAATGGATGAAGGCACAGGGGGCACTTAGAGAGAATGGGTGATGGCAGGGGGCACAAAGAAATAGAGAATGGGTGATGGCAGAGGGGACACAGGGAGAGAGAAAAATGGGTGAAGACATGGGGGCACATATGAGAAAGAGAGAATGGGTTCAGACCCCCTCCAGAGCTGCAGTACCTGTTTAATAGTTGGTGGGATAGCTGAAGTCCTGCTAGCCATAGAAATCTATTGCTTGAGTCACGACCTTTCTCCTCATACTGCCTCAGGAACAAGGAAGTCAGCGGGGAAACTCCAGCCACTGATGTTTGCACTCCCTAAGCATGCTCAGTTTGTGCTCGGGGAGTGCTGGCATTGGTGGCTGGAGGAATCCCACTGACTTCCTTGCTTCTGAGGCAGCACAAGGAGGAAGATGGCTGCTTCCAAAATAAGGACCATTGTGTTACAATATTACAAACTTTGTTGCAAATTCAGTTTTCCTTTTTTAAACTTATTTGCAACTTTAACATAATCTGAAACACAAGATAAAGAAAACAGCAGCCATCAAGAATAAGAAGTAAACATAGAATTAAAAAAATATATTTTTAACAGCTCTCCTAGCCCACATCACGAGAGGGTTCAGAAAAAACAAAGCAAATACAATTTTCCCCAAATTTTAGGATTTTTTAATGGGTCGGTAAATGGCAGTGTGCTAATATTAAAAGTAGCAGACAGCTATTTACTGCCTGAGCCCTTAATGCCCCCTATTTATTTGGCAGTAAGGGCTCAGGTGCTGCTCCTTAGGTAATCAGACAGCCAACGGTAATGTGGCTGCACTGCCAATTACTGCTGTGGTAAACAGCCTGTGCTACCCCACCAATTGTGACACTTTAGTGCGTGCATTAGCCCTACCGTGGCTTAGTAAAAGGCCCCTAACAGACTTGCCCCAGATCACAAGGAGCATCAGTGGAATTTGAATCCTGGCTTCCGTGGTTCTTAGCCCACTACTCTAACCATCAGATTATTCCTCTATTCTATAATTGCCACATGAACAGCTAACACAGCTAAGCAAATAATAGCTTACAAGTTAATTGCATCCTTGGTTGATAAATCCCAAAGAGCATTGTTGTGTTATATTTATTTATGTTGTTAATTATTTGCATTATATAAACATAATTTGTGTAATATATATTTTATTTGATGGTGTGTGTTATTATTATTATGTCCATATTACTGTAATCTGCTTTTTGCAATATTTTATTGTAAGAATTGAATATAAATGTTTTATAATAAAATGAATTATGCATGTATGTGTACCAACATATGTACACTGTACATATGCCTAAACTGATCTTGAGTTTCATATGTCAGGGACGTATAAAGCAGGTGGAGCGCATACCTTTATATGAAATTCTTTGCAGGGGCTTGCAGTTCATCTAAGGCTGGATTTGTACGTGATAGTCACCTCAGCTTTCATTTAATCATGGTGTCAAATTGTCGTCATAGATTTTTTTTTTTAATTTTGCAATCTTTAAAAATGCATGGCGTGGAAGTCGGCTCAGCCACCTTCTTGTGTGTAAGCGTGTGTTCCCTCTGTATGAATATATTTATTGCCCGACTGTATGCATAAATAAAACAAAAGGCATCAATGACTTCAACCTATTCGGGTAAGTTTTCAATCAAGGCATGTCTGTTTTTGCCACTGTGTCTTAAAAAAAGAGGAGTCGTCTTGCCCCCTTAACCTTCACACGGCGCACAGAAGCTATACTATACTGCAGTCCACTCCGGATCTGTCAATGCAAAGAATTTCAGCCACACGCTCTTTCACCGATTAAAAAGAACTGGACACATCTATTTATTTATACATGTATTTTCTGCCTATAGCCAAGCGGATTACAAATTAAACAAGCTTAATAGACAAACATATTTTCTCTTTCAATATGGATTTTGCAATTCTTTTTCTCAGCTGCATTATTGCTGTTATTATGTCTACTGTGTTGTTATAAATGCAAATTCTTCAATAAAATTTATGAAAAAGAAAAGCACGGCTCTCGAGGTGGAAGGCGGCGTAAAGGATTCACAGATCCTATTGGGAGTTTAGTCGCTGTTAAGATATGCGCATTCCCTGTGGTCACAAAATATTGCAATTATCCGATAGGCTTCTGACCTTCTTAAACACATACGGGAAGGGATCAAATGTCTCTTTGGACACCCCCTCACCACAGCACTTTTCCTCAACAAATATTTGCTCCTTTAAAAAAGCGCGAATGTACCTGAATTGAGCAACACTGAAAGAAATGCATTTATAAAATAAGAGATGATATTTTGAATTTTACACCTATCAAGGTGGCACCAAACAGCCCTACGCTGACCCGGCTTGAGCAATGTAGAACTGGGTGAATTTCTCCTCCAGCGCTAAATTAAGGAGGCGACGAGCAAATTCAAAAGCTAGGGCTGATGCTTGATCAGTCCACTTCATGTGTTCACCTGCTTTGCTTCCCTAAAGCCCTAAAAAAGAAACATTTTACCAAGGCAGAAGAATTCTAAGTGATAAGCTCCCCTCACCCTTTAATAGCGGATATCACGAAAACCCCTAAACTCTTGGCAATATTGTAAGTTACATTTGACAAAGGGAGTTTAAACATTATTTAAGGATACAATATGGCTTATGATTACTCATCTGTCTGTAGGCTAAACTCATGTTCTCTTCCATTTCTTTCGTTTAAAAAGATCAGTTGCTTTACCATTTTGAACCCTTTAAGGCATCCATATTTTTGTACTAAGCGCAAATTATGAACGAACTGCGGACACAGTGTTTATTCCAGTTTTGCAATTCTGTAATTTTGTTGTGAAATATAGCGGCTTGAAATTTTTATTGCACTCTGTGACTGTTAGAAACAGAATCGAAATTATTTAAAAAATATATTTTTCTTCTTTTACTAACTACGTGCCTTCCCACCATTTTTCTTTCGTTTGTAATTGCATGATGCATTTTTTTTATAGTACTTAAACTCCGGATTCATATTCGGCCGAAACTGTTCTTATAGGTACGTTTTGACACTGCCAGTGCTTTTCATTTAAGGAAACACAAACATAAGCAGCATCTCAGTGCCTCTGTTAAAAAACAGTGTGGCCATGGGGGCCACTGTTGCCTTCTGCTTCTCAAATGTCCCTCTCCTAAAAGACCCAAAATGATGGGACCATTTCGCACGAAGATACCTTAACCTTACTCTCAACCAAACAGGACCTTTAGGACCCACCCACTCTTAGACCTAACCCATCACTCCTAAGTGACCTTAATCTTCACAAACTGGAAGGAGTGTTCCCCTCCTATGCCAAGAACAAAATTGATACCCTCTGATCCAGGGGTGTAGCTAGGTGGGGGCATGGCTCCCACAGATTTAGTCCTGGCCCCCTTCACTTTTGACCCCCCACCGCCGCAAGGTACCTTTGCTGGTGGGGGTCCCCAACCCCTGCCAGCCTTAGTCTTCTTCAGTGCCGGTCTCTGGCGCATTCGCTCACTTCACTGTGCTGTGAGTCAGGATGTCAGGACTCACAGCACAGATCAGCGAATGCGCCGGAGACCGGCGCTGAAGAAGACTAAGGCTGGCGGGGGTTGGGGACACCCACCAGCAAATGTACCTTGCGAAAGCAGCGCCAGTGGTGGGAGGTGGGCTAAAATGTGCCCCCCCACCTTGGGCTCTGGACCCCCTTCCCGCCAAGGTCTGGCTACGCCCCTGCTCTGATCTGCAGAATGGGAAGGTTTAGGCCCCAAAAGCCAGAGGCATAGTTAATTTTTCAGCCTCCATAGGCTTTTTAAAGCTAAGGTTGGCTTAAATACACCAGTGTTAACTGGGGTGTTGGCTAACATTTACCTTAGCCTGTGTCATGAATTCACAGTCACACTAGTGCCCTTTTGTACATAGACCCTTTTGAAGTTGTTTTCTTACTCTTTTTTTTAAAGGATATTTTATTGAAATTTTTGTTAGGCAACAGGGATACATAAAATATTAAGCATATAAAATATCAGTGAAGTTGAACGAAGTAACCAACAAATTTACACCAGCCCTTTCTACACTCTGCATTTGCAAAACTAGTTCATTTCATTTAGCCCCTGATATGATCATTTTAGCACTAATGAAGCTGTGCTGCAGCCCAGACATTTGCGACTAATGTAACAAAAAGCACACGATTATCCGTCGCTATCTGAGAGCAATATGCGTGATCTGAATGTTCATTAATCTAGGCCCAATCTGTATTTGTTTTTATTTATTTAGCTATAATGGAGCACCTACCTTTATACTATGCTTTTATAGGAATTGAGTCCCAAAGGGGCCCTTTTACTAAATTGTGGTAAAAGGGGTCCTGCACTAGGGGTTTTTTGCCACTGGCCAGGGCCCCTTTTACTGCGGCGGGTGGAAATAACCAAGGGGCCCTTTAACTAAAGGGTTGCCGCCTGGCTACCCGGAACTACCGCCAGTCCAACTTGGGTGCCAGCGGTAGTTCAACCCCCAGTGTGTGCCATTTCTGGTACTAGCAGAAGTATTGAAAAAAATATTTCTGCAGGGGGTTAATCAGGCAATGTTGTGAATTCCCAGTTACCACTAGGTTAGTACGGGAGCCCTTACCACTACCTCAATGGATGGTGCAGTGGCGTAGCTATGGGTGGGCCTGGGTGAGCATAGGCCC